>NC_042621.1:127439922-127739922 GCF_901001135.1 Rhinatrema bivittatum | reverse complement strand
TGGCCTCGTGCTGTTCCAAGGGGCAGCAGGAAGCCAGCAGAGGAGGAAGAAGCAGTGCCAGGTAAGGGTTGCCCAGACCTTCTGCAGGTTCCAGGAGATGGGAGGTGAGGAGAGGAAGGGAGAGCTGAATGTGCCAAGGGATGTGGTGGGAGGGATGGATGAGTGTGCCACAGGATGTGGGAGGAGAGGGGAGGGAAGGGAAGGGAAGGTGATGATGCCAGGGAGGTGAGGAGAGGGGATGGAAGATGATGCCAGAGAGGTAGAGGGAGAGGCAAGGGAAGGAGGTAAAGATTATTTTGTATTATTTTTTTTTATTTATAAAATTTGTAGCCCACACAATCCAAAGTACTTGGTGGGGTTACAATTAAAACATTCATAATAAAAGAACAAAAAACAAAATAATAAGATGCTAGGGAAGAGGTGAGACAAGGTGATAATGATGATGCCAGGGAGTGGAGGGAGAGGGAAAGGAAGAGGAGGTGACGATGCTTGGGATGTGAGGGGAGAGGAAAAGAAGGAGAATGCAATGATGATACTGGGGGGGGGGGGGAGAGGAGGGAGAAGAATGGGATGATGACGATGCCAGGGAGGTGGAGGGAGGAATAGGAAGAGAATGGGATGATGATGATCCCAGAGAGTGCAGGGAGATGAAAGAGATGCAAATATGATGATGCAAGGGGTGAAGGGAAAGGGTAGGGAGGGGACAGGGATTATACTATGGGGTGGGAGAAAGGGATGATGATGCCAGGGAGTGGGGGGGGGAGAAGAGTGTGGGGAGAGGGGAGGCTGATGATTTGAGAGGTGAGGAAGAAGAGTGGAGGAAGATAGAAGGTGATGGTGATGCCAGGGGAGTGGAGGAAGAGGGGAAGAGAAGAGGACGATGATGGAGGGGCGGAGGGAGAGGGAAGGGAAGAGAAGAGGCAGTAATGATGCAAGGGTGTGGAAAGGGAACAGAAGAGAAGATGATACCAGAGAGTGGAAAGAGAGGAAAGGGAGAAGAAGGTGATGATAATAGAGGGTAGGAGAGAGGTAAGATGATGATGATGCCAAGTAGTGGGGGAGAAGAGTGGAGGGAGAAGTTACGATGATGATGATATCACCAGGTGGAGAGGATGAAGGGATAGAGAAGGTGATAATAATGTCGGGGGGGGGGGGGGGTGAGGAGTGGGGATGGAGAGAGAAGGGAGGGGAGCATGATAAAGATGCTTGGGGAGGAAGAAGAGGGAAGGGAAGAAGGGGATAATACCGGTGGGAGGGAAGATGATGATGATGACGACAGAGAGAGTGGAGAGAAAGGGAAGGAAAGAGAAGAAAAGTTGGTGATGTTGGGCCACGATGATGTGAACCTTGGGCCGACTGTAGCAAGAAATGAAAAAGGTGGGGAAGCACTGTACAGATGACAATGTGCATATTTCCAGATAGTACATTGGAATCCTGTCTGAATGAAAAGCATGATTTTAATCTGAATGATGATCATCATTATTGTTAGACATGCAGGAACAATTCAAAATTGACCTGGAAGTCTGAGTTTAATGGAAACCTTGATTTTTCCCCGATGTGCTCAGGAAATGTATCAGAATTTTCCTGATGCATCTGGGCAAATACAACAACAACAAAAAAATATGAAGCTGATGTTTGAAAAATCCAAGGCCAATCCATTTTATCAAATTCATTTTGGGTTTTTCAGAGACACAAAACAGATTTTGCTACAAATGCAGATTTTCTTTTTTTTTTTTCAGTTGTTTGATGAACTGATTCAACAAATGTGGAATTTGTTTGCAAATTTGTGCAACTGGGGACAAACCTCTTGTTGAACGAGATTTGCTCATTCCTAATTATAATGTGTGGGTAGATTATGTGCCATGAAGAGGTCCGTATTCAGTGGTGGGGCTTGCAGCTAAGAGCCTGATTCCCTAAGGCTTTTCTTCCATTCTGTGTCCAGGGGAAAAATGCTTAAGTGAAGTAGGCACTAAGTTGGCCGGATAAACTTATCCAGCTGACTTATACCGGATATTCACACCACTGAATAAACCCGGCTATCAGGACAATAGCCAGTTAAATTTAGCCAGCTCACTTTAGGAATGCTTTCAGAATTAATAAACACCATCATGGGCCATAGCAGTCTCATGTGTCCCCCACCAAAAAAAAAAAAATAATTTAAAGAATGGCTCCAAGACCCTTCCACTCCCCCTCCACTCCACCCACCACCACACTGGCACCCCTAACTCCACCCTCCCAACCAAACCAGAACCCCCTGCAAATCCTCTCAGGGCCTGGTAGTGTCTGGGCCGCACCCTGGTAGAGTCCTCTGTTGCTGTGACAGCAGTGCTAGTACTGATGCTACTAACTTTGCTGTCAGTCTTCACCAGATCTTGGGGTTTTTTTTTCCTCTTTTTGGCTTAACAAGCTATATACTATAGCCAGTTAATTCCTAAGTTATCTGGGTTAACACCTACCTGGATAACTTCAATCTGCTCTCCACTGTGACCAGATTTAGCAGCTAAACCTAGCCTAGCAGTGCTGATATTTAGTGCTATCCTGCTATGTTGGGATCCTGGCCTCGCATGGCCTCTTTTTTTTATCCGGTTAAATTTTAACCAAGTAGTGACTTTTTACACAGCTAAAACTTTCGGTGGGGGTGAGTGAGTGGGGACATATATAAAGCCCAGGTTTGTACAACTAAATTCCAAACTTAGCCAGACAAATTCTTCTCAGTGCTGACCTCTGTTTTACCAGTGGAAATTACTTTGAAAATTACTCAACCCCTCATCTACAATATACCTAATCACAAAATTGTATATTTTTTAGGGGGGGTGGGGGGTGTGAGAGGATGACCAGTGACTATTGACTAGTTGTGCACACACAAGTCCTTGAATATTCAGCCAATAGGATACAATGTAAATTCAACATTATCAGCGGCTAAAAGTTGCAGGCTGAGCGTGCTGCAGCTTTGTCAGAGGATTTGGTCTCTGGTGCGTGCCGAGTCCCCGGGGAGTCCCCTTCCATGGTATTGCATGTCAGGGGCACTGGGAGAAGGTGAGAAAAGGCAGGGATGCCGCTTCCCAGCTGCCTCCAGCACCCTTCTCACGCTTCCTTCCACTTACTATAGCCATAAAAAGCAACATCAATTATTCAGACTGGTTTTTAAGCCTCACATAATACCAAAAGGAAAAAAAAAAAAGGTTTGGCTTTGCTCTTGGAAACTGCAAACTCATAACTGAAAGGTACAGTGTTCTGTTTCGAGGCTGGTTGGAGAAGTTACCGATAGTGAGCAACTGATCTGCATGGTCTTGCAAAACAAGCAGAGTAGGTGCTAGGCTTGTGAAAACTCATGGAAAATGTCATAGAATTTGCTCGAAAACGATCCTCTTAAATCTGCTGAAAATGTTGCTGTTACCGCTTACAAGAATATAGGTTTGTGTCACGTCATGACAGCTGACTTTATCTGATCTCGATCCTATGTAATAAGGACATCATTTTATTAATGATGTGATTTGTGCTTCGGGTGATATCATCATTTGCTTGCACACATTGTATCACAGACATTTTTTTTTTTCAGGGCAATATTCTGGAAAAAGAAAGCTAATATTTTTCTACAAAATAAGGAACACTCTATTAAAGATTTCAAGGCAATGCAAAGGTAAAATCTTTCTGAATTCAGAGTAGATGAAATATTTTCAGAATTCTCCATGGCCTTTCTACTGCATTTGCCGCTGATCTCTCAGTGTTTTTATTCCTTGCACTTACTGCTTCTACCACCCTTTCAGGTACCTGACTTTCTTCTGCCCCCGCATAAAATCCAGTCCCAGCTGGGACTTGCTATCATTCTGCACTCTCTGCTTGGATGGACCAATCAGAACCCCCTTGCCACCTCAGCTCTTTCTCTCTTTGCAAATCCCGTCTCAGGATCTACCTCTTATCTTCTCCTTTGCCATGAATTCTAAATCTAGCCAGAACTGTTAGTGCAGTGGTGTCGTTTTCTGTATCTTTTATGTACTTGTGTTAACGTTGCTCTGAATGTAACCCCATAACAGGGTACTGCACTTAAAATATGAACCCTCTGCTCCGTGGGTTCAAAAATGTGCTTGAGCAGATGGTGCAGTGGGTTTGGCCCAGAGGCGATATTTCACTGGCCAGGGAAATTTTTCCTCTCCTTGGATGAACAGGCAACCCCCAAGAACTTGGCTTCTCCTGCCCAGGAACAACTTCCCCTTTAGATGACCACAAACCTTGGGAAAGGATTCAGTCTACAGCTTGGACATGTGGTTCACATAGCTACCCAACTGAGAGTTGGAGAAAAAAAGGCAAAAAAAAAAAAAAAAAGAACATGTACTCAGTTTAACTTTCACCTTTTTATACCACAAGATATCAGTTTATGACATCTTTAAGGCTTAAAGGTATAAGCAAACTATATCCAAATGGAAATGTAGTAGGCCGCCTAAATTGATTGATTAGTATTCCAGAATTTAGAGTATCATAGAGATGGAAAAAGTATCCTTTCAAATCAGACACCTTAAATTTTTAAAAAGTATTTATATTCTCCTTTTTTAAGCTGTATTGAATCTTCTAAAACATATGTTAATGACAATTTCAATCAGGCTCAGTAACTTCTGCCTTACCTTCCTTCTATGACTAATCTGTATGTTTATGTGACAGGCCCCTAAACTGAGCCTCATGCCACTAGAGAAGGTTGGGGGTGGCAGTGGGGGTATCCCCTTTTCTCTCCCAGGAACTTTGGTTATTGGTTGATGAATTTCTGTTGTGGAGGTGGACCCTTAGCCCGAGGTGGAGTTGACGTTACCTGTGGGGAAGCTCCCACTGGTCCCCACTGTCGGGAGGCAGAGCAGAATGGAAAGTGGAGGCCGACTGGAACTTTGCCAATACCAGCCCTCGTTCCCCATAGGTTGAGCCCTTGGGTGCCGGGGCAGGCTGGTCTTAGGTGGGTCTTTGCGTAGTTGATCCCATGGAGGATGCTCAAGGCAGGGAGCCAGGAAGCAGCAGAGACACAGGGTCCACTGAAGCTGGATTCAAGACAAGGCCTGGAACCAGAAGCTCGGACAGACTGAAGCAGGCTAGGAGTCAGGAATACATTAAGCCCGGGTTTGCAAGTAGGCGAAAGCCTAAGAAAGGCCAAGTCCAGATAGTCAGCTGAAGGCAAAGTCAAGTATAAGCTGGAGACAAGGTCAGGTACAATCTAGAGTCTGGGCAGACAGCTGGAGACAAGGTCAGTTACAAGCTGGAGTCAGGGCAGGCGGCTGGAGACAAGGTCAGGTCCGAGCAGGAGTCAAAGCCAGGAAATCATCCAAAGCATGGTCAGGAACAAGCGAGGGTCAAGCCAGACAAACCGTCCAAAGGGTAAAATGGTAACAGGAAGCTGGAACTGAAGCACAAAGACTGGAACAGGAATGCAGAACTGGAACTAGGACAGGTACTGGAACAGGAACACGAAGCAACTAAGCACACGACTGGAAGTGTGGAGACCTGTTGCCAAGGCAAAAACTGGATGGCAGAGCCTGCCTTAAATAGCACGGCCTAAAGACGTCATCATCCTGGGCCATGAGAAGGTTTCCCACCGCGGCCCCTTTAAAGTCGGGGAAGGTGCATGCTTGTGCCTATGGCAGACAGACTGAATTACGTGGTGGTGGTGTCTCCCCTCAACGCTCATGGGGAGACCTGACTGGGACTGGAGGAGACCGCGGGGCTACCGGAGGAACCTGGGAGCACAACAGGAGTATGAGCGTGCAGGCGACTGCCTACCATTGCCAAACAGGAAGGGCCAGGTCCAGGACCCGGGCGTCAGGGGTGAGTAGAGCTGGCCGCGGGCCTGCCACGGCTGAGATACGCAACAATTCCTGTGGGGAGACTGCCTCAGTGGGGCCAGTGCCTTGTGGAGATTTCCTGTAAAGATTGCTATTGAGAGGTTGGGCTTTAATAGAGAAATCTACTGATACAGATGGTGACCCTGATTTTACAGTGGTACATAAGGATCTGTCCTTAAATGGAATGTCAGAGGATAACATTCAGGTAGAGCCAGAGATTGTTGTGTCTCATTGTGAATGTAATGTGGAAACACTGGAATAATCAGTGTAATACCAAATCATTGGAAACTAAAGTAAACAAATTAATGGATGATATTCAAAATAATTCTGAATGCCTTGGCTTGCTGGAACCATATTGTTGGGAGTGTAACTTAACTAATGAGAAGATCATATCTGAAATGTGTATCAGGTGTTCTGCTTTGTGTGCCCTTTAATTGGAAATGGGAAGAATATCCACTAGATATTGAAGTCCTTATGAACTGCTCAGGATTTTGGCGGAAGTAGGAGATCCAGGGTAGCCACCAGGAGGCTGGAGTGCTCTGTGCCTTTTCTCAAAATGAGGGCTCTGCAAGAGCTTTCCCTTTCAAGGGAAAAAGGCCTAAAGCTGGCGGAATGTTTATCCCCAAGGGGCCACTCCTCGGAGATCTGGATTGCATTCTGAAGACAGAAGAAGTGAGTTAGAGCTCCATAGTCCATGGACAGTCCCAGAGGGTGACAGTTTGGAAGGGTTAAAACTTGGGAGGCCTAGGATCCCTTATTTATGATCCTAAGGAGTGTTCCTCTGATATCTTGGGAGGATACAGAGAGGCTCCTAGGTGGTAAGAAGAATTAAGAGAAAATGTGGATATGCTTGATGAGGTTTGGGAGAGGGATGTGAGGCATTCTAACTGATGGGCAAGAAGAAAAGGGGAAAGTAAATTTGAGGGCCCATTTTGAAAGGACTTAGGATCTTAAATTGGCCCTTTGAAAATTTATTAGGGCTGAGCATCTATATTTAAGCTCCTAGTTTCACTAGGAGCTTAAATTTAGGATCTTAAAACATAGGTGGCTACAATAGTGGAATTAGGGTGGGGAAACAAAGTTAGGAGTTTAATACTGATTTCAGAACTAGGCAACTAACGTAGGGGCCTAAATTTAAGAAATTAATAGCAATCCTAAATTTCTAAATGTATGTGAATTTTCAACTGAAAACTTAGAGGCTGATATTAAAAAAAAGCTGAGATCCTAAATTTAGGCTTCTAAGGCCTGGATTTATCAAAATGCACTAAATATTGCATGCGATAGGAGAAGGGGTGTGTTTTATGGTAATAGGAAGTTTATCACAATTACCTTGCGAAGCGCTATCTTAGTGCAAATTGCAATAACTTTTTGCACTAAGTGCCAGAATTGTATTTATTTGCATGATTTTATATACCGACATTCATTTAGAAACATCATATCGGTTTACAGTTAACATGAAGGTTAGCAACAGTGCTTTACATTTGAATACAAAGGAAGACAAGTTGAAACTGAAGAATACAAATTAAAACTGGATAAAACAAATTGAAAATGAAAAATACAATATGAAACTGAAGAGTACAAATTTGAAACTGAAGAATACAATAAAGTTAGCATAACTAATTAATGAGATATAGCAGAGAGTACTTGTTTAAAATATAGCAATAAGAGATTAATTAAATGAATAAATATAGTGAAATAGCAAAGGTGCATTACATTTAAAAACTGCAGGGGAAATCCAGTTAATGCAGAGAATTAAGGAAATATTGTACAAAAGGAGACTGGAAAACAATTAATAAATATAGGGAAATGTAATATTATTTGAAGTTCTGTGCAAAGAATTGTAGATAAGGTAAGGATGCAGGGGGAACATGAATGGAGGAAGAATATAGGAGGATGATCAGGGAAGAGGGTTCTTACTGAATTATTTGGGTGGGGGTCATTTTAAGTAAGGTGGTGTGTGTAATGTAGCAGCATGTTGTGATCTGGAGTGTAAAGAATTGGTGAGCTGGAGCATGTTGTATTTCCCTACATGCAACCACTGGGGTGACCATGTTGCGGGGGGGGGGGGGGGGGGGGGAGAGAGAAAGAGAGAAAGAGAGACTAGCCATAATGAGCTCACCCTAGATAGGTATTTATATCTCTATGGAATGCCCACCTAGCCACTCGATGTGAGGTTTAGGTATTAGTGTAGGGGTTGGGGGCCACTTTGACATTCAATGTAAGATATACGAACAGAACAGTGCTCTCTTGTGAAGATTTGATGACCTTTGGAGTGAGGAAACTCACCCAGAGATGAGATTTGTGCAATGTTCTCTCTACCTGGGTAACATCAAGCTAGGTTGAGAGAACATTGCACAAATCTCATCTTTGGGTGAGTTTCCTCACTCCAAAGGTCATCAAATCTTCACAAGCGAGCACTGTTCTGTTCGTACATCTTACATTGAATGTCAAAGTGGCCCCTAACCCCTTCACTAATACCTAAACTTCACCTCGAGTGACTAGGTGGGCATTCCATAGAGATATAAATACCTATCTAGTGTGAGGGCATCATAGCTAGTCTGTCTTTCTCTCTTTCTCTCTCAGGGTAGGAAGGCCCTGATAGTTAGGTTGGCTCTTCAGGAGCTTAAAATGGCATTCACAAAAACATGACAATATGCTTTAAAGCCCTATCACATGGCTTTACACAAATAAAAAAGGTGTAGCTACAATTCACATTAAACCTGTGCCATACTGCTTCACAAAACTGTGAGCCCAGCCCACTTGGCCAAAATTCCCACCCCAATATCCTCCCCTTTTTTTCATTTGCATCGCACCATGCTTTATGGTGCTTTCGCACATGTTAATGGCATTTTCACATGCGTTAAGGCATTTTCGCATGTGTTAAAGGTGTTTTTTGCAAGCGAAAATGCCATATAGCACTTTGATAAATGACCCCCTAAATTAGGTGCCTAAGGGCCTGATTCACTAAGGCTTTTTTTCCCATTCTGTGTTTATGGGAAAACAGCTTAGTGAATCAGTCCCTAAGTTAGGTGCCTATTTTCAACCAAACTTAGGGGCCTAATTTTTCTGCTGAAAATTTACATAAATGTAGGGTCCTAAAAATTAGGTACCTAAATGTAGGCCTACTATTCAATTGCCTAGGTTTAGGATCCTAAAATAGGTGTCTAGATCTGAAAATCAGTGCTAAGCCTCTAACTTTGTATTCCTGCTCTAACTCTGCCCCTACAGTCATCCACTTATTAAGCTACTAAAGTTAGGTAACTAATTAAACTAGGAGCCTAAATATAGGGACTTGGCCCTAGTAAATTTTCAAAAGGGCCAATTTAGGAGCCTGACTGAAAAGGTTAGGAAACTAAACTCTTTGAAAATTGGCTCCTTAGACTTCTAAGTTCAGCCGAAAATGGGTGCCTGACTAAGGAACATAACTTAGGAACTCAAAATGTGGAGCTTAGCTTTTTCTGAACATCAGCCTGTTGGTATTTTTCCCCTAGTGACTTCCTGATATACAAATTTGGATGAGGAGAGGATCTGATGTGGTTTTGCTGTTGCTGGTGCTATTTTACACACTCTGTCTGCTGGAACCCCAGAAACATTTGCTAACAATACCTTTAGTGTGAGATCCTTCCTTTATCTTAAGGTGCAGTTGAACGGAGGCTGCTATCAGACTTGAAGAGAGGAGGGAGCAGTTGGCAGAGGTTACAGAGGGGAAAAAGGTATTGTTAGAGCATTCCCTATCCAGCACAGGAAATACTACTCAGCCTCGGAGAGGGGCCACTATGCCATTTGCTTGACCATTTTATGTTTTGTGAACCGTACAGATAGACTGGTGCTGAGCTCCTAAGTAGGCATCAGACAACGCTCCTATTTTATGTGCCCCATCCAGGGAGAGTGGGGGGGAAGAGGTGGGAAGGTTATCTCACTCCTTTGATATTAACAATGCATCTTACCTGTACTATGCTATTGTATACATGTATCTGCTCAAAGATGGCTATGTTTGATTATAATATAGAATATGTGTGCTCTTAAAACTAGCAAAGTTTGCAAGAAATAGCAGAGAGTAAAATATGTGGGTACTTTTGCACTCGCATATGTCTGCAGTTTTTTGAAGGGACAAAACTGTGGATGGACTTTGCTGCTAAGCAGCTTTGTGAAAATTGCCCCCAATATGCAAAACCTCAAAGAGGTATGAACTTTCTTTTGGATTGCCATGTTTACTTCCCCAGAAAATTAATCTCAATAGTTACAGAGACTTTTTTTTTTTTCAAAATAATTTTTATTATAATTATAAATTAATGCAAAAAACACAGCTTACAAATACAGAAATCAAAAACACAATACATAAACCATAGTATCTAACCGAGCCAATACTATGAAACTTCTAAAAGTCATTCAGCTTACGTGTTCAATTGCCTTAACATAAATCTCTATATTATAAACAGTCATACCCCAGTCACACAACATTCATACATTTCCTCCCACCCATTACAGGAACCTCCATTTAAGACCAGATATTTTTATAACCAGTATCAATCAACCCAGCTTGTAAATCTTTTGGAAGTAACGCATAATAGGCTTGCCAACAAGCACAGTACAATTTATTAGGTTTACGTGTGCCACTGAGAAAGTCCATATATTCCATTTGTAGTAGTAATACCATTCTATTTGTCCAGGCTGCTAAAGTAGGCATAGCCATTGGGTCAGTCCAGTCCGCCAGTATGGTCCTACATGCGAGCATAATAGCAAGATGTTCAAATTTTCGTTTTGAATTATTACCAGGTAAGTCTACCAAGTGGGAGCTAGCCAACAATATATGCCCGGTAACAGGTATAGGTACATCTGTACATTTAGTAATCATCTGAAACACAGAGTCCCAAAAGGTTGTTAATTTTGGACAGGTAAACAATCGATGGTATAACATCCCATCCGTTGTTCCACATTTACTACACAAAGAAGTAGATGCCATCTTCATTTTATGTCTGCATACATCATCATAATAAAAATAGTGAAGTATTTTAAATTGGACTTCCCGTAATCCCAAGTCAGGTAAAGACACATACGGTGCCTTAAAGCAAGATTTCAAATAGGATGGTGTGAGTTGTATTCCTATCATATTAGACCAGCGAGTTGCCAAAGAGTCCAAACAGGCAACTTTAATACATTTTTCCCTAGTTTTTTCCAACCTGTGATTGAATTAGTCATACACGCTGTATCAAATATATTTGTAGCAAAGTTTGATTCAGCAGCTAACACCTCAGAGCTCCATGAGAAAGATTGCAGGTAATGACGAACCTGTAAGTAAGCGAAAAATTGTTTTGCAGGGAGTTGATACGTACGAGCCAAAGTATCATAATCCAATAAAACATGAGAAACAGGATCAAATAAATGAAAAGGAAACATTAATTCACGATTTGCCCATGATAGATAAACACCTTTATTCTCAATCCCAGGAAGAAAGCCAGTATTACCAAGAAAGGGATTTAAGAGAGAGACCTCTCCTGATAGACATGCACGACGTCGCACCCATCTCCAAGCACGAACACATGGTGCCAATAATACTCTGGGAAATGTTACAGAGACTTACCGGTAGCATGACCAATATGGCCTCAACCATAAGTGCCATCCAGCAGAGGT
Organism: Rhinatrema bivittatum; assembly: GCF_901001135.1. NCBI lineage: Eukaryota > Metazoa > Chordata > Amphibia > Gymnophiona > Rhinatrematidae > Rhinatrema > Rhinatrema bivittatum. Next base: position 127,728,472 of record NC_042621.1, on the reverse strand, counting down.
TCCATCTCTCTCACATGCTTAATCATACAACATTGGGACCTCAAGATCTGAGCTTCTGGTGTTCTGCCTACCCTCAGGGCCGTCCTTGGGGGTGGCAGTTCAAATCAGTGTAAAATCACTAATGCTGCTGCCCATCCCTCCTGATGGAAGTCATTATCAAAGGGCCTGCAGTACCAACAGAAACAATATCAGGCTCTCACCCTGTCCCAGAAGTCAAAAGTGTGGCCTGTAGAACTGTAAAATGCAGCATGGGCCTCCCACCCTTGGAAGCTCACAATCTGTGGAACAGTGTTGGTCTCCTCTCTCCTCCAACCCCACACCCCTCTGGCATTAAAATGATTGTGGCCCAGGGGACAGAAAGAAGCAACATCAGCCTCCCACTTCCACCCTTTTCTCTCCCATTACTGGCAGTCAGGAGGAGCATGGCCCGCAGAGTGTGTTTTTGTATGTGTGTGTGTGTGTGTGTATGATTGAACATATGTGTGTGTGTGTGTGTGTGTGTGTGAGAGAGAGAGCAAAGGAGCATGTATGTGTGTGTGTATGTGTGTGTGTGAGTGTGTGTGAGATTGAGAATGTATGTGTGAAAGCAAAGGAGTGTATGTATATGAATGAGCATGTGAGAGAGAGAGAGAGAGAGTGAATGAATGCATGTGTGATTGTGTCTGTGAGAAAGAGCGAACAAGTATGTGTGTGTGTATAATTGAGAATGTGTAAGAAAGTGCAAACAAGCATGTGTGTGTGTATATATATGACTGTGCATTTGAGAGAGTGAATGAGTGTGTATGTGTATGTGATTGAGCATGAAAAGTGATTGAGCGTGTGTGTGTGTTTATGACTGAGCATGAGGGAGAGAGAACAAACATATATTTGTGTGTGTGTATACTGAGCATGAGAGAAAGAAAATGATCACAAATGCAAGTGAATACTGAGAATGTGAGAGAGCAAACAAGCATTTGTATATATGACTGAGCATATGAGAAAGAGAACAAGCATTTGCATTTGTATGAGTATGATTAAGCATGTGAGAGAGTGAATGAGTATGTGAGAGAAAGAGAGAGAGAAAAATGTTTGTGTGTAATGACTCCCCTCCCCTCTCCCTGCTAATCTTCGACAATCTCAGACCATCTGGAAATCAAAAGTTCCCAGGTATGGAAACTGCGGATTTTTTAATTGTTAATTTTAATTCTTTGGTGTTATTTGATGTCTCTGCTGTTTTGAAATATTTTATTGCCATTTGGAAAAGTTTTATATGAGTTTTTAATTATTGGAAGCTGTTCTATACATCAGCTGTTTTGAAATATTTCCTTTTAGTATGGTTTCACTATTATGATGATTTATATTTGTTGATTTTATTTTTTATGTTTTATGAGGACTGGTGATATTTCTGTTTATTCCTTGTTGTACTGCATACAGAGTCTGGTTTGTTGCAGTTTCCAGTTCAGTTTATATCTTCATGTTTCTAGTTATAGTTTATGGTCTCTTTGTTCTGTATTTAGTGAGGGTCTGTCTCTGTTCTACATGCATGACTGAGGTGAGGTACTCTGCTAGTGTGTAGCTTCTATGTCGGGATCTATAGCAGATTGGCTTGTTTTGTTTTCCTAATAGGATGTGTATTGGTTTTAGGACCTGGTGTAATATTTGTAGTGTTGCCTTTTTATAGTTAGGGTTGTTACTGTTAGTGCTGTTTTAGTATGGATGGTTTACTATATTGTAATTGTAATTCAGTTTACTGATGGCTTTCCTAGGGCCAAGCTCACATCCAACACACATTACCATAGGCCAAATACCATATGATTTCTAAGTGACTTTTTTTTTACTTTTTTTGCAGGGTTTTCTGGTTGACACCAAAGTAGCACATGTAAAATAAAATATACATGCTGTAAGTGATATTTTTACCTCAGAAAGTCCTATGTCATGTAATATCTGATATTATAAATGCATAATTTTTAATTGTGGGTGAGGAGGCCATGATCAGGGAAGAGGGGTGTACAAGTCTGTAAGGTTCACCTAGGATGACTAATACCCATACACTGGCCCAAAGGAAGAGTGGAAGGTATGATTGGTTGGAAGATGACCTTAGAAGATGAGAGAGGGAGAAAGGGGAGCAGGATTTGGGGGTGAGGGGGTTTTAAGACAACAAGAAAGGATGCAGCTGTTGAGGAGAAGGACAAGGAAATCAGAAAGCTGAAGATGGTGAAAGAAGCATCTCAATGGGGGGGAGATGGAGGACTAAAAGAGGGTAATAGAAGGGAGAGTTGGTGAGGTGTAAGATTGGCACAGAGAACTGGAGGGAGAGAAGGGGGGTGAAATCTAAATGAGTGGATAGAGAGATAGAAATAAATAGAATGAAGAATAGGGAGAGATCAGTATTAGACAGAGATGTAGGGGAGGAACTGAAGAAGACAGGAGGAGAGAAATGAAACGGAATATGAATAGGAAACTCTGTAAAGGAGTTAGGAAACCAACAAGAGGAAAGCAGTATAAAGAGATGAGGACCATCGTGATTAGAAAAATATAACGTCCAGACAGGAAGTATAGAAAAAAGCATTTTATATTTAGTTTAATGAATGGAACAGGTCAACTCTGGGAATGCGCAGCTGATGATATCTTTTATTTTGCACAATACAGGCAGAAATGTGTTTTTGTTTCTATTTCTCTGGTGTTGCTTGGCATGCAGAGTCTGGCTTCTTGGGGTTTCCAGTTCATGTTTTGAATGAAGGCTTATAGCTCCAGGATCCCTGTCTGGTTCCAACTGAGCTGGAAGCCAAAAGGATCAAGAGGAAACTTCTGGTTCAAATAAAAATGAAAATTAAAGCCCCCTACATTTAACAGAGTCCCCCAGCTCGTGGCGCTTTATGTTGCATTCAGGGCGAGGGCACAATTTTTTACTTGGCCATAGGTGCCTATTGGCCTGGCTATAGCTCTGGTAACAAAGGCATAATTTCCCCCACTATAGGCTTTCATCTGGGCCATCCCGTCCACATCCAGTTGAAGACAAATGATAAGAAATTGTCCTTTGGCATCACTCTTGTGATGTAATTTGCCTGCATGGCTGGTTCTGACATTATTTCCAGCATTAGAATTTCAGTCAGAGGTGGAATATCAAATTCTTGCCATTCCAGCGGCAGTTGGCTCGGCCCAACAAAACCCTCCAAGGAACCATTCAGGGAGACATCACTTGCTATGTGGGTTAGTCCTTTGCCAGCAGCTCTAATGCTGGCTTTTGGGCTATTCAAACCTTTGCTTCATGACCACTGACGTAATCTCAGAATTTCTTGGCTCTTTATATTATAACTAATGCTTTTTGATCAATACAATACAAATAGAATTCCACCAAATTGTATTAATTACACTGGGTCATTAACAGCTTGTATGTAGTGCAGGACAGCTGGAGTTGCGTCCTGGTTTCTCTGTCCCAGAGAGTGAAGAAAGGCAGCTTCCACTGCAAGTAGAAGAGGGTAATCCAGAAGAGATTGCAAGGAAACAGAGTTAGCTTCAATGTTTCCCCCATCTCGACCTTAATATGCAAGCTTCCAGCATGTAGAGCTGAGACTCCAGGAGAGAGAGGAGAGGTAAGCAGGGCTGCATTCTCTCTGAATCTCTGAATGACGTGCCCGCAGTGTCCCCACCCCCCTGCGGGCAGGAAGAAGAAACCAGGGAGGCGGTGGCTGCGCAGTTTTGGCTGATGTGACTGTGGGGTTTCCACCCCCTGGTGGGCAAAAAGAAAGGAGCTATGACATGCTATTGCTGATGTGCCCATGAGGTTTCCACCCCCAACAGGCCTAAGTAGATCTGTGTCAGCACCAAAGATGACTGCCTGCAGAGTTCCCATCTTCCCGCGGGCAGGAAGCAGGACACTGGGAGCTGGAGAGTTGAGGCACTGGAAGGGAAGGTGAGTGAGAAGCTTTCACTCTTTCCCTTCTCCTTCCCCTCCCTTAGCTCAGCTCCCCTTCCCTCCTCTCCCCTCCCTTCTCAGTAAGAAGGGAGAGGAGGGAAGCTGAGCTGCATGAGTGAAAGGAGATGGGGTAGAGCGAGAAGGAAATGGAAGGTGAGTGAGTGAGAGAGAAGGAAGGGGGTTGCATGAGAAGGAAGATGAGTGAGAAGAGGGAAAGGGTGAGATGAGAGAGGGAAGGGGAAGAAGGGAAGGGGTGAGTGAGAGAAGGGAGGGATGGGGTGAGTGAGGGAGGGAGGAAAGAATGTATTGGGGGGATGTGAATGAGAGAGAGTGCAGGGCCAGTAGAAGTAGATGGCTGCCTAGAGGGCCACAGTTTTGGGGTGGCACAGCAGGGGCAGGCCTGTGACGATTGCAGCTCCTTGTTCATCTCAGCCTAACTGGCAACCAATGTAATTTCTCAAGCAGTGGAGCTGCTGATTCATGCCTAGACCATCCCAGGACCAATCTTGCCACCATATTTTGAACTACCTGTAATTTCTGAATTAAAGTGCATGGGAGTCCCCAATATACCAGATTACAGTAGTCAATGACTGAAATAACTAATGCATAAATGACAGATTTCAATGCCTAGAGATTTAGAAAGTTTTTCAAATATTGCACCAATCTCAACCTATAATAAATGGAATTAAGTTCCGCATTGATTTAGCTCTCCGTGGACCAGCTAGAATTCAACATTACCCCAAGTGATCTTACATTGGTACTAGCTGCCATGAGATGCCCTTCCATTTGAATACAACATATATCTGCACTGGCACCCACCTCTAAAATTTTAGGGTTGGTTTTTTTCGCATTCAGCAGTAAACCACTCTCACTCAAGCACTTCACACCTCTTCTTTTTATTTTAGATTTACAATCAGTTTACACATTTCCAAGTAGTAACATCTTATAATAACACAAATAATAGAAATAAAAGAAATTTACACCAAAATTACCTGCCCACTAAACATATTCAATATTAATACCAACCATATAAACCAAACCCCTTCATTGGGAAGATCGATTACATAGGGAGGAGAATTTTCAAAGGGACTTCTGCGGAAATGGCCCTTTTGAAAACAGTGTGACTGCGACGTGCATAAATGTACACGCACACAGGGTGAGAGACGTTCCAAGGGATGGGGTCTGGTTGGGGCAAGGTCTTATGCACTTACTTTTTAAAAAGTCTGCGTGTAAATTCTCTCTGCAAAACCACGGGCACCAAATAGCAGGTGTTATGGAGTGGGTGTGATTTTGCATGTACAAGTTTGCTTCGAAAAGTGGTGTAACTTGGGTGTTATAACAGCCCATGATATTATGCAGGCTTAGAAAATTACCCCCATAACCATTAATCCCACAAGAAAATAATTCAAAGAGGCATGATGATATCCATAATAGCAAACCAACAGGGTCATTTTGCTATAATGGCTTAAGCATTAGTTATTCATGTAGGAGGAGTTTATGGCAATATTTGGCAGTTAACACATTTTATTGCTGGAAATAACAACACCTTTTTTGGTTGTATTGTCCCTGTGATAGGACTGAAAATGCTTTTACCACATTTTGCAGAGAGCTAGAGAGAACCTCAGTGTTAGACAAGTGGGTCAGTTACTGCCTCTTCCACCAAACCGCTTCAGATGCTACAAAATTCAGCCGCCAGAATTTTAACAAACTCCAACAGAAGAGATCACATCACACCCATCCTGAAAAACCTACACTGGCTCCCAGTAAACTTTAGAATTCTACACACGTGTCTCACCATCATCCATAAAGCTATTTACAATAGAACACCCATCGATATACACTACCCACTCACGCTGCACTTCTCTTCTAGACCCATCAGAGAAGCCTACAAGGGCTCGCTACACCCCCCCCCCCCCCAGCCAAATCCACACACCTCTCATCCACCAAAGATCGAGCCTTCTCAACAGCGGCGCCAACCATCTGGAACACCATACCCCCAGACCTTAGACAAGAACCTTGCATGCTGACATTCAGAAAGAAACTCAAGACTTGGCTATTTCTACAAGCCTTCCCTGATCCATGACCGCCCCAACTACAATAATTCGCCAGTCGATGTACCCCCAACCCTGACATGGCTTCTGACTCTATATTAGTTCGTTCCAAGTTTTATGAACTGATACTATTTAGTCAGGAACATATGATATTATTATAGCCCTGAGTATATGATATTATTTATATATTTGATAGTATTCAGTCCTGAGTACATGTTATTATTATAGTCCTGAGTATATGACTAGATATTATTTATTTCTGAGTTAGCCATGCCTCTGGCTCTTCCTCCTCCCAGTTCGAGTGCCCCTGTTTTATTGTAACTTTTGTTCACTTTTTTCACTTTTCGCCTATTGTTCATGTTGATGTTAATGTTATTGCACCATTGTTTCTTGTAAACCGATATGATATGATTGGTATCATGAATGTCGGTATAAAAAAAAGCCCTAAATAAATAAATAAATAATACTATTTATAGCACTGTTATGGGGAGACCTTTAAATTTGGGGTGAAGTGTCAGGGGTGGGGAAGGTTTGGGGGGCTGCTTAAGACACACCATCACGTGTACAAACAGCACAGTCGATAGTAGATACTGAAAACTGGGTGTCATTCAGAGCACTGAGAGTTGAAAGAAAAGTAGATTTGTACACCAGAGAGTACAGTGCTGTCTGTACATGTGATGGTGGATCTTAAGCTGCCCCCCAAAGCCTTCCCTACCCCTGACACCTCACCCCAAATTTAAAGGTCCCCCCGTAATATCAATAGTAAATTGACCCATTTGTCTAATACTGAGGCTCTCTCTTTCTCTCTCTCTCTCTCTCTCTGTAAAAATAGCCTATTTTATAAACAGTGAGGGTATGCATGTATTTTCCATTTCACCAGGGGAAAATAAGGGGCAGGATAGGAGCATTGCGGAGTAGGTTCAGAAGTACACGAGATGGTAGCTGTTTCGTAAAAGATATATGTGTATACATTCCTGAAACCATTCGTCCACTTTTACACCTGCAAATTGACTCATAAAAATGAAATTGGACTTGTCTGTTATCTGCAGTTCTTGGTTGGGGGGTCTGGGTAAGCTAGTAGGGGTTCAGAGGGAAGTGCTAGAGGGTCTAGGTGAACTGGAGACAGACTGGGTGAACTGGCAGATGTATCGGTGAACTGGTGATTCAGGTATGCATGCAAGTATTTTCAAAATAATCTACCTACATACTTTATAATACATCTGCCTCTGCTTGCTAGGCATATTATACTTTTTATGCATCTAAAATGTATGTGCATATGTTCATAAAACAGATAGAGAAAGAATGCGTTTTCTTGCAGCTGAAATATTTGCACGTACTGAAACATACGAGTGAATTTAAAAAGGTGTTTATTTGATAAACCGTGCAGCCACAGTTTATAAAAAGGTTAGCATTAATCTCTGCACGTCCACTTACACACATAACTGCTGTGCTGAGGATGGGTTTGAAAGTTAGGCTCTCTGACGGTCATTCGAGGCAGGAAAGAAGACCTTGATCGCGTTCAAGATGATCAATGATCTTCACATGGCCAGCAAAACGTGAGCGTCGGGTCCCTTTCCAGTAGTGACCAGGTGTGTGGTGGAAAGAGGAGAGGAGAGGAGGAAGGGCTGCCCATCTAAATAAGCTTTTGAGAGGCACAGGGTAGGATTTGATTGAGCAAGCTTCTGTAAATAATCAGATTCTGGACCGTCGGTTTTGTCTTCCTGTATTGTTTTATTGTAATTATGAATGCTTCTATGAACCTCGCCAAGAACCTTGGATTGTGCAATAAGTAAATAAATAAATACTCTGAACCCAGTTTTCTAGGAGTCCAGGAGGGAAGAAGGAGAAGTGTGAGCAGGAGAGCAATGGCCCTTGGGTGGGGCCTTCCTTCTGTCAAGGGAGCTTTAAACCTCCAAGAAACAGTAGTGAGGGGATCCCAGGAGGGTGGCACAGAAATATCAGTGCGCCCTTGATACAGTCTCGTACCTGCCTGTGGTTTCTACCTGCTTTGAAGACTATACCACTTGCAACTATTTCACCTGACTGCCTTCATTAAAGTCTTTAAATTTTGGAACACCGTATCTTGTGTCGAGCTTGGTTAACACCAGCAGAAGGTATTTATTTATTTATTTATTTATTTATTTATTTAAAAACTTTTTTATACCGGCATTCGTAGGACACATCATGTCGGTTTACAAAAAACTGAGAAGGAAAGGAAATTACAATGAACAGGGGAGGGGATAACTGGGTGAATACACAAGTATAAGAGAGGGTAGTTAACAAGCAGCGATACAACTATTTGCATTTGATTAGGATTAGATATGCAAATGAACTAATATACAATGTTACATGGCATGTGCACTTGATACATTTAGCATATGGAACTTATTTACAGTAAAACGGGGCATGTGCACTTGATACACAGGGATGGTTGCGGGGGGTGGGGTGTGGGGGTAGGGGGAAGGTGGGGGAATCCTATGTTTATTCAGAGGCTTAGGTTTTTCCTTAGACAGAGTACAGAGCTATGGCAGGGTGGCACTCAGAACACACTTATTTATTTGTTTATTTATTTATTTATTTAAGAAATATACAGCCCGCCTAGCTACCATTCTAGGTGGGTAATATATAACAAAACCAAAAACTCTACAACATAAAACTCGGCTCTTCTAATTACATTAAGCTCAACAGATACAGAAGAGGATGCCAAGTAGATGGGGCTGCCGCAGCTGTAGAGCTAGTGAGTAGCGCTAACGTTTACATGCTAGGATGAAAACGGTATGTCCGATATTATGTATGTTTTATGATGTAAACCGCTAAGATGGATAGTCCACTACCCCTAGTGCGGTATATAAAAAACTTTTAAATAAATAAATAAATAAACGTAACACCCATCTTATATTAACACCCAATGTACTGTAGCAGGAGTTTCATTATTTCAAGAAAGAGCAAGTGCTTCACTCATCTGTGTCAGAAGCATGAGAAAGACATCTCAGATTCATGCTGCAGGGGATAAGATCAGACACACACAGGCATTTATATTCATTCACTCAGATGCAATTTAGTTATGAATCCTATTTTTGATGTGGTTTCTAATACTGTAAACAGGGTAAAAAAACAAAGTATTATTTCTATCAAACTCACATACCCTTCCCTGCAATGTTGTAATATAACAGGAGTTCTTTTCAGAGTTTTACTGCTCTGAAATGCAAAAGTATCATCAGGAAAAATTCCTGACTATAATTCCTCTCCATATGGATTACATTTATATACATATCTATCTATATGGTGTGTGGCACACTGCCTGTTCTAAGCGACTCAGGGCCTGATAATGGGTCTTGGAAAGTTTGTAAGTGGGCATAGCCAGGCTGCAGATTATTTGATTTTGTAAAGTTCAAACGTTTTTCCTTTTTTTGGTAAATTTGCTGTAGCATCATTTCACAGACACAGTAGTTACAGTTGGATAGCATATGCACTATATTAACTCAGTGGGGGAAGAAAGGGTTGGAAGTGATGGATTGATTTTGTGATCGGTTGTTGTATTTTGTTTTAGTTCCTGAAGGGGCTCCTAAACAGAAACTGGATAGGGAACTGCTACTGTAGCGGTGAAGGGCGCAATGTGCTGGTGGATTCGGTGCATACCCTGGTGGTGCTACGAGGCATAAAGGTGAATGGTAAGTGCCTTCAGCACCCAGGGAGCTCTTTCTGGTACCCCTGTTAGCATGTCCACTGACTCAGTGCCGCATGATCCGCTGACGGGACATTCAAATATTTTGGATGCAATGTCTCACGCTGCATCTGGCAAGTTACTATGCTTGATTTTTCTCAGCCATTTTGGAAAACTTCAACACAGCAGCATCCCAACTTACTTAAATCCAAAATGGTGGAAGTATTCAAGCGGGGAGAGCTCTCATAAATTTAAAACAATTTTGATTTTTTGTAAGAAACGCAACAGAAGTAGAAAAAAAAAAAAGCCAAATGCTGTCTTAATGATTTTGTTCTAACTGCAAGTATTTAAAAATGTGAACCAGTAGTTTTACTTTAAGGGGCAATGACTAAACTACCTGCCTTGGCACAAATACCACGGGTAACTTTTTATCAGCAGGGTTTGCACCAATAATCAACATCTGCTATGGTACGTAAAGTGGCACAGCAGGCTGCGTTAGATATGGGAGTGGGGGGTTACAGTTTTGAAAGCTGATTTCCACGGGTAAAATGCTTGCCACCCTAGGTACAGAATTGAGTGTGCGCTTGATGATGGCAAATCCAGGGCTGCCCCCGGGAACGCCTCCTGCCCATATGAGTAGAGCTACATGCGTACTTGCTCTGAAACGGAGGGACCAGCGTTTAGAGTTTCATTTACGGAGTTTCATTTACTTGCTCTGAAACGGAGGCTCCGTTTCAGAGCAAGTACGCATGTAGCTCTACTCATATGGGCAGGAGGCGTTCCCGGGGGCAGCCCTGGATTTGCCATCATCAAGCGCACACTCAATTCTGTACCTAGGGTGGCAAGCATTTTACCCGTGGAAATCAGCTTTCAAAACTGCAACCCCCCACTCCCATATCTAACGCAGCCTGCTGTGCCACTTTACGTACCATAGCAGATGTTAGTAACAAAAATAAATGTCTGTAATCAATGTGATTGTCATATTTGAAATCTACTGCAGTTTCCACCTAAGCACACCTTATTATTGCAGATATGAAAATAGGAATTTGACACTGAAATTCTCATTCTTCTTTCTTTTATTTTTTTGCACTGGGAATGTCCTGCCTGCGTTACTGTGTGCTGTGCAGTCTAGCCTGTGTGTCTACAGTAAGCCTACTGAGTCCTACTGCTGATGCCAAAGTGTGGGGACATTAGATATCTGGAGATTGTATTCTGCTACTTGAAGTAAATGAAACTCTAAACGCTGGTCCCTTCTAGGCATATGTTTATGCAGCTTCAATTACATTTATATTAAGCAGCGCTACAGTAGGAGGCATGTTATGTACTTTCTAGCAGTGCATTGCGAATCAGCTTTCCATACAGTACTGTAAGTGAGCAGTTTAATGTCCATTTCAAACTATGATATAAACTGCATTGCACAAAGAGATCTGGGCAGCGGTGCGTAATCAAATTATATAAAGAAATAGATAAGTTGACTTCAGAGTGAATTTGTGGATGGCACTTTGGTTAACAACATAGCAGCATCCCCACTGCTGCTAAGAGATTACAGTAATGATCCCCCAGCACCAAAGCAGTTTGCAATGAGCAGTTCTGGTCACAGAACCAAATTGCTATGCTTGTCTTATTGCGGGCAAAGGTGATGCTTGCCGCCGAAGTAGCGCATGGGGTCCTGGGAAGGGAAGACCGTGGTGGTGAACCCCTGCCAGCCAAAGGAGCAGTGCTGAGGTGGGGGGACGGGGGGACCTTGGAGGAGACTTCCTCCAGCTCTCTTGGCCGACGAAGGCACTTGAGCCACTCAAGCGTGACACACGCCAGGTGGGAGGAAGATAGGGCAAGGTGCATATAAAGGGGAAAACTGTGCATGGAAATGAAATAATTAAAAAAAAAAAAAATCTCAAAGGTGGACCATGAGTGAAATATGTAACAGGAAAGTACATATATCTGTCAATCTGCCAAGCTTGAAATATAAAGACATTAGCTCTTTAAAATGAAGGGCAGTAGAGACAGAACACAAATGCTAGAAGAGAAGTCTTGAAATGGGGGGAAATTTTATACAAGAGATAAATGGGCTGAGGGTTTGTTGTTTTGCTAAATAACTTCAGTTTAATGATTCAAAGTATTTTTGGTGGCAATAATTTATAGCATTAAAATCTGAGTTAAAGATAAATCAACGTCTAAAACAATGTTCGAATGTGCTGTGCACCAAGGCCATCATTTTTGACTCAAGCTTCTACTATTATATAGGGAGTTATTAGCTCAGTTGACCCGCAGTACTTCCCTAAAAAGTATTGAGCTGCTGCTCCGGGGGAAGAGAAGGGCAGATAGCATGGTAAACTGGGAGGAGCAAGAGAGATAATGTGGTGGGAGTAGTAGGTGGCAACAGGCATCAAGGAGGAGGGAGCAAGAAACATTGTGGTGAAAAGGAGAGATAAAAAACATTATGCTGAAAGGTATCAAACAGGTACAAGAAGCAAACTATTTTCAAAGGAAAGAATACTATAGAGCAGGGGTGGCCACCTCTGGTCCTCGAGAGCCACAAACAGGCTAGGTTTTCAGGATAAGCACAATGAATATGCAGGTTAGAGATTTGCATGCACTGCCTCCACTGTTTGCAATCTATCTCATGCATATTCATTGTGGATATCCTGAAAGCCTGGCCTGTTCGTGGCTCTTGAGGACCAGAGGTGGCCACCCCTGCTCTAGAACAAGAGGTAATTTATTTTAAAATTTTTAACCCTTGGAGCCTATATTCTCAGCAGTGAATAATATATATACATATTTAAAAGCAGGACATAGGCAAACAATGAATAAAATACAAACCCATAATTGACGACAAACATAAAACTGCCCATTGACTCTTTCAGCAATATATACACCATGTCCTGGCTATCAGCTTACATTGGGATACTTTCTGCCACAGGACACATGAAGCTCAAAACTAACGGCCTCCCCAAATGCTTCTTTAAAAATTAGGGTCTACAGCTTTTTCCTGAATGTCTGGGTGCACTCCGTGGGCTTAATATCATCAGGCAAGGCACAGGGCCAACTCTGGACTGTGCTTCCTCCAAGCACACCAGATGAACTGGGGAAATAGCCAAAACATTTCGACTGGATGACCTTAATGGCCTAGCTGGCTTATAGATTTTTAATAAGGCACTCACCCATGCTAGAGTTTCACTGCACATGGCTTTCTTTATCAAAGTTAAAATTTTAAATTTAATGAACCATTCTATAGGAAGCCAATGGAGGGAACACAGCACCATAGTGATGTGATCCCTTAGATGCACCCCTGTGAGAACTCTCACAGCTGCCTTTTGAATCACTTGCAGGACATGAAGAGTAGATATTGGCAGCCCAATGTAGAAGGAATTATAATAATCCAAGGCTGATAGTACAAGGGACTGCAAAATTGTCCAGAAATCTGTAAGGCCTAAATAGGGGGTTTCAATCTCCGCAGAAAGCATAGATTATGGAGTGCATTTCTTGCAACAGCTTTCACTTGTAGCTGTAAAAGTCAGGCTGAAGAGCTCCACACCTCCTAAATTCTGCAACTGTGAGAACATGGGAATAACATAACATAGTATGAGGACTGGGGGGGGGGGGGGGTGGGTGGAGAGAGGGAGGCTAGGACTGAGGAACAACATCTGAAAATATTTCTTCATCGAAAGCATTCTGGATAAATGGAGTGGACTCCCAGAAGTGACGGTGGAGACAAAACCCGGTATTGGGATTCAAAAACACATGGGGTAGGCATTCAGAGGCAAAAGATGATGGTCAAGAAGCACTGAGATAATGTGCATGACATGATGGATACAATCCAAAAAAAGTCTGCTATGGACTTCGAGAAGGTTTTTGGATAACTTGCATGGAGCAGCAGTTATAAACCTTTATCAGGGGTGATTTTCTGCCTGGTCATGTCAAGTTGCTGATGTGGAACCTTTTTGAACTTGCTTCCTTTTCTCACTAGCCCCAATCCAATATCTTTTTTTTTTTTTTTTAACAAAATTACCATTGTCTAAACAGTGTGATATAGCTGCATTGGTCTTCCAAGGAGGCACTTGGATAACCTGCTTGGAGCAATGGTTACAACCCCAAACAATAGGACTAAGACTGCATTGGGCTTTCAAGAAGGCTGGGGTTCCCTGCATGGCGGTACCATGGTTAAAGCGCAAACTTCAATGAGCATGGGAAGGTTGGATTGTTTTTAGACAACATCCCCACTAATTTTGGTTGCTGTGGAAAATTGTTGTAGAGTTTGGTAACAAGATCATGAAAGGGATTAAGAACTGGTTTTGTTAGAATCAAAGTTGAAGAAGATAAGGCCTGAAATAGTCTACCAGCAGAGATGGTGGAAGCCAGCTCACTTTGGACATGTTTGCGATAGATATGGAGGGCAATAGTGGAAAATGAGTTGAGAGGACAGATAAAAACAAGGATGGGGTGGGGAGAAGATTTGGTGTTGGGCTGCATATGGGAATTTTTATGCTCATCTACCCAAAATGAAAGAATCTGAACTGTGCAGACTGGATTGGCCAATTTGGTCTTTTTCTGCTGTCACTATGTTATTACGGAAAACTATATAGGGAAAAGGAAGGAGACATGACAGACACCATGGAGAAATGGAATAGAGCACGAAAGAGGAAATAAAGTGAAAACAGGCATACAAGTCTTTGATACTAAAGATTTTTTGGAATAATGAGAGCATAAGGACAAGAATTGTTTTCAGATCACAAATCGCCCATGACACTACACTTCCATAATTACAATCAAACCCAATGATTTTTATTTTATTTTCACGTCTACAATTTTTTTTTTTTTTTTGCAAGGTACTGATTTTTTTCCTTTGGGCCATCAACCCCTCATATAAGAAGGGAGAATATGTAGAAATGAAATTGTTAGTTTTAATTTATTAAGGGTAAGGATAACCCTGTATAACTCTGTGATTGATGATTGCTTTAATCATCCTAACATCAAGGCTTTACTCAGAAGCTTCTCCAAAAAATACCCAATACACATATGACATACTTCCTTTGAGAACTCCTCTAACAATTGCTTCATTCTGCACGTCAGCAAAAGATAAATATAAGAGGCGCCCACTGAAAAACAGCATACCTTGCACCCTTCCTTTTTAATATCAGCCTCCTAGACTAACCTTCAACCAATCCTTAAAGGACATTTATGCTGACAATATTGCCTTTATGACTACAAATAAAACATTTAAAGAACCTTGAGCAGATTTTGTCCAATGAGTAACTATTTCCAGAATTGGAGACAGAGACAAAACTTTATAAAATCTGTTCACATGACTTGTCACTTTCCATCTCACTAGCATGTAGACTACTACCAGGCTGCATGTCAACCGTGGTATGAAGATTATTCCATTTGAAAGATATCCAAAATATTGCGAGGGTGTTACTTTTGGTCACTACTTCACTTTCAAGATGCACCTCAGCCTACTGATAAAAGTCCAAGAGCATAACAATCAGCCCGATACAGTACAGTGCGCTTCGACGGAGCGCACTGTTAGCCTGCTCTTGGACGCGCGTTTTCCCTTACCCCTTATTCAGTAAGGGGCGGAAAACGCGTGTCCAACCCGTCGAACCTAATAGCACCCTAGGTATTCCCGCGCGATTCAGAAAACAAAATGTGCAGCCAAGCTGCACATTTTACTTTAAGAAATTAGCACCGGGAATATCATGGCGATATTAAGTCGGAGGTCCCGAAGAGTAAAAAAAAGTTTAAAAAAAAAAATTTAAAATGGGCCAGTGGCTGTCGGGCCAAAAACCGGACGCTCAATTTTGGCAGCGTCCGGTTTCCGAGAACCGGGCTCGAGAACTGATGCCGGCAAAATTGAGCATCGGTTGTCAAACCCGCTGACAGCCTCTGCTCCAGGCTAAAAGGAGGCGCTATGGACGCGCTAGTGTCCCTAGCACCTCCTTTTGCCTGTTTCTACCGCACCACCTAATTTAAATACTGAATCGTGTGCACCGGCAAAGCGGGCGTTCGTCCGCTCTCCCGCGGACTTTACTGAATCGGCCTGAATGTGCTTTAACAACTAGCAGGTCTCAGAAAACATGCCATTTTTACAGTGCTTTGCAGATCTACTCTACCACTACGCACTGTACAGCTGAATATTGTGCCCCAGACTGGCACAGCATCTGGCTTGTGTCTGGTTAAATCTGCTCAACAGAAACAACAAAAGTGGCAGTAAAAGGATATATGCACATCAGCAGCGTAGCAAACAAGACGGCAGTCTGACACAGCTGCTGCATTTCGCCTCACATGAGGCTGTCTCCAGGAAGATTTCTAACAGATTTTGGCATTCAACTACAGGAAATTTCCTAAGGAGCAAATGCCTTCATTTATACAGAGAGGCAACAAATCATTTATTATATCAGAAACCACAACACACTTCATATTATTTACAGTGGAACATACTGTAAAATAAACTTTTAACAAACTACCACTGTGAAGGACAAATTTCTAAGTTATTTATACCAGCCAGTAGCAATTTACCCCATAACTTGGCTGTTTGAAATTTGCCTTCCATCAATACAGCTGAGAGCTTGTGCGGTGCTCCATGAGGTGTGGACTTCTAGACACGGTTAGGGGGAGCCATTCCAGGGTAGGTTTTTGGAATGGAATGTAAAATAGTGCATATGGATTATATTGAGCCTTGTAAAATCTACTGACACAAAAAACAGGAAGAAAATAGCCCAGGCACTCTGTACCATCATCACGTTTCAGAGGGAAAGCATGCGTGTACTTTCTATTTTAAATTTTGGGCAAAGTCCACAGGTAAAAAGTAGCCAAGGACTTGGCGCTAAAGTGGATGATCTGAAAATTGCCACCCAAAAGTGTTTATCAAAATAATTGCAAAAAATGAGCATTTGCAAATGGATTGAAGATAACCATTGAAGTGACTCAGATGTCTATTTAACCGTAAAACAAATTCTAAACAACTCTGAAGGTCATGAGCCTTAGGCAAATCAATTTCTATTTCTGTTTATTCATTTTTTGTCTCACCTTTTCACTATATCCCCCTGCCCAATCCAGATTTCTTTGCTCCCACTTCAAAACTTTTCATCTGGGGAAGGCTCCTACTGAAATATATTGCTTGAAATGTTAGGACTGACTCATCTGTTCATTACCTGAATCTTGCTATTATAACCAAAAGCTGCTGGGTTCCCAGATATCAAACAACAAACACAGAAATAAAATGCAAGAACACAACCATAGAAACAGACCAGCTAGATGACTGCCCAAAGAGATATTATTTCAACTCGATATTGATGTTTCATAATTCACTCTTGACATTGCTTTGGAGTTCCTCTCTACCAGGGGCGGCCAACTCTGGTCCTCGAGAACCACAAACAGGCCAGGTTTTCAGGATATCCACAGTGAATATACATGAGATAGATTTGCATGCACTGCTACCAATATATGCAAACCTATCTCATGCATATTCATTATAGATTTCCTGAAAACATTGCCTGTTTTTGGCAGTCGAGGACCGGAGTTGGCCATTCCTGATTTATACTATCCACCTTATTTCCACAGAGAGACACTGAGTATCATAAAAATAGTAAATTAAAATTATCATAAAAATATTTGCTTTATAAGAGTTTGAGCTTTCATGCTATGTAATTCTTGGGTTTGCGTTCCCTATTTAAGTTTTACCATCTTATTTCCTTAGACTTTAATCACTTATTATTTATAGGGAACTTCATGGAGTCTTGAGAATGCACAAGAGATATACCTTCCTTCCGTAGCAAACATCTAATATTTCTAGCAAACATAATATTTCTCATCCTTCTAGAACAGGGGTGGCCAACTCTGGTCCTTGAGCGCCACAAACAGGCCAGGTTTTCAGGATATCCATAATGAATATTCATGAGATACTGTAGATTTGCATGCACTGCCACCATTGTATGCAAATCTATCTCATGCATGTTCATGGTGGATATCCTGAAAACCAGGTCTCGAGGACCGGAGGTGGCCACCCCTATTCTAGAACTAACTTCTAACAAGATCATGTTTGTGAATGGCTTGAAAGAGTTTCTTGTGATATCGGTTGCATACTATTTGAGCTTTTCCATATTGATTCCAGATGACAGTCCAAATGAATGTAACTTGCAAATGACAGGCAAATTCCTGATACCCATGTCATAACAAGAATGCAATCAAAGGAAAGTGACATAGGAGTTTGAGAACATGTGTTACTTACAGAAGCTGAAGAGTAACTTCCTGTACTGACAAGCGACTGTTCATTAGGGGGTGAGTTTCTCCCTTTAAAGCTACAGTAGTGAAAAAGTATCTTACCTCAAAATATTATAACTGCTTTATTGCACCCAAATAGTTAAACTATAATCTTAATGATTCTTCTGACTGATTCCTTTCATACCATCCCATCCCCCTTCCAAAATGCTCAATGCTCCATACTTTTCCTGTTAGGCACGCCTCCTTTGACCAGAATGTAAGTGACCCCTAGCATTGTTGGCATCACTCTCTGTTTGGGAGTAGGAGGTGATATTAAGGTGCAGATCTGAATTGGGTTCTGGGTTTTCACCCTGTTTATCCTATCTCTTGATGCCGTAGGATCTGTAAGTGACAAGAAGTAAAGTTGATGAATCTGGGCTGAGACAGTTAAATGGCCCCTCACCGTTCCCTATAATTAATAAATAAACCACTGGGGGAGTTTTTGCCACACCGGCGGCTATGACAGAGGCTGTCTACGGTGCACTTAAGCATTAAATGACCAATTTCTGTCAGACTAACTTCCCAAGCCTCCCTCTCTCTCTCGCTCGCTCACTCACATAGCAAAGCTTCCTCGCTCCCTGCACTTGGAGTTTTTCAACAACTGATGGCTCCTAGTTCATTTCTGTGGAATTAATTGGTCCCTGAATGAATACTGTTGACAGGGCAATTTATCATGTGTTTGGTTTGACAGTGCTGGATGTGGGGGGGTGGGGTGGGGGGGGTGAGGGTGCCAGGATGAGGGGAGATGGACAGGGTGGGGGTGGATAGGAGATGAGTGGGAGGAAGCAAAGGGAGGAGGGATTGAGGTGTTTCATAAAGAATCTGTAGTTCAGACCCGAGAGAAAAAAATGCTCCATCTTTTCCGGATGTGGTAAACAAAAAAAAAAAAACCAAAACACAAAGGGAATGGTGTTTCCTCGATGTGAATTGCGAGGATGTTGTCGACAAGTTTCATTCTCACTGAAGCCAAAGCTTTAACCCCAGAATAACCTAAGCGACATCAAGCCTCGCAAGGGAACAGATATATTTGTTGGATGCAGTATGTTTTTATTATTACTCTCAAAATTGATAACAAAAAGATATGATGTGCACATGCACTTGGACAATCCCATTATAATTCAAATGAATACCAATAAAAGAAGTAAAATAAAAAACAAAGAGGAGTCTAATTGCTCCTCCCCACCAGAAAACAGAAAGCACTTGAAGAGAAAGAATGCTAATCCTAAGAAAGCTAAAAAGCCATGCAAGTTACCCTAAGTCAATGTGCACGTAGAATCCTTCCAAACAAGAGGACTTTTCATACCGAAATATTGATGAGCAGGTCACTGAATGATATGGGAGAGTCGAATGACTGTTTTACCCTTTCCATTATATGGCATGCCCTTTCTGTTGGTTAGGACATGATCAGGAAACAGGACAGAGCAGAACTAACGGTGATTCCTGTTCTCTAGCCTCTAGAGATGATTCTTCCATCAAAACTCATCAAGACGGAAGACTTAAAACCCCCAACCTTCTTAAACCTAGTTCTTCCAGATTGTTTCTCTTTTCTGGCAGTGCTGCGTGCAGCATCTCTACTCTTCCTTCTTTCACAGCTGGCAGTCTGTCTTTACCTTCTGTGTGACCACTGAGTTGGTAGGAGATTGTTTCGGGTGGTAGAGAAGATCCACATGACCCAAACACAAAGGACAAAATAATAATCCTGCCCATTTAACTTGCAGTAATGGAGTTAAACCATGTGGCAAGAAACGTGGTTTCTGTTGTAGATATAGTAAAAAATTGTGTGGGGTTGGATAAGGGAAGGGATCATCCTAATGGAGAGTTTTAAGAGTGGGGAAGGACTGGATATTTAATACAGCAAGTTTGGTGACAATCAAAACTCTCTGAAGAAGAGCAACCTTAATTGATATGTCAGAATAGCCGTGGCACTAGCTTAATGTCATTGAAGAGTTGCTTACGTGTTATTTCTTGCTATTCCAAATTTTAAAAAATAGAGCTACTTTTGGAAAGCATTTTGAAACATTGCCCTTCCTTTTGCCCACCCATCCTCTCAATCTTCTGTGGTGTAGAAACACGCTCTTTCCCTTGCACTCATTGATACACCTGTGTTAGAGCCTTCATAGGATTTGTTTGATATAGTAACTTTTCATTTTTGCTAGTTTTCTTCTATGTTCAATTTACCAATAAAGTCTATGAGCACTTTTAATGCTTTTTTCATTGTGTTATAGTAAGAGAAAAAATATTTTTCAAATCAATTTTAGTAATTATTTTCATGATTTCAAATTGCTTAACTCATTCACTTCATTTTCTGGATGTAATGTTTCCATTGGTGCCAACTGAATCCCTCCAAATGCTAATTGCTTTTCCCAAAGCTGTGAGTAAAATGCTAGAGACTAGGCAAAGCAAGTGTCTTCTAAAGTGGTGGGTTTTAGCCTTCTTTAGCTTACAGACTACACATTTTCTTTCTCTTTCTTCCTCCTCTATCTCCTTTTTACTGTCAATGAAAGTACATAATGAAGAAATGATAGCATATGTCCTGCTAATCCAGAACTGTGCAGTCTAATAATGTTTACAGTGAAAAATATAGCACAAGCATCCACTTACTGGTCAGTGTGGATTATTTTTTTTTATATCAAATTCACATCTTCATTATACAGTAGATGGCCCAAATTTCATTAACACCTACAAACTCCCTCAGAATCAATCTGAAAACTCATTGCTTTAACTTCTGGGAGCAAGTTATACAGTTCTCACTTTTTATTCTTAAAGCAATTTTTTCACTCTTCCAGTTTATCTCCTAGCTATGAAGACCCTTACCTCATGCATTGTGATGTATTGTATGCGTGCCTTTTGTCAAAATCCATTGGTAATTCCAAGCAGGCCTGATTACAGCTTCTTCTTGTCAGCTGAATTGATAATTATAAAGCAGTACTTCCATGTTACTTTCCACGTTACTGATGTCTTAGTTCAACTTTGTTAATTTTATTACGTGTGTTGTTATGTAACCCGTTCCGAACTTTGGAGGGAGCAGGAAATAATTTTAAATATAATAAATAAAACCAAGCTTTACATCGCTTCCAGGAGATCAGGTTATATTTTTGCCTAGATCACTCAGGGCTGCGCCCATATGAATAAAAGGACCTGGACACATATATGCTTCCTCTTCATAGTTTGTGATTGTTAGCCTCAAGACAAAATGAACTGAACAGCAACCTGAAGACAAATACTGATGGCGTAGTTGAAAGAGTCATTCTCTAGTAGAGGAAAAGGGAAGGTGAGTGTTAATCAGGGCAATGCCCGGAGCAGACTACATGTGATAACAAAGCTTCTTGAGAGAACAGATGGGAGAACAAACAGGAACAATGCTATAGAATGTGGTGCATTTTGTGGAGGTCTCAAATACTGCACTTGTGGACATCATATCATGGTTCAGTTCCCCTGCACAATGTCACACCTCCTAACTTGACCACAGACATTTGCATTTAAGAGGGCGATTTTCAAAAGCCATTTACCCAGGCTCTCTGAAAACTGCCCAGCCTGTACACAAGTAAAAAAGTGTGTGCGGAAAACAAGAACGTGCATGCTTTTAACTGCAGGAAGATTAGGCAGGCTTAGAAGTGGAGTTAGGTCAGGGGGAGGCAACAATACGTGCAGTCTGGCATTGAAAAACACATCTGTAGAAAAAGTGGCATTCTTTTGCTCTGGGACCTCGTGCAAAGTCTGTGGGGAAAAAAGTGTTCATGGGACATTTCAATTACCTGCATAATTTTGAAAGTTTCCCCATTAGGGTGAAGAAGTTGAACATCTCTGATTGTGCCTCTGTAGTGCCACTAATACCACTGGTATGCTTTTCTTCTTTGTGAAGGGCCCTGTCTTGACTGCCAGGTTCTCTGACTGCTGGTGCCTGTATAATTCCATGTTTGTTGACTGACTGCTGCACTGTCTGCCCTATGTCTCTTCTCTCATCTTCTTCCCACTGACATAAGACATGGTATACTCGGTCAGACCAAGGGTCCATCAAGCCCAGTATCCTGTTTCCAACAGGGGCTAATTCAAGTCACAAGTACCTGGCAAGTTCTGAAACATTAAATAGATCTCAAGCTACTATTGTTTGCTTATTAATTAATTGCAGTTTATGGAGTTTTGCTCTAGGAACTTATCCAAACCTTTTTTAAACCTAGTTACACTAACTACTGTAACCACATCCTCCGGCAATGAATTCCAGAGCTTAACTATGCGCTGACTGAAAATGAATTTCCTTTGATTTGTTTTAAATGAGCTACTTGCTGACTTCATGGAGTGTCCCCTAGTCCTTCTATTATCTGAGAAAGTAAATAACTGAGTTACATTAACCAGTTCAAGTCCTTTCATGAATTTGTAGACATCTTTCATATCCCCTCTCGTCGTCTCTTCCCCAAAGTGAACAGTCCTAACTTCTTTAGCCTTTCCTCATAGTGGAGCTGTTCCATCCCCTTTATCATTTTGGTCGCCCTTCTCTGCACTTTCTCCACTGCAACTATATCTTTTTTGAGATGTGGTGACCAGAATTGCACACAGTATTCCAGGTGAGGTCTCACCATGGAGCGATACAGAGGCATTAGGACATCCACCATTTTATTTGCCATTCCCTTCCTAATAATTCCTAACATTCTGTTTGCTTTTTTGCCTGCCACAATAACACGGAGCCGAGGATTTCAATGTATTACCCACTCTGACGCCTAGATCTCTTTCCTGGGTGGTAACTCCTAAGATAGAACCTAATATTGTGTAACTACAGCAAGGGTTATTTTTCCCTATATGCATCACCATGCACTTGTCCACATTAAATTTCATCTGCCATTTGGAAGCCAAATCTTCCAGTCTCTCAAGATCCTCCTGCAATTTATCACAATCTGCTTGAGATTTAACTACTCTACATAATTTTGTGTCATTCGCAAATTTGATCACCTCACTTGTCATAACCCTTTCTGGATCATTTATAAATATATTAAAAAGCACTGGTTCAAGTACAGATCCCTGAAGCACTCCACTGTTTACCTTTATCCACTGTGAAACAGACCATTTAATCTTACTCTATGTTTCCCATCTTTTAACCAATTTGCATTCCACAAAAGAACATCACCTCATATCCCATGACTTTTAGTTTTCTTAGAATTCTCTCATGAGGGACTTTGTCGAATGCCTTCTGAAAATCCAAATACACCACATCTTCCAGTTCACCTTTGTCCACATATTTATTTACCCCTTCAAAAAAATATAGATTTGTGAGGCAAGTGTTCCCTTGGGTAAATACATGCTGACTGTGTCCCATTAAACCATGTCTATCTAAATGTTTTGTGATTTTATTCTTTATAACAGTTTCCACAATTTTACCAGGCACTGAGGTTTTGCTCATTAGTCTATAATTTCCCGGATCACCCCTAGAGCC
Organism: Rhinatrema bivittatum; assembly: GCF_901001135.1. Taxonomy (NCBI): domain Eukaryota; kingdom Metazoa; phylum Chordata; class Amphibia; order Gymnophiona; family Rhinatrematidae; genus Rhinatrema; species Rhinatrema bivittatum. Next base: position 127,705,178 of record NC_042621.1, on the reverse strand, counting down.
CTTTTAAAATATTGGTGTTACATTAGCCACCTTCCAGTCTTCAGGTACACTGGATGATTTTAATGATTGGTTACAAATTAATGGAAATAGGTATGAAATTTCATTTTTACATAGAAACATAGAAGTGACAGCAGAAGAAGACCAAACAGCCCATCCAGTCTGCCCAGCAAGCTTTCAGACCTAATTGTTTTCATACTTATCTGTTACTCTGACCGCTGAAGTCAGGGCCCTTATTATTAACTTTTTGGTTTCAATTCCCTTCCACCCCCACCACTGATGTAGAGAGCAGAGCTGGAGCTGCATCTAAGTGAAGTATCTAGCTAATTGGTTTGGGGTAGTAACCTCCGTAATAAGCAAGCTACTCCCACGCTTGTTTACCCTGCCTGTGCAATTCAGTCCTTGTTGGTTGTCTGAATATAAATCCTCTTTACTTCATTCCCCCTGCCATTGAAGCAGTGAACTGTGCTGGATATGTATTCCAAGTGAAGTATCAGGCTTAATTGATTCGGGGTAGTAACCGCCATAATAAGCAAGCTACACCCATGCTTATTTGTTTACCCAGAGTATGTACTTCATTCCTTGTTGGTTGTTGTCTGAATATAAATTGTCTTTTTTTCATTCTCCATTCTCCCTGCTGTTGAAGCAGGGAGCTATGCTGGATATGCATTGAAAGTGAAGTATCAGGCTTATTTGGTTTGGGGTAGTAACCGCCGTAACAAGCAAGCTACTCCTCTGCTTTTTTGAGGATTCAAATCCTTTTTTGCACATTTCCTCTTGCCATTGAAGCAGAGAGCAATGTTGGAGTCACATTAACTGTGTGTATGTTTATTGAATAAGGATATTAATCTCCAGGAATTAGCCATCATTCCCGCAAGCAGCCACCCCCGAGCCTCTTCTCTTCGTTCACATTTTCTAGACTTTATAGATCCACAGTGTTTATCCCATGCCCCTTTGAAATCCTTCACAGTTTTGGTCTTCACCACTTCCTCCGGAAGGGCTTTCCAGGCATCCACCACCCTCTCCGTGAAGAAATACTTCCTGACATTGGTTCTGAGTCTTCCTCCCTGGAGTTTTAAATCGTGACCCCTGGTTCTGCTGATTTTTTTGCAACAGAAAAAGTTTGTCATTGTCTTTGGATCATTAAAACCTTTCAAGTATCTGAAAGTTTGAATCATATCACCCCTGCTCCTCCTTTCCTCCAGGGTGTACATATTTAGATTCTTTAATCTCTCCTCATAAGTCATTCGATGAAGACCCTCCACCTTTTTGGTCGCCCTTCTCTGGACCGCCTCCATCCTGTCTCTGTCCCTTCGGAGATACGGTCTCCAGAACTGAACACAGTACTCCAGGTGAGGCCTTACCAAGGACCTGTATAAGGGGATTATCACTTCCATTTTCTTACTCGATATTCCTCTCTCTATGCAGCCCAGCATTTTTCTGGCTTTAGCTATCGCCTTGTCACATTGTTTCGCCGACTTCAGACCATTAGAAACTATCACCCCAAGGTCTCTCTCCTGCTCTGTGCACATCAGCTTTTCTCCCTAGGGGTGTGCATTCGTTTTCAACGCATATGTAAAACGCAACGTAATTTTTTTTTTTTTAACTTAAAAAAGTGATGAGGCGAAAACGATCGGATTTCCAACTTATTCAACATAGCTATGTTGAATACGTTGGAAATCACGATTGTTGATCCTAAATAAAAATTTAAACCCCTCACCCTCCTTAATCCCCCCCCCCCCCCCAAGACTTACCAAAACTCCCTGGTGGTCCAGCGGAGAGTCAGGACGCCATTTCTATATTCCTTTGCGAGGAGCACGTGACGTCAGCGTCACGTCGGAGTGACGCGGACGTCACGTGATTCCCCGCGCGTTCGCTCCGGGACACAACCGGACACAACTGAAACTTTTGGCCAGCTTGGGGGGGCCTCCTGACCCCCCCAAGCTGGCCAAAAGTTGGGGGGAGATTAAGGAGGGTGAGGGGTTTAAATTTTTATTTAGGGAATCGGTGCACGTATGGACATAGAATCAACTTATGGAATTCTACATATGTCCATATTGACCGAAATTGACCCCCCCTTTCGACTTATGGACTTATGAACATAAACTTTTTGTCTGCACATCCCTACTTCTCCCCCCCCATCGAATACAGTTCATTCGGATTTCCACTCCCCATATGCATGACTCTGCACTTCTTGGCATTGAATCTCAGCTGCCATATCTTCGACCACTCTTCCAGCTTCCTTAAATCCAGTCTCATTCTCTCCACTCCTGGCATGTCCACTCTGTTGCAGATCTTAGTGTCATCCGCAAAAAGACCAACCTTACCTTCTATCCCGTCCGCAATGTCGCTCACAAAGATATTGAACAGGATCGGTCCCAACACCGATCCCTGTGGCACTCCGCTTAACACCGCTCTCTCTTCAGAGTAAGTTCCATTTACCATCACACATTGTCTTCTGTCCGTCAACCAGTTTGCAATCCAGGCCACCACCTCAGCACTCACTCCTAAGCTTCTCATTTTATTCACCAGTCTCCTGTGCGGGACTGTATCAAAAGCCTTGCTGAAATCCAAGTAGATGAAATCGAGCGCTCTTCCTTGATCCAATTCTTTGGTTAGCCAGTCAAAAAAGTCAATCAGATTTGTCTGACAGGATCTTCCCCTGGTGAAACCATGCTGCCTCTGGTCCAGCAATTCTCCCAACTGTAGATAGTTCACTATTCTTTCTTTCAGCAGTGACTCCATTACTTTTCCCCTCACAGTGGTGAGGCTGACCGGTCTGTAGTTACCAGCCTCTTCTCTGTTCCCACTCTTGTGAAGGGGGACCACCACTGCTATTCTCCACTCACTCGGCACCACTCCCGTTTCTAAGGATCTATTGAACAGGTCACACAGCAGACCCACCAGCACATCTCTGAGCTCCCTCAGTATCCTGGGATGAACCTCATCAGGCCCCATGGCTTTGTCCACTTTCAGTTTCCCCAGCTCTTCCCATACATTCTCTACTGTAAATGGAGTTACATCTACTCCATTCCCCTCCAGTTTCTTGTTAACTAGAGACGGTCCTTCTCCAGGGTCCTCTTTAGTGAACACTGAACTGAAATATTTGTTTAATATTTCTGCCATTTCTTCATCTCTCTCCACACATTGATCCTTTTCATCTTTCAATTTTACTATACTGCTTTGGACTTTTCTTCTTTCACTGATGTATCTGAAAAATGTTTTGTCACTTCTCTTTACCTCTTTGGCAATCCTTTCTTCCGCTTGACTTTTTGCCATCTTGATTACTTTCTTTGTCTCCTTCAGTTCTACCAGATATTCTTCCTTGTGCTTCTCCCTTTGGGATCTTTTATATTTCTGGAAGGATGTTCTCTTAGCCTTTATTTTGTCAGCCACCTCCTTTGAGAACCAGATAGGTTTCATTTTTCTTTTGCTTTTCTTTACTTTTTTAACATATAGATTAGTTGCCTTGGTAATTGCTCCTTTTAGTTTGGTCCACTGTTGTTCCACATCTCTCTTGTTCTCCCAGCCTTTTAGTTCTTCCTCCAGGTACTTCCCCATTTCATCAACGTCTGTGTTTTTGAACTGCCAAACCTGGGTCTTTGTGCTTCTTTTCCGTATCTTTTTTTGTGATATTAAACCATACCGTATGATGATCACTGGTGCTGAGGTGGGTGCCCACCTGGACATCAGAGACATTATCTCCATTAGGGGTAGATTTTCAAAAAACACGAATAGGCGTACTTTTGCTGGCGCATCAGGCGCAAGCAAAAGTACGCTGGATTTTAGTAGATACGCGCGGAGCCGCGCGTATCCACTAAAATCCTGGATCGGCGCGCGCAAGGCTATGAATTCTGTATAGCCGGCGCGCGCCGAGCCGCGCAGCCTACCCCCGTTCCCTCCAAGGCCGCTCCGAAATCAGAGCGGCCTTGGAGGGAATCCTCTAACACCCTCCCCTCACCTTCCCCTCCCTTCCTCTACCTAACCCACCCGCCCGGCCCTGTCTACACCCCCCCCTTACCTTTCTCCGGGGATTTACGCCTCTCGGAGGGAGAAGTAAATCCCCGCGCACCAGCGGGCCTGTTGCGCGCCGGGACGCGACCTGGGGGCGGGTACGGAGGGCGCGGCCACGCCCCCGGACCGCCCCGGGCCGTAGCCACGCCCCCGTACCCGCCCCCAAAACGCTGCCAACACGCCCCCTAAACGCCGCGACGACCAGGCCCGCCCCCGACACGCCCCCGACACGCCCCCCTCGGAGAACCCCGGGACTTACGCGAGTCCCGGGGCTCTGCGCGCACCGGTAGGCCTATGTAAAATAGGCTCACCGGCGCGCAGGGCCCTGCTCGCCTAAATCCGCCCGGTTTTGGGCGGATTTAGGCGAGCAGGGCTCTGAAAATCCGCCCCTTAGTGAGCACTAAATCGAGTATAGCCCTCTCTCTTGTGGGTTCCATTACCATTTCTTTGAACAAAGCTCCTTGCAGGGCATCCACTATTTCTTTACTATTGTTAGATTCTGCAGATGGGATACTCCAGTCTACATCTGGCAAATTAAAGTCTCCAACGATCACCACTTCTCCCTTCTTTCCCATCTTTTGGATGTCTTCAACCAGATCTATGTCCAGCTCTTCCTTTTGGTTTGGAGGCCTGTAAACCACTCCAATAAAAATGGATGCCCCATCTTTTTTTAGGTTGGCCCATAAAGCTTCTTCATTGCCCCATCTTCCTTGCAGCTCAGATGCTTGGATATTGTTTCTGACATAAAGAGCCACTCCTCCCCCTTTCCTATCCTCTCTGTCCTTCCTTAGTTCTTTCTGAACCCTGGGGTGTATACCATCCGGTCCAGGTGATTTACTACCCTTCAATCTGACCTACCACATCTTCCAGGTTCACCGTGATTTGGTTCAGCTCATCTAAATCATTACACTTGAAAACCATCTCCAGAATGGGTATATCCTTAACATCCTCTTCAGTAAACACCAAAGCAAGAATTTGTTTAGTCTTTCTGCGATGGCCTTTTCTTCCCTAAGTGCCCCTTTAACCCCTCAATCAACTAACAATCCAACCGACTCCCTTGCAGGCTTTCTGCTTTGGATATATTTTAAAACATTTTTATTATGAGTTTTTGTCTCTGCAGCCAACTTCTTTTTCAAATTTTCTCTTAACCTGCCTTATTAATTTCTTATATTTGCCAATGCATATGCTTTATCCTATTTTCTTCTGATGGATCTTTCTTCCAATATTTGAATGAAGATTTTTTGGCTAAAAAAGCCTCTTTCATCTCACTTTTTAGCTATGCTGGCAAACATTTGACTTTCCTTCCACTTTTCTTTTTTTTTTTATGTTGTATCTTTTTATTGGTTTTCCATACAGTTACATGTTATAACCACGCATCAAAAAGGAGTAAAACATAAACATTGCAAAACCGCATAATCAGAACATTACAGAATAACAGTAGGTGGTCGCTAAAACAGTATGGGGTAGATTTTCAGACGAGCGCGAACAGCCTACTTTTGTTTGCGCTCCAGGCGCAAACAAAAGTACGCTGGATTTTAGTAGATACGCGCGTAGTCGCGCGTATCGGCTAAAATCCTGGATCGGCGCGCGCAAGGCTATCGATTTCGTATAGCCTGCGCGCGCCGAACCGCGCAGCCTACCCCCGTTCCCTCCTAGGCCGCTCCGAAATCGGAGCGGCCTAGAAGGGAACTTTCCTTTGCCCTCCCCTCACCTTCCCCTCCCTTCCCCTACCTAACCCACCCGCCCGGCCCTGTCTAAACCCCCATCCTACCTTTGTCGGGGGATTTACGCCTCCCAGAGGGAGGCGTAAATCCCCGCGCGCCAGCGGGCCTCCTGCGCGCCGGGCCGCGACCTGGGGGCGGGTACGGAGGGCGCGGCCACGCCCCGAGCCGTAGCCACGCCCCCGTACCCGCCCCCAAAACGCTGCCGACACGCCCCCGCAACGCCGCGCGCTCCGGCCCCGCCCCCGACACGCCTCCCGACACGCCCACTCCGAAAACCCCGGGACTCGCGTAAGTCCCGGGGTTCTGCGCGCGCCGGTGAGCCTATGTAAAATAGGCTCACCGGCGCGCAGGGCCCTGCTCGCGTAAATCCGCCCGGTTTTGGGCGGATTTACGCGAGCAGGGCTCTGAAAATCCGCCCCTATATGTATAGGTACATGTATAATGGGTCTGTAATACACCCGTCCATTGACAATAGACTAAGGAGCTTTAGGGTGTACTTACAAGCGGCAACTGGCCAATGGCTCATAAACCATAGCCATCATACAGTAGATAGTAGGGAAGGCCATATCGAACAGAACCCTGCTGGTTGACCCCGCACCATCCAAAAAGTCAATAAGGTATCCATGCAAGGAACAAAGTGGCATATAACACGACAGGTATCTGTAAGCAGAACAAACATAACCTGAACCCCCCCGACCCCCCTCCCTTCCCCCCCCCTCCCAATTTCACAGCAAGTAAGAAAGTAATAATAATACACAGAACTAGAGGCAACATATTATTAAGCGGAGCAAAGGAGGACTAAGCATAATAGTAGAATTGGTCCTAGCAGTGAGGAGACAGAACCCCTGCAATCCCGGATAGAGGAAAGCCTTTTCTGCCTGCTCGCCGGAGACACCCCAGGGGAGGACAGGCAGTAATTGAGCTATGGCTATAAGTCGGCAGTCATGAAAAACCCTTGAGCATGGTAAGTCAGGAAGGGCTGCCAAAAAGCTTCTGTGGATCTCTTCCTGGCCTCACTATGTTGGGCCGCCGTCATCTGCTCAAAGGTAGCTAATTTAATCATTTTTTGTACCCAATGGTTATAATGCGGAGGTATAGGCAAAGTCCAAGCCGTCAGTATAACCTGTTTGGCAAGAAGGCCAGCCTTGTCAACCATGTGAGATGCAGTGGGTGGAATGGTTATTGGATCAAAAAGCGCACTGCCCAGGAGCCACAACACGGGATGTAGAGGTAGATCAACCTTGAGCAGTCTAGCACAGTGATATTGAATTTTGGACCAGAACAATTGTATTTGTGCACAAGACCAAAAACTGTGAAAGTAGTTTCCTGGTTCCAAGCGACATTTTAAACAGAGTGGGGAAGTGTTAATCCCTATGCGAAAGGCCTGATCTGTGGTACAGTAAAATTTCCAAATAAATTTGAATTGTATTTCTCGAAGCGTCACATTTTCAGAAAGTGGTTTAATTTGAGATAGATAGATTTGAATGGTTTCTGGGGTTATTTGCAGATTTTGGTCAGTTTGCCATCGGTCACTGATAGTCTGTCTAGTAGTAGAAAGTGTATGACCCCTTAGTAGTCTGGAGAGAATGGAACAGGAAACCCTTCCAGAATACCCAATCCCCAACACAACCCCGATCCTCTGTCTATGTGCCGCCGGTACCCTTTCGAAGCCTAGAGAACCAACATAATGTCGAAGTTGTAAATATGCAAAAAAGTCTTGCCTCGGTATGCTGTATTTATCCTGAAGGTCCAAAAAGCTATACAAATGATCAGACTCGGGCTGCATCACCTGGGAGACCAGTCTAAGCCCCCGAGAAGCCCAATTTTGAAAAACTGAGGGGCCGCGCCCTGGAGGGAAAGTAGGATTATCACAAATGGGAATAAGCAAGGTGTCCGAACGGGGGATCTTGAGCACTCTACAAAAATGCGCCCAAGCCTTCCTGCCAGATTGGATCATGAGATATTTTTTATACTCCAGAGGCAGGGTGTTCACCTCTAGCTGTAATAGCGCAGCTAGCGATATGTTAGGTAGGCTGCCCTGCAAAAAGGCTGTCGGGGAAAAATATTCCGTGCCCAAGAGCCAATCCCTGATGTGGCGTAACATACAAACGAGGTTATATCTGCGAAAATCTGGACATGCCAGACCACCCTCCTCCACTGGGGACGTAAGATGATGTAGCGCTAGCCTGGATCTCTTGCCATTCCATAAAAACAGTCGGACGTCCTTATGTAATTGCAATAAATCATGGCATGTGAGCCAGATGGGCAACATTTGTAGCAGATATACCCATTTCGGGAGTTCCATCATTTTCAGCAAGTGGACCCGTCCTGTCAACGTAAGGGGGAGACCCCGCCATTGTTGCAATCGTTGCTTCGTCTTTTTAAGCATGGGTAGCACATTTAAACTGTATATGGCATCTAACCTGTGAGAAATCAGTATCCCCAAGTATTTTATCGGACCTGAGGCCCATGTAAGTGGAAAGGACGTGCCCCATGTATGCTGCAAATTCCCATAAACTTCCAAGGCTTCAGATTTATCTTTGTTTATTTTAAGGCCAGAGAAACTACCATAGGTAAGTTGGTGAGACAACACTCTTGGCAAACCTAGCTGTGGGTTCGTGAGAAATATCAGTATATCATCAGCAAAAGCAGCCGTTTTGAAAGTATGACCTTTACATTCGAGACCTGGGATCAGAGGGTCTATATTAATCTTTCTCAGTAAGGGATCAATCGCTAATATGTACAAAAGAGGGGAGAGGGGGCAGCCCTGACGTACCCCTCTTTGCGGGATAAACGCTTGGGAGATATGGCCATTTGCCAGAATGTGGGAAGTAGGTTGCCTATAAAGAAGGGAAATATAAGATAGTATAGACCCTTTAAATCCATACCTGTGTAAAACCGAAAATAGGTAGTCCCAGGAGACCCTATCAAAAGCCTTTTCTGAGTCGAAACTCACAGCCATTGCAGGAATGGAATGCAATTGACAGTATTGAATAGCAGTGAGCAATTTAGCTATGTGTGTGCTTGAGGAGCGCCCCTTAACGAAACCTACTTGAGGCAGAGAGATAAGGCCCGGCATAACCCGACTCAGTCTGCACGCCAACAAGTTAGCAAGCAGCTTGAGGTCACAGTTCAGGAGAGAGATGGGTCGGTAAGATGCTGGGTAGCCCGGGTCTTTTCCGGGTTTCGGGAGTACCGTAATATAGGCCTTGTTAAAATCAGCAGGGAAGGCATCAGTAGATAGGGCAGTGCAATAAAAAGACTGCAAGGTGTCGACTATTTCGGGACCCAGCATCTTGTAAAAGTCATAAGCAAATCCGTCCGGGCCAGGTGCCTTTCCGGATTTACTTTTGGTTATTACCGACAAGATTTCTGAGGATGTAATAGGGGCATTGAGCCTGTCACATTGGAGGTCGGTGAGCGTGGGTATTTGGAGAGAGCGGAAAAAATTGTCTTCCTCCTCGGGGCCACCCACCCTATCCTCTGTGTAAAGTTGCGTGTAAAACTTTTGCAGTACTGCCACTATCTCTTCTCTATGTACCCAAGTATCCTCAGGAGATTTCAATTTTTCAATAAAAGTTTTGGATTGTCTAAGGCGAACCAGGTTTGCCAAGGTCTTCCCTGCCTTATTTCCAAACCGGAAAAAGGAATGCTCCTTAAAGTGCATAAGCTTAACTGCTCTTTGTTGAATCAGGGCCTGTAACTTCCCCAGAGTATCATGATATTGTACCCACCGTGCCTGGGTAGGAGTTCGAGAGAGAAGTATTCTTTCCTCTTTAAGTTGCTTGTCTAGGAGTAGGATGTCAGCATTCAAGACCTTATTCCTATGGCGTAGAAAAGAAATTATTTCTCCCCGCATCACAGTTTTGCCTGTTTGCCAAAATAATGCGGGGTTATCTTTGTGTTGCGAGTTAAACTCCTGGAACTGCGCCCACTTAGTCTTAAGATAGTCCTGGAATGGTTTATCACTTTTCATGTAAGAGGGGAATTTCCACCATGTAGACCTAGGAACCGTGGTATCCCAATTAATGTCAACCCAAATTAAAGCATGGTCTGACACTCCTTGAGTGCCTATCTCAGCAGCAGCAATAAAGGGAAACAGTCTCTCGGAGCCCAGTATGTAGTCTATTCGAGACAGGGTACGGTGCGCTTTCGACACATGGGTATAATCCCTTTCCTCTAGATGAAGTACTCTCCAATAATCCAATAAGTTTAGGGCTCTACACACCCGGGTAATACCGGTCTTCTGGGAAACTCGTTGGGTAGTGATGTTTGGATTAGAACGGTCCCTAGATGGCTCATGGACAGTATTAAAGTCACCCACTAAAAGGAGCTCTCCCTCCCTATGTGTAATGAGCAGATTAATTAGATTTGTGAAAAATACAGTGGAGGGGGAATTTGGGCCATAAATATTGGCAATCGTTATTTCTTTCCCATTTAATTTCCCAATTATAACTATAAATCTGCCCTCTGGGTCCACTAGTTCCTGTGTTAATTTGAAGGAGAGGTTCTTGTGTAAAAGAATAGCCACGCCAGCCTTTTTCCCAACAGCCGGTGAATAGAAACACTGACCAATCCAATCCCGTTTAAGTTTCTCACTCTCAGTTGCAGTTAAGTGCGTTTCCTGTATACAGGCTATATGGACCTTAGATCTCTTAAGGTATTGGATTACTTTGGTGCGTTTGATAGGGTGTCCTAGCCCATTTACGTTAAGACTCGCTAGTTTGACCCCGGATTTAGCCATTGAAACATGTAAAAGAAATTATGGAAGGTAAGTATCCAGAGAAGAAATGGAGGGCTCCCCAGCCTGAGCCCACCAACATAAGCAAGAAAAACCAAGTGGGATCCGCAGTCCCGGTTTGAGACCTCCCCCTCCCAGTAAAGAAGTTTGTATGCAAAGTGCCTCCACCCGCAATGTAAATTATTATGCTGTGAAAAAAACCCAATCCCCAAATCCCCCCAATCCCCCCCGGTTCCCATTCCATAGAGGTCTTGCGCACCACATTCGGCTCCCTAACCACGCTAGGAGCGCAAATGCGTTGGGGGCACATTAGGATGCGACGCGCCCCGCCCTCCCCTCCAAACCACATGTTAAATGCATTTCAACATGAACATAGAGATCGCCACTAATAAACAATGGTGTAACATAAACACTTAAGTAAAACGTCACAAACCAGTTCGCAAAGGCCACTGCCGCGGCAGTTTCTCGAGCTAACAAGCGAACATACCGGCATACAGACCCGCTATCCCTGCACACGAGAAAATGCAGCATGTATAAGACAGCCGGACCAGGTTATTAACGGAGCACATAAAAGTCAAATCAGAATAGTCATTTAAAACGTCGGCTCCGAGGCTGCCAATCACGAGGCCCACCAGGTATGGAAGCCGGTCGTCCCACTCCCGCTGCCGAGCCTCACTGTAACCGGTCCCTTGACAAACTTGACGTCGCAGGCCTTCAGGTCAGTGGTGATCAGGTAGTCGCCTCAGTACCGGTGCAAACAGGGCAGTTGGTCGGCGGCCGGTCAAAATAAGAAACTGTGAAAGTCCCCGGAGGCCTCAGGGGCCAATAGTAGCTACGTAGGTCTTTGCTGGAGCCACCTCAGTGAAAACATGATCTTGGCCACCATGTTTGAAACGCAGCGTCGCCGGGTAGATGAGCTGAAACCGTATATTTTTATTGAATAAATCCGTACAAATGGGGCTAAACAACTTTCGTTTCTGAGCCAAAACTGCAGAAAAGTCTTGGAATAGCCGTATGTCCGCCCCTTTGTATTTCAAGTTCGATTGATTTCAGTAGGCCTGCATGATTTTTTGCTTTTGCGCCCAGTTGAGAATTTTAGCAATGATGAGCCGCGGCCGTTGATCTCCTTCTCTCCGTCTCCCTAATCGGTGCACCCTTTCAATATGGAAGGAGGGCCCCATGTCCGCCAGCCCCAAGGCCTCCGGGAGCCAGGACTCCAGTAACCCTTCCAGATTCTGCTCCCCTGCCTCTTCCGGGAAGCCCGCGAGACGGATATTGTTACGGCGGGTTCTGTTTTCTAAATCGTCTATTTTATCGGCCTGGCTCAGGACGACTTGTTCCAGTTCTTTTATCTTATTTTGAGTAATAATCTGGTCGTCTTCTGTTGCAGAAACTCGTTCTTCTACTGCTGCAATCCGCGGTATGATTTCGGAGAAAGAATCTTTTAATTCTTTAAATTGCGTAGACAGCTCATTAAATCGCCCATCCAAAGCGGCGACCACCGCATTAGTGACCGTGGTGGTGATGTCAGCTGCTGGGGAGGTAGACGCCGGAGAGCCCGGTGTGGCAGGCCGTGCGGGCCCGTCCACCATCTTGGAACCCGCGGGGGTAGGTTTGTCTTTTTTCCCCCCTTTCAGAGGCATGGTGGTCGTCCCTTTCAGCATAAAGTGGTCAATAGACATTTGGTCGAGAATATTAACACGAAAGTTGAGCGATCATGAGTTTGATGGCAGCGATTTTAAGGGATACAGGGAGGGCGAGGCGCAGAGCTCAGAGCAGGAGCGTCTGCTCGGCGTCACCGCATCACGTGACCCCCCTTCTTCCACTTTTCTTAATGCATGGTATACTTCTGGACTATAGTTCTAAGATGGCATTTTTTAACAATGTCCATGTCTTTTGCACACTATTAACCTTTATAGGTGCACCTTTCAGGGTTTTTTTTTTCTATTTTTCTCATTTTAGAAGTTTCCCTTTTAAAAGTTTAGTGCTAGAGCTGTGGATTTGTTTACTGTCCCCTTTCCAGTCATTAATTCAAATTTGATCATATTTTGATCACTATTGCCAAGCGGCCCCACCACCGTTACCTCTCTCACCAAATCCTGTGCTCCACTGAGAATTAGATCTAAAATTGCTCCTTGTCTTGTCAGTTCCTGAACCAATCGCTCCATAAAACTGTCATTTATTCCATCCAGGAACTTTATCTCTTTAACATGTCCTGATGTTTCACTTACCCAGTCAATACTAGGGGTAATTGAAATCTTCCATTATTACTGCACTACTTATTTGGTTAGCTTCCCTAAATTCTCTTAGCATTTCACTATCTGTCTCATAATGGCCAGGTTGGCGGTAGTATACTATTGCTATAGTCTTCCCCAAAACACAAGGGATTTCTATCCATAAAAATTCAATTCTGCATTTAGTCTCTTGCAGGATCTTTATCCTGTTGGGCTTTATGCTATCCTGGACATAAAGTGCCAGCCCACCACCAAGTTGCTCTTCTCTATCACTGCTCTATAATTTGTACCCTGGAATAGCACTATCCCATTGGTTATCCTCTTTCCATTATGTCTCTGAGATGCCAATTAAGTCTATGTCATCATTCTCTGCTATACACTCTAACTTTCCCATCTTACTTCTTAGACTTCTGGCATTAGCATACAAACTAGGGATGTGAATCGTTTTAGGACGATTAAAATTATCGTCCGATAATTTTAATATCGTCTTAAACCGTTATGGAACACAATACAATAGAGATTCTAACGATTTATCGTTATAAATCGTTAGAATCGTGAGCCGGCACACTAAAACCCCCTAAAACCCACCCCCAACCCTTTAAATTAAATCCCCCACCCTCCCGAACCCCCCCCAAATGAGTTAAATAACCTGCGGGTCCAGCGGCGGTCCGGAACGGCAGCGGTCCGGAACGGGCTCCTGCTCCTGAATCTTGTTGTCTTCAGCCGGCGCCATTTTCCAAAATGGCGCCGAAAAATGGCGGCGGCCATAGACGAACACGATTGGACGGCAGGAGGTCCTTCCGGACCCCCGCTGGACTTTTGGCAAGTGTCGTGGGGGTCAGGAGGCCCCCCACAAGCTGGCCAAAAGTTCCTGGAGGTCCAGCGGGGGTCAGGTAGCGATTTCCCGCCGCGAATCGTTTTCGTACGGAAAATGGCGCCGGCCATACGCCGGCCATACGCGTATGGCCGGCAACAATACGATTCCCTCCCCCTCCCAGCCGAAATCGATCGTTAAGACGATCGAGGACACGATTCACATCCCATTTCAAAGTGTGTTTTTTGTTTGTATTTACATTCTTCTTTTCAGTTGACAGGGATAAATTGGAATCTTTCAGCTCAGCTGAGTTTTTAATTATAGGCTTTTGGACTACTTTTCTTATTATTGGAACCTCTCTGTTAGGATGCCCTAACTCTAGTGCTTCATTAGTATCCTTCGAAGATTGCCTAATTCATCGTGGTTCGGGGGACCTGACCCATGAAATGGAATTTCCCTGAACTTCAGAGAAAATTCATTTTTTGGGTTAGTGCGGGGGGGGGGGGGGGGAGGGGGGTGGGGGGGCACATTTATTTTAAAAAAACAAAACACCCCAACCCTTCAAATTTACTGTATTACAATCCCCCCACCATTCTGATTCCTCCCCAAGACTTACTAAAAGCCCTGGTGGTCCAGCAGGGTCCCGCGAGTGATCTCTTCCTTCAGGCTATCAGGCCTGCTACGAATCAAAATGGCGCCAATAGCCTTTGCCCTTATGATGTCACAGGGGCTACCGGTGCCATTGGTCGGCCCCTGTCACATGGTAGGAGCAATGGATGGCCGGCGCCATCTTGTGCTTGTCTTGGGGAGGGATCGGGATGGTGGCGGGATTGTAATACAGTTAATTTGAAGGGTTGGGGTGGTTTTTTTCCCGATTCAGATTTTTTTTTTTTGATTCGTTTTTCTGGGTTCAGGTTGGGTTTCAGCTTCGTTTTTGCCGAAAAATGATCCGTGGGAAAACAAGTTTTCCCATGAAGCACCCAAACTGAAACCCGACCCGACCCAGAAAAATGAAACTCATCTCTAATTGTCTGTAGACCTCTGGGATAGGATTGAGTCGAGGCACAGATGCAGCAAAACAATTGCTGCATCTTTGAAGGTCATTCTTAAATGGAAGAAGTTTGGAATGACCAGGACTCTTTCTAGAGCTGGCCAGCTGCCCAAACTGAGCAATCAGGGGAGAAGGGCCTTGGTCAGGGAGATGACAAAGAACCCGATAGTCACTCTGACAGAGTTCCAGAGATCTGCTGTAGATATGGGAGAACCTTCTGAAGTATAACCTTCTCTGTAGCACTCCACCAATCAGGCCTTTATGGTAGAGTGGCCAGATGGAAGTCACTCCTCATTAAAAGGCACATGACAACCTGCTTGGAGTTTGTCAAAAGGTACTTAAAGGACTCTCAGAACATGAGAAAAATGATTCTCTGGTCTGATGAAATCAAGATTGAACTATTTGGCCTGAATGCAAGTGTCATGACTAGAGGAAACCAGGTACCATTCATTACCTAGCAAATTTCATCCCTGCAGTGAAGCATGGTGTTGGCAGCATCATGCTATGGGGACCTTTTTCAGCTGCAGGAACTGGGAGACTAGTCAGGATCGAGGAAAGGTGAATAGAGAAAAGTATAGTGAGATCCTTTATGAAAATCTGCTCCAGAGCGTTCTGGACCTCAGACTAGGGTGACGATTCAGCTTCCAACAGGACAACAACCCTAAGCATACAGCCAAGACAATGAGGAGTGGCTTTGGGACAAGTCTGTGATTATCCTTGAGTAGCTCAGACAAAACCCAAACTTGAACCTGATCAAACATCTCTAGAGAGACCTGAAAATAGCTGTGCATCGATGCTCCCCATCCAACCTGACATAGCTTGAGAGAATCTGCAGAGAAAAATGGGCGATAATCCCCTCATCCAGGTGTGCCAAGATTGTAGCATCATAGCCAAGAGGACTTGAGGCTGTAATCATTGCAAAAGATGCCTCAACAAAATACTGAAAAAAGGGTCTGAATACTTATGTAAATGTGATATTTCAGGGCTTTTTAAAATTAATTTGCATACATTTCTACAAACCTATTTTGCTTTGTCATTATGGGGTATTGTGTATAGACTGAGGAGGGAAAATACAAATTTAGATTAAAACTGTAACCTAACAAAATGTGGAAAATGTGAAGGGGGTCTAAATACTTTCTGAATGCACTGTACATGTTCAGGTCCTGAAGTCTCATCTCATATGGTTTTGTTTTTTTTTAGTGGACCCATCATCATTTTGGTTGTCTTTCTTTGGACTGCCTCAAGCCTATATCAATCCTTTATGAGATATTGTCTCCAGAACTAGACACAGTTCTCCAGGTGTGGCCTCACCAGCAACTTGCCCAGGTGCAATATCACCTCCTTCTTTTCTTGCTGGGTTATGTGTCTCTCTCTATGCAGCCCAGCATCCCTCTGTCTCTAAGCACTGCCCTGTCACACTGTTTCGCCAGCTTGAGATCATCAGACACCATCACCCCAAGGGTCTCTCTTCTGATTAGTGCACATGAGCATCTCCCTCCCACCCTCCTTGTACCTACATGCATGACTCTGTATGGTTTTTGCATTGAATCTTAATTGCCAAGCCTTAGATCACTCTTCAACCTCACTTCACATTCTATCTGCTCCCTGGAGTGGGACTATACCTGCAGTCCATCTGTCTCTTGGAGCCTCCTTTTCCTCTGAAGGCAAATTGAATAGAGCCGTGAGGGGCACAGTCAGCATTTTCCTGAACTCTCCCTAAATTCCAGGGTGCACTCCACTAGGTCCCATTTTCGTATCTATTCTCATTTGTTTAAGTACTTTAAAGAACTTCCTCCTTCATAAAAGGGTTTGTGAGCATGAACATTTATGCCCCTATATATTCTTCTTAGGCACACTGGTTTCCCCCTTTTGTGAAAACAACTGAGTAAAAGACTCCTGCCTTTTGCTGCACCCCCTTCCTTGCTAAACTCACTTTTTCCTTTTTTTGTAACTATTTCCCTTTTGGTTTTATCTTAATTTGTCTCTGTCATATCTAAAGAAACTTTTATCTTTTCCACTTATTAATTGAACAATTTTCTTCTCTGTTTGGGCCATTTTGCATCTGACATTGCTTCCAATTCTGCCTAATCTCTTCCAGTTGTTTTTTTTTTGTGTGTTTTCTGAATTTTTGTCTTTATGTTCATTCTGCTACCTCCTTACAGAGGTAGCAGAAGAGGTATTCCTCTTCTCTTTGCTAACCTGTCTTACACATATGGGGTTTGATATTCAGATGCCAAATAGCTGGATAAGTAGGACTTATCTGGCTACATAGTGGCTGCAGGTTATCTGGTTATGTTCAGCAGTAGATTGTTGGATAAGCCTCTTATCTGGCTAGCTGGCTAACTCGGGGACGGGCAGTGGGCAGATTGGGGTGGTGATGCTTAGCCGGATAACTTATTTGACTAAGGAACGATATTAAGACTTAGCCAGATATGCTTTCTGTCTAAGTTAGACCAGGTGCAGCAGGGCTGTGCTGAACAGGGTGTGACCCTGGAGAGGCTACCAGAGTGGACTGTTAGTGAGGTGAATGGAAACAGGGCAGGGCCATCTTCCAGCAAGCAAGCTATTCTGCAGGCAAGGAGCAAAGCCAAGTACATCTGGCTGGTAGGAGTTCCCAGCTCTCCAGAGCAAGAATGAAGAGAGAACCTGAGGCTGAAGGTATGGATGCTTGAGAGGCAAGCCGAGGCTGGGAAGCCAGAAAGCCTGCTCCCAGGTGCCCTGGCCAGACAGGGAGATGGATGGGTGCAGTCGGTGGCAGAGATAAAGGTGATTGCAGCAGAGATTGACCAGGTGCTCAGTGAGCTCTGGCAATGTGCCCTAGGAGGAGAGGCTGCAGTGAGCCCAGAAGGGGGCAGCATTGAGAAGCTAGAGAATGGCCCTACAGGTGGTAGGGTGCCCAAACACTACCGGGAGTCCTGAAACACCTCCTGTGAGAAGCCCCAAGAAGGAGGCGGTGAAGAACCCTGAGAGAGGGGTAACAGAGAGCCCTAGGGAGGGTGACACAGACAGCCTAGGAGGAGGCAGTATGGAGTGGCCAGTGGGCTGTAGCATCAATTGGACAGAAGTTGGCACTAGAGGTTGTTCCAAGGAAGACCATATAGGGTGCCCAAACACTACTGGGAGTCCAGAGACAACTCCCATGAGAAGCCCAGAGCATGGAAAGGCAAGCAATAGACACCATAGAAATCCCAGAGGGTGGCACTGAGGAGACTCCAGTGATTGAGACTGTGGAGAAGCCAGCAACCAGCGTGGGAGAGTGGCCAGAGTGTACAGAAGTGGGAGCTGCAGATATCCCAGAGAAGGTGCTGTGGAAAACATGAAGAAAGTGTCCACAGAGAGCCCAGAGGATGGTACTGTGAAGACTTCAGCAATTGAGGATACAGAGGATCCAAGAAGGGGATCTACATCAGAGGTACCACCAAGAAGCAGGCTCAGCTGGTCATAGAGGAACCAGCACTGGTGGTTCCCCAATTGGTCCATAATCCTGCATCAGGGTGCAATTCAAACCCAGAGCCAGTAAAGCACTTAGTCAAAAGACTGGGGATGTGCACACTGGGTGGTGGTTGTGACACTGTTAAGGGTAACCCTAAGAGATGGGTTGAGCATGTCACTAGGTCCCCGTTCCCAAATGTAGCTGGTGGGAAGCCAGAGGAAGGGGAATGGGATGTCTTGGACTCTCCCGGATGGAATCCAGAAGGTAGTAGGGACGCTTGGCCTGACAGGTACAAGCTGAGGGGAGGGGAATGTGAGACAATACTCCTAGTGTTCCCCTATTTACCTGTGCAGGACCAGGCTAGATGCCAAAGCTCACTGAGTACCTGGTCAACCTCTGCTACAATCACCTTTATCTCTGCCACCATCTGCACCCATTTATCTCCCTGCCTGGCCAGGGCACATGGGAGCAGGCTTTCTGGCTTCCCAGCCTCGGCTTGCATCTGAAGTATCCAAATGCCTGGGTCTCCAGGAGGAAGGCAGCTCCTGTACGTAACACTGTCCAAACACTGAGCTGAGATGAAGCAGTACAAACTGTGAGTAGAGAAAGTACACTGTCTGAAGGTAAAGGCAGTCTACTGTTGTGTATATGATTGAAGCTGTGAATAAAGATTATGTTTTAAGTAAGGCTTGAGTCAGACTAGTTTTGTCTCCAGGCCTGTGGAAATCACCACTTGTCCCCACACTCCCTTTGTATAGTTATATATAACTGCAGTAGTTTTCCTTAGTATTCATCCTCCAGTGATTATGTCAAAATTAATTTCCTTATGATCACTGTTGTCAAGCAGATCCACCACCTTTATCTCTTGTACCAGGCCCTATGTTCCACTGTGAACTAGACCTAATATACTTCCACCTTTTGATTTCATGACCAACTGCTGTATGAAGCAATCATTGATGGCATCTAAGAACTTTACCTCCCTTGCATGTCCTGATGTGACATTTACCCATCAATACTTGGATTACTGAAGTCTCCAGTTTAATCTCTGTTAAATTTTATTGTCTGTTTCCTTATCCTAACCAGACAGGCAGTAATATATCCCCACTACTATATGCTTCCATTTTTACTTAGAATTTCTATCCATAAGGATTCCAGAGTAGATTGATTCCTGCAAAACTTTTATCCTACTTGATTCTATGCCATCCTTAACATATAGTGCCACCCTTCCATCAATTTTATCTGCCAGTCATGCCCATATAATTTGTATCCTGGTATCACAGTGTCCCATTTGTTGCCCTCCTTCCACCAGGTCTCTGAAATGCCTATTATGTCTATTTCTTCCTTTAGGACCATACATTCTAATTCTCTAGTCTTATTTATCCAACTCCTGGAATATGCATACAAACATTTTAAGGTAGGTTTAATTGTATTTCTGTTTTTTATATGTACCCACAACCTGCCTATTATCAGATGATGCAGACATTTTGGAATCATTTTTATCTGCATGCTCTGTATTTAAATACACCTGTGCTTTTTCAGATTTTACAACCAACTCTCTTTTAGGATATTTTAACTTGCTTAGTTTGTCAGTATCTTTTGGAGATATCTCCCTCCAAGTCATGCGCTGCTGAGCAACTGCCAGCTTTCCCCCATGTTCTATACACCAGATATGGTACTTCAGCTCTTCTCTGCTCTCCCTGTATTTTAGTGGTTCCTATTATGTGCCTAATATAATGGACTGCTTGCTTTATATTACAATGGTCTTGGGGGCGGATCCAACATGGCCGCCTGAGAGGAAGCTACTCCTGGCTCTTCAGCGCTATTTTTGAGATTTTCCTTGATTTTTGTCAGTATGCCACATAAGAGAAAAGGAAAGGTTAGGGTTTTTATGCCCGAACCCTGTTCTCCAGCTGATAAGTGCTTAATCCGGGAGCTTGCATTTCCCACAGCAGAATTGGGGGCTCTTATCCCCGCTGGTGGAACAGAGAGAGGAGCTCTGTTCTCACCGGGGGAAATATCCTTGAGCCCTTCAGACCCACGACAGAAGCTCTTAGCTTCTCCGTCAAGAGATGTTGCTGACGCTGGGGCAACGGAAAGGAACCCTACCAGTTTCCTCAGCCCAACGGAGCCGGCGGCGTTGAGCCTGAGTGAGTGTGGACCTCAACCCCAGACCAGCGTTTGGAGTTCTCCGGAGAGGGGAAGGGAGATATGAGAGATGACCTACCGGCAGCGGCAGGCAGGAACGATCTGGCGACTGGAACTGAGTCAAGACCCTATGAAGATTGTGAAACCAGCTGTTGTTACACTTGAATCCCTTTGGGATTTAATGGCAGGCCTTTCTAATACTTTCAAAGAACAGTCCCAGCGTTTACAAAATGTTTCCTCTAAACTGGATATGGTTGCCCAAGACCATCAGCGTATTTTGTTGGAACTGCTATCCAGAAGTTGGAGGAGAAAGTGAAAACCTTAAAGGATACAACTGCAGTAATTACATGGAAGTGTTTGGCTTCAGTAAGGAAAATGGAATTCCTGGAAAATTCTATCCGGCAATTTAATCTGCGTTGTTAAATTTCCCCAAGCTGAAAGGTGGATTAACTGTGATTACCTTAAAAAAATAACTGGGTGAAATTTAAAAAATTCCCCCGGATAAAGTTTTGGCGGTTAAGAGGACTGTATTTCTATCTCAGAAGCAAAATTCACCGAGATTTAATGCCATGGAGAACTTAACCAGCTTAACTCAATAAGATTCCCTGATAGAAGTCACAAGCAGAGCAACACTACTAGTGACTCTTTATTCGGAGAAAGATCTGAATACAGTAATGCATTTCTACTTTAAGAGTTTAAATATTCCATATTTGGGAGGCCTGGTGCGAATCTATCCAGATTTAGCCAGGCCCACCCAGATGCGCCGTAAGGCTTTTCTTGAAATGAAACCTGAAGTTATTGCTTTGGGTGCAAGCTTCCTATAAAAGCATCCATGTAAGTGCATAGTGAAGTTATTGGGTAACACATATATTTTCTTTGATGTAGTACAATTAAGGGAGTTCTTGAATGCTAGAAGACAAGAGCCTGTTAATAATTTGTAGTGGAAGTGGATCTAATTAGTAATATGACTGTGGGACGGGGTTACCTTTCAGGCAACCTGTATTTTTGTTCCTTAGGATAAAGAAATAGTGATGTATAATATCTCCTTTTTTTTCCATCTCCTTCCCCCCCCCCTAAATTTCCTCTATGAAGTTGGAAAGTATGGGAGAAATCTTCTTTTTCCTTCTAAATTGGTTTGATACTTTGTAATTGTATAATCCCTACCGTTGTGCACATTTGAATTTCTGATACAATGTGTTATTACTTTGTTGTTGTAATGGAAAAATTCATAAAGAGAGAAATTTAAAAAAAAGGTCTTTTTGTTAACAATGAAAATATCATACACATGCTCATATCAGAGAGGTGTGTACCAAGGGTCTCCAGCACCCAGGGGCGAATGTATTTGTGCTGCCTCCCTTGTGCCCCTCCCATCCTTCTTGTAGTAATGTTTAAGGTTACAGAAAGTCACCCTAATACAACCCCCCCCCCAAAAAAAAAAAAGAAATTAACTGACAGACTGTTGTGAATAGCCTATAGGATGGAAACTTCAATGAACTCACAGGTGACAGCTAGCGATGAGAAAAGATCACTTGTGCTACTAGGATGAAGGCTGATTTCATCCTTGGAATCTCTAGATAGTTACCCTGTAGGAGACCACATAAAAAAGATCACCCACCTTCCAGATAGTTAATGAAACATGGGAAAAATCATACTCAGGTATTAGTACCCCAGAGGTTGGGAGGGAGGACTGAAATTTGAAAAGACAGGAGAAAAGGTAATGGGGAGGGATCCCTTTGAAATAAGGGAGGAGGGACACCCACAAATTTCAGTCTCTCTGAGGGAGCACAGGTCACTGCTGGGCAGAACTAGGTACTTCACAATAACTTTGTACCAATAAATCACATAAAACAGTACTCAGACAAGATGAATTGTATTATTTTTTTCCAGTAGAGATCTCTACCACTGAAAACAAAAGTAGTGATTTTTTTTTCAAGAAAACAAGGAAGCTCATTTTTATGCTGTCTATTATTAATCTAATAAGGATTATATCATGGCCCACACAAGCCAAAACTAATGAAATCATTTTTGGGTTTCTTTTAGCATAACACAAATCCTGCAGATGACAATCACAAAGTAGTATCATGAGAACACCCAATGTGCCACACAATCATAACTCCCAGGGGAAAAGCTTTGCAATAAATCTACTGCCTCATTAGCAGCCTCTATCATAAGGATTCAATGCTATTCTTGAATCTCTAACTCCCTTAGTAGTGTATAGGTTGCTTTGCTTCCTTACTAATTGTTTTGCCTTTTTCCAGCTATAAGAATAAGGTAATGCATTTTTGAGACCTGCCTTAAATTGTTTTCTCCATCCAGAGTACTAGAATTGGTTTTGTTCCCCATAGATAAGATGAGTTAAACACATGCAATGTGTGGTTGGATGCAGATGACCTTTTTAGAAGGAATGGAATAATTTGGGTGGTTTTCTAAGTTGAGGCCCTACAGCCTGTTCCAGAGAGGGTGGACTTTGCCTGATTTGCCAGTTGTCTTCACAGCCCTGGAAGAGGGACTGCCCAGTTGAGAAGAGAAGGGAGGGGTTATTTTCCTTTTAAGAAATGTGGTTGTTTTCTTGACATGCTCCAAGTTCAGGAGATCAAATACATTTGCCCTGTGTTTAGTTAACACAGGGCAGTGGGAAGCCATTGAGAACAATGAATTTCAAGTGGAGGCTGATGAAAGCAATGATCTGGAACAGTTATCAAATTATAAGAATTATATCCATAGGTTACACACTGCGTGCATTGCTCACATTTTAAATGCAACTTTTTGAGCTTTAATTTCAGCAAACTTATCTGTAACACTGTCAGTACTAACACTTTCAAAAATCTTTCTTTTGACAGAAAGTAAAGTGAGATTTGAAAGGCTCTCGTGCTTCATTATTGATCTTAAATGACTTTCTTTTTATCTTTAGTTGGCTGAAAGTTTGCTCAGAAGAAGCCATGGAGACAGCCAAAGTAAACATAAAAACTAAAGCAACTTGGAGATCTGGACAGACATCTTTGCCATACATTATAATGCATTCTAGTAGTTCCTTGGCACTGGATAGCATAGCAATGTCTCTCACTTGGCAGTTCTTAAACAGCACACAACTGTCCAAGATATCCTGCTAAAGTGATTCTGCCCATACATCAGGTCTATAAAATACTGCAAAATTGTTGCAATATTCTTCACCTGCTCCTCATTTCCTCTTTCAGTCTGTCAGATACCAAGTACTTCATGCAGCTCAATTTTTGCTGCAGAGACAAACCCTCATCTTCCACTTTTTCTCCAGGCATCTTCTTCCGCTTTCTAGTTCTACATTCTAGGAGAATGTCATACACTTTTACCACTTGAAAACCAGCTGCAATGGCCTTCTCCACTATTCCATTTCAATTCTCATCCCAAAAAAAGGCCAAGATTTTCCATGTCAGCAGCAGTTTCTTTAATAGACAACTGAGGATCTTGGAGCCTTTTCTGTACAATGTTAACTCTCCCAAGTCCTGAACTCCAAAATGGAAGTAGAACTAGAAAGGAAAAGCTCAACAGATTGTTCCATAAATTATCAGCTTTGCTCCTATTCTCCATGTTCTCAAGAGCATCTTCACTCATTTCTCCATGCACCTCAACTAAATGGTCAAAACTCATATATTTCTTGTACAGCATCTTCTCTTTCAAAGCATCCTGTCTCTGACTCACGTTTCAAGGAAACTTCCAGCTTGCCTAGTGGAACTCATGAAGAACACATACAGGCTTCAATTGTTTCAAAATATGAAACACCTATTGGATCAACAAAGCTAGCATGCACGCAAGCCAAGTTCAGAGATTGGTTATCATGGTTAATATAAACAGATTTGTAGTTTTGATTTAACAGCCTTGCTTGAACACCACTGATGTGACCATTCATGAGCACTGCGTTATCATACATTTGGCTTCAACAATTTCCAAAAGAAAGGACATCTGAATTATTTTTCAAAGATTAAGTCTTCATAAACAGCTGCATTCTTCTGTGTGATTTCAGTGAAACCAAGGAAAGCTTCATGAATTTCTACTTGGCTCTTCTTGTAATTAAGGTGCACATAATGAATAACTAGATGCTTGTTAAATATGCAAGGTATCTGGTGTCAATAATTAATCCAAAGTATTTTGCCTTTCAAATCTCATCAATCATTTGACTTCAAACCTGATTTCCAAGAAATTAAATGAACGCATTCTGTATCCGCGGGAAAAGGTATCCATCCTTCCTGGATGCGCCTTTGCTCAAATGAGGTGCTTTTCCATCAGAGGATACTATTTGGCAAGCAATTTTACAGTAGCCATAAAATTTCCTGGATTTGTGTCATCTGACACAATACTTTCATGATTACTATGCAAAGGTAAATTCTGGGTACTTAGTAATATGATAATATCCAATAGTTGTCACAGTACTTCCATCCAATGAATCTTTTCATCTTAAATCTGTTTTTCAAGAATATTATTGAGCATTACATTAATGTTTAATCAATGCTCTGCATCTTTCCATGTTTAAAAAAATTGACAGGCTCTCTTCATGCAATTTTAGCTTTTCAGTTTTTTTTCCACTGTCTGAACCCATTCTCTTTCTCAAATGATGTCTTAGAATTTGCAAGTAAGGCTGAAAAGAGGAGGCAGCAAAAGCAGAATAAACTTTTTTGCTGAGGCAAATAAACCAGCTTGGTCCAAGGCATTTCCTCTGCATTGGTCTGCCTTTTCATGAACCAATTTTATGTCAATGATTGGGTTCTATTACCAAATTCTCAGCACTGGATGATCCTTTACAATTGGAGGAAGCCAATGTCTTTCTGTACCAAGGCTAGATGTGTTTTAACATCCTGCTGGTGATGTGTAGGTAGGGATTCCAGCCAGCCACCCTCATAAGCTTTCTCATCAGTACTTTCATCAGCCTCCATGTGATATTCATTGTTCTTGATGGCTTCCAGTGAATCCTGTCCTCTCCCTTCATTAGTTACTTCTTTTGCAGTTGGTTGTTCTCTCTCTAGGCTTGCAGTTGGTTGTTCTCTCTCTAGGTTTCTCTCTCAGTACTTTTGCTGCTCCCTTCTTCTGCATACAGCCTCTCTTGAAGAGCATTGTTATGGTTTTGTAAGAATGTGAACCCTGGGCCGAGATGAGAGATGTCTCTGCCCACAGGGAGGAGCCCTGTGAGCCTCACCATCAGTGGGCATGGTCTCAGCGGCGTAGGACACAACTGTAGTAGAGACTTTATTGAGAGGAAAGACAATGCATAACCCACGGAGTGGAGAATGTAAATAAACACAGTTCTTGAGCAATAGGTTATGCCCAGGATGGTACCACTGGGATGAAGGTCCGGTAGTGGCCCACAGTGCGGGGTACACCAGGAGATTCCTCAGAAGTGCAGATCCGGTAGTGGCCCACAGCACAGGGTACGCCGAGGACGACTGTACTGATGATGAAGGTGTTGATGAGGTCTGAGGTGTAGGAATCCAGATGTGGATCTTGTAGATGCGGCGATACCCAGCAGCACAGGAAATGTTGGAAATAATGATTACTGAAGAGGAGCGGTAGTGGCCCGAGGCACGGGGTACACCGTAGAAGCTTCAGTAAGTCTGGTATCATAGAAGGTACTCACAAGAAGAAGTTCCAGGAGAAGGCCCAGGCAGGAAGGCTCTCTGAGGAGCAGAAAGCCAGGAACGCGGAAGGGCCCCCGAGGAGCGGGTACCAGGAGCGTCCGAATACCAAAAGGAGACACTGGAACTGGAGATCCAAGAATGGAGCAGATTCAGCAATGAGAGAAGTCCTTGCTAACTCGTAGTAGCAGAGGGCTGGTCAGCTTAAATACAGCAGCGGGTTGACGTCATCAGGAGGGTACGCCCCCGAGGTTCCCGCCATGACATGTACAAAGGAGGCCCTTGCTCGCGCACACGCGCCTAGGTGATTCCGGAAACAAGATGGTGGTTGGCAGCCCCCACGCTGTCCCAGGTACGCCGGGAGGTCAGCGGTGGTTAGCAGAGGCCGCCATTCATCCTAGGATTGATGGTGCAGGGGAAAAAAAGAGGTGAGCATGAAAGGTCGCAGCCATCTGCAACCGATGGGCGTAACAAACATCCTCATCATTTCTCTTTAACTTGAAAAACGTTTCGAAAACTTTACTTGCTGTCTCATCCTCCTTTGTGCACTGCTCAATTGCTTTGCAGGCATGATCCTAGCTACTCTTTGGGATTGTTTAAAATTTTGTGCCCAACTGTTGTTTCTTGTGGTTTCCTGTAACAGAAGCAAAGAATCTTCTTCTGGTATTGTGCTGCCACTTTATGTTCCTCTAGGTTTCCAGCTACCTGTAGACAGGCCAATAGAGTTTCCTTTCTCTGTCCCTCCCTTCCATTTCCATGCCCTTCCTCCCTTATTTACCCCTAGCCCCAGTTCACTCTGTCCCTCCTTCCCTCTGCCCCTCCCTCCCAATTTCACGCCCTCCCTTCCTTATCTACCCCTATTCCCAGTTCCCTCTGTCCCTCCCTCCCTTCTCCCCCATCCCCAGTACTTTCTGTCCTTAAGCTCATGCGACTAAATTATAGTATAGATGAGAGTGTAACAGAAGAGGACAAGGCATTGTCTTCAGCATATGCATGAAGTTCAAATCTTCCTCAGCAACTCCACATTCAGCCTCCATCTTCACCAGACCTTAGCATCTAGATGCAAATAGAACTGTGGAGTAAAGGAAAACACACATTCATTTCTAAAGTATAAAGTCCTGATGTGTGAGAGGTCACTGAAAGGTGCTTAAACTGCACCATTGATTGCGGTATCTTATATTTTATGAATAAAATGAGTGCCTGTCTATTTATAATCATTGGCCCAGGGTGGATTAAATGTCCAAATATCCCAGGTACAGTATATATTTTTTTCAGATTTTAATTGTTGCAAATAAAATGTCCTTAACTGTAAATCAGTATAGTAGTCAAATCTTGAAACTTATCTTGGATGATTTACAAGACAGCACTTGAATGTTTGGTCGGTTCCTGTGTATCCAGAGTACTGTTTACTAGCTTGGATTAAAATGTGTCTTCTGGAGCTCTCAAGATAAGTTTTAAGCTTTGACTACTATATTGATTTACAGTTAAGGACATTTTATTTGCAACAATTAAAATTTGAAAAAAACATATGCTTTACCTGGGATATTTGGACATTTAATCCACCCATGGCCAATGATTATAAATAGACAGGCACTCATTTCATTCATAAAACATAAGACACTGCAGGGGAGAGGAGAGCGCGGTCGGCGTGCCAGGAAGCACTCAACTCCAGTTTTGCTTTTCAGCAAATTTTAAGAGGCAAGAACTACTTACTCCTGGTCGAGGGAAGGGAGGCCCGGATCGAGTGGGCGGTCCCTCATGACATCATCGGCAGGAGCCCCGGGACAGCTTAAATTGAAGGGCCCTGCGGCGCGCAGCCACCGGCGTGCACCGAAGCCGCGCGCCAAAGGGGCGCGCCCCTGGATAAAAATTTTATTATGGGACGTAAACGGAAATCTAAAAATTATACCTCCTCTCCAACAACACCAGCTCCAAGAAGAAAAGGACCAATGGACTCCCACATAGTGTATGTCGGTGAGTCCTATGTGAGGGACGCTTTAGAAGGTAATTCCCAGTTAGGAGTTACCTTGAGTCCCAGGTCCACACAACCCCCCTTACAACCTGTAAGGGTAAATATACAGATGGTTAATGAAGTTATAGCTCCTTCTGCAAATGGAACCCCAATCCTTAGTGAACAGGGGGACATAGTGGAAGGAAGTACATATTCGAGTATTCATTTAGTGGGTAGTGAGGCTACTGCTAGTAATACCAGAGTCCCATGCCCTGTACCTATCCCTGATGTGGGTAGTGAAGGGGAGGAAAATAGTGGGGAACCGGAAAATGTTACGTTATTAGATGTGTGGAGACTAACGGCAAAAATTGACAAGAAATTATCTAATTCCATATCTAAGGTACATACCTTTACGGTGGAAGCAACGGCGAAATTTGAGGAGTTAGATTTAAGAACTAATAAGGTAGAACAGGCAGTGGCAAACTTGAACCCACTAGTAAATAATCAAAAGCCACTAGTATATCTTCCATTAAGGATAACCTCTTACTGCATAATAGGATAGAATTGTTGGAAAATGAAGCAAGATCAAATAATCTTAGATTATTAAATTTTCCTATTTCAAGATTAATGTCATCTATGGAATTGTTTAAAAAATATGCAGTAGAGATTTTATCTTTTGAAATTGAGAAAATCCCCATTATATCTAAAATGTATTATCTACCTAAAAGAACAACGTTGCAAGTACAGGAGGGTGGAATTGATATATTGGAAAGTCCAGGGGTCTCTACTTTTTTAGAAGACTCCATGGACAATATATCTTCCAGAGCAACATTATTAGTTTCCTTTTCATTAAAACTGGAAAAAGACTTGTTCTTTTCAAAATATTTTCAAAACAAAGAATTTAATTTTTGTGGGCAAAAGATACAAGCTTTCCAGATGTGTCTCGGGCAACCCAGGCATGCAGGAAAAATTTTTTGTCCTTTAAGCAAACTGCTCTAGATATTGGAGTGAGTTTTTTCCTGAAATTTCCCTGCAAATGCCAGGTAATATATCAAAAATAATAAATATATATTTCTTGATCCCTCACACTTGGAACGTTTCTTGAGGGATAAGTCTCAGAATAATTAATATGATGTTTAAGGAGTAAGGGTTGTATACAAATTTAGAATGCATGCTTGATTTAGCCTCTCCTCTCCTCCTAGACGTGGGCTAGTAACCTTTTGTTAATATATCGTGTAATGATTGTATGATATGTTCTTTTTTGGATTGCCTGTTTATATCATTTATGTTGTAAATGTTATAATTAATAAATAATAAATAAAATAAAAAAAACCAAAAACATAAAACACTGCAATCAATAGTGCAGTTTAAGCGCCTTTCCATATGAGGTCCTTTAAAGTAAATCTTTAAATACCTGCTTTGCTATTATTGTTTTTTTCACTGATTGGGTTGTTTTATTTTGTATGGCAACAGCATGACATATGCATAGCATGACATATGCATAATATTTAAAAATGAGTGAATAAATGCCTTGATACTCCACCAATATTGTTATTGAGTGATTGACTTAATATGAAACAGTTTCACTGACTTCTCACACATCAGGAGTTTGAGAAAGAACCATTTTCTTCCTCTACTTCAGGTTCTTTTTGATCTAGATCTTCTTCCACTGAAAAGAGAGAACATGATGATCTCACACATACAGAACCAACAGAGAATAAAGAGCCTATAAAATATAAATAGAAACATGCAGACACACCACCATTCTCAAAATAGAACATCAAACAATTAAGTCAAGAAAAATGATTCGTAAACCATACTAATAAAAAGAATGTAAAAAAGCAGTTGAATAAAACATCTAATAATTAAAATCTCATATAAAACTTTTCCAATGCCAATAAAATATTTTAAAAAACAGCTGATTCATCAAATAACACCCAATAACTAAAAACTAAAAGAAAAAAATTCCCTGCTTTCCATAACTGGGAACTTTTGATTTCCAGATGCCCTGAGATTGCCATGGATTAGCAGGGAAAGGGGAGGGTTTGTTGCACAGAGACTTTCTCCATGCTGTCTTTTACATACTCACATGTAACAGCCGTCATGCATCATTAGTGATGCTTTAAAATAATATTTTACTTCAATTATTGCAAACCATACCAATATTAAAAATGCCTACTTAATCTGTATTAATTTATTTTATATTTATTGCAGTTTATAAAGAAATAATTTGTAAAAATAAAA
Source organism: Rhinatrema bivittatum (assembly GCF_901001135.1). Lineage (NCBI taxonomy): Eukaryota > Metazoa > Chordata > Amphibia > Gymnophiona > Rhinatrematidae > Rhinatrema > Rhinatrema bivittatum. Next base: position 127,675,230 of record NC_042621.1, on the reverse strand, counting down.
CAAAGAAAAGTTAACATAAAATCAGATCCAATCATGTAATAAAACAAATATCAATGAATTATTTTATGAATCCTCTTTCCAAAACACAGAGAATATCATAACTACAATAAAACAGCAATAATCATAAGAACGTAAGATTTGCAACAGGTGCACAACATAACTAAGACAGTTCCTCTTACAACCCTACATGCAAAAAAAAAAAAAAATTTAAAAAAAATTTTTTAAAAAAAATAAATATATATATATATAATTCTGCTGTCACCTCAATAACAGCGAAACAAACTCCCTCTACTGTGGAAAAACTTCATGAACTAACACAAACCCCTGCAAAAAAAATTAGAATCTTGCCGTATCATAAAATACCAGCATTAAGGACTCAAACAGCAGCAACCTTATCTTTAAAGGCAGCAATGCAAATATTATACCAGGCTTTAGATGTAATGATACTGGGTGCTAGGCCCCCCCTCCCCCTCCACTACTAGGGGCTCTCAGTGGGCTACACCCACTCAGTCCTGCTCTAACTTCCATCTTGAAGACTGCATGATGCAGCAAGGCCAGTCCTATAAAACCATCCCTCACTCTTAGCTCCGGGCCTTATTATTGAGGTGCCTTGGCTCCTTGCTCTGGCCACCCTTGCGCTTGTTTTTACTTCCTGTGTGGCCTATTAGAGGCCTGCTTACCTTGCCTTGTTTCCTGTGTGGTCTGTTGAGGCCTTCTTGTCTTGTTCTATCTTGTTCATGTTTATCTGTTTCCTTGTTCCCTGTGGGCCTCCCGGTGGCCTATCCGGTCAGTGTATACCTTGTCTTGCACCCCTGTTCCAGTTTTGCCCTTGTTTTACCTTGTATTACCTTGTTTCTGCCTATGTGTCCTACCTTGCTTCTTGTATTATGTAGGCCCCCAGTGGTCTTCCTTCCAGTGTGTTCCTAGCCTTGCCCCTACTGGTCCTGCCTGCCTTGCTGTTCCTTTATGTTCGGCTACTGACTCTTGCCTGTCCTATGATTCTGCCTGAATTCTGCTGGCCCTGACTTAAGCCTGTCTCATGCCTACCTTAATTCTTGCTCCATGCACCCTACCAAAGAATTCCTGCTGGCCACCAGAACCTTCAGGCCCAACCCAAGAAGGAGGTGGCTAAGTCCAGTATCACTTCTGTTCAGACATTACCTGCAGCCGGTCTGCCCTACCCTGAGAGTAGAACATTAAAGTACTACCGACTGGACAAACAACAAGCTGGACTGCTACAAATCCCTACAGAGAAACTACATAGTAGCAGAAATATTAGGGATGTGCAGACCAAAAGTTTAAGTTCATAAGTCCATAAGTCGAAAGGGGGGGTCATTTGTGGTCAATATGGACATATGGAGAATTCCATAAGTTGAGTCTATGTCCATATGTGCAAATAAAAATTTAAACCCCTCACCCGCCTTAATTTCCCCCCCCCCCCCCCCCCCAAGACGTACCAAAACTCCCTGGTGGTCCAGCGGGGTCAGGACGCCATTTCTGAACTCCTTTGCAAGGAGCACGTGAGGTCGGCGTCACATCGGAGTGACGCGGCGTCACGTGATTCCCCTCGGGTCCGCTCCCGGACCCTCGTTGGGCCCAAAAGGCACTTTTGGCCAGCTTGGGGGGGTCAGGAGGCCAAAAGTGCCGTTTGGGTCCAACGAGGGGTCCGGGAGCGGAACCGCGATGGACCACGTGACGTCGGCGTCACGTCGGAGTGACGCGGACGTCACGTGATTCCCCGCACGTCCGCTCCCGGACCCTCACGGAACTTTTGGCCAGCTTGGGGAGTTTTGGTAAGTCTTGGGGGGGGGGGGATTAAGGAGGGTGAGGGGTTTAAATTTTTATTTAGATCAACAATCGCGATTTCCAACGTATTCAACATAGCTATGTTGAATAAGTTGGAAATCCGATCGTTTACGCCTCATCACTTTTTTAAGTTAAAAAAAAAAAAAGTTGCGTTTTACATTTAAGTTCAAAACGAATGCACACCCCTAATAAATATAGCACCTCTGTCACACAAGTGCAACACAGACAGATCTTTACCTAATACAGAATAAGAGCCCCATGCAGACAAAACTGAAATGGAAAGTCTGAGAAACTAGACTCTGGACAGTGGAATACTGAAGAAAAAGCAAAATGCAAATATATGAGAAATAAGCATTCCCAAACATGGCATATAGCAATCACTGAAAGTCAAAATGATTTTGGTTTTTTTAACATATGAAAATTCACAAATAAAAATATATTAAGTGACCATTATAATAGGCATCATCGATAAATGTAATTCACATCAATGTGTTCTCTGCCTTATATTTAATTAAAGGTCTTATCCCAATTAACATATTTTTCCTTTTCTTTTTTTGTTGCAGTTGAAACAGCACAATATTAACAATGTCTCTGAGAATATTCAAAGAGTGAAGATATTTCTATTGCACTTTATTGAACATCATAATCGCCATGAGCCCTCTGAATTATGCAGAGCGCCTGACTTGAGCCAGACACGGGACCATGTTTGTTTTGGACTTGTTAGTCCTTCCTCAGGGTACAGAGAAAGGTATTGTGGAGAGCCAAGAAAGAAGGGCTGAGGAGAGCTCTGAGAGAGAGGCACCACGGAGAACCCAAAGGGAACACAGCAGCTGAATGAGTCATTTGACTGCAGCTCAACCCTTCAATGGGACTCTGCTCCAGACAGCCTTGGAAGCAGTGACTCAGCTGAAGCCAAAACAGACCCTGTGTAGCAAGAGCCCACAGACAGGAATGTAACAGCAGGAGGAGTGATCCTACACTGACTGAGTCTGAGCTGTCAGAAAGCTCATGGTGGAGCTTTGTAGCCTTGCCTGGATGGGGCAATGGAGAGTGCCTAGAAGGAGGCGGTACAGAGTGGCCTGTGGGGTGCAGCACCGATTGGCCTAGTGGAGGAAAACCTGATGGAGCCACTGCTGCAGACAGCCCAGAGGGAGGCATTGTGGAGAACCCAGAGGGAGGAACCACAAAGAGACCAGAGGGTGGCGTTGCAGAGCCCCAGCAAGAGAGGCTGTAGTGGAGCCAGCGACTGGCACTGGAGAGTGGCCAGAGGGTGCTGAGAGGAATGCCAGCGAGGATGCACCAGATGTCGAAAGCACCCATGGTTGCTACCAAAGAAACCACCACTGGAGGTCCCACAGCCAGTCCAAAATTTTCTGTTGTGGTGGAATTCAAATCTGGAGGCAGCAAGGGACTCAGTTAAAGGACTGGGGGTGCACATTGCATGATCTGCACAGTGGGTGGTGGACATAGAACTCTCTAGGATAACCCTAGTAAGTGGGGGTGAACCTGACCCTAGAATCCTGACTCCAAGCTTAACTGGCGGGAGGCCAGGTAAGAGGGAGTGAGGATGTGAGACACTTTCCTGGATAGGATCCAGGGGGAGTGAAAATGCTCGAATCAATGGGTCTGAGCTGAGGGGGGGGGGGGGGGAGGGTATGTATCGGAGTGCCTTAATTCCCATAGAGGGAGAATGCTGTATGAGCAGGACCCTGCTGAGCAGGGAGAGTCCTGAGGGCAGGACAAATTGAAGGGGAATAAGTTGTGAGCCCAACTGGTTTCGAAAGGCTCCATGTCTCCATGAGTAGGAGCACCTGACCTTCTCTGGGATGTTTTGCGTTGTAAAGAGTACCGCAAAGGAGAAGCACTTGTTGTGGATATTGTTTGCTGTTTAACTTCATAAAGTGAAATGGCATAAGAAAAAGGCTGGAGCCAGCGTGGTTCCTAATGCAGACCACAATATATTGCTCAGCCACTACTAGACATAGAGTGAATTCACTAATACATTTAAAGGACATGAATTAGACACATTCCTACTCCCATAGCAACCTAAAACTTAAGTAGGAACTGAATACATTTGAGATGAAGGCAGCAGTCCAGCAGCAAGAGGGGGGCTTCCCAGTCTTTTGCATCGAGTGTCACATGTCCTGCCTGCCTTGCTGTTCCTTTATGTTCGGCTACTGACTCTTGCCTGTCCTATGATTCTGCCGGTGAGAAATTGTACATGTGCATGAGATGCAAAGAGCTCCTGGCTCTCAGAGAACGAGTCCGATCTCTGGAGGCTAGAATGGCAGACCTGGAGGAGCTGAAGCAGACAGAGAGGTATATAGATGAGACCTTCAGGGACATAGTAGCCAACTCCCAACTTCAGACTGGCAGCCCTGGTGCTACCTTGGAGGAAATAGGTCTCATGATTGGAGAGCATCAACCTGGTGCAGCAGGAAAGGATCCTGTAGCAAGGACCTGCTCTCCAGGTGATGCATTATCCTTTCGCACCGAGGATACCTCCCCAAGGCCTACTGCCCAGGAGGGAAAGGTCGGCCGTCATAGTTGGTGATTCGATTATTAGGAATGTAGACAGCTGGGTGGCTGGTGGGTGTGAGGATCGACTGGTAACATGCCTACCCTGTGCGAAGGTGGCGGACCTCAAGCGTCACCTAGATAGGATTTTAGACAGTGCTGGGGAGAAGCCGGCTGTTGTGGTACATGTGGGCACCAATGACATAGGAAAATGTGGGAGGGAGGTTCTGGAAGCCAAATTTATGCTCTTAGGTAGAAAGCTTAAATCCAGAACCTCCAGGGTAGCATTCTCTGAAATGCTTCCTGTTCCACGCGCAGGTCACCAGAGGCAGACAGAGCTCCAGAGTCTCAATGCGTGGATGAGACAATGTTGCAAGGAAGAGGGATTCAGTTTTGTTAGGAACTGGGGAACCTTTTGGGGAAGGGGTGGAGAGGTCTCTTCCAAAGGGATGGGCTCCACCTTAACCAGGGTGGAACCAGACTGCTGGCGCTAACCTTTAAAAAGGAGATAGAGCAGCTTTTAGAACAAAGGGGAAAGAAGACAGTCGCTCAGCAGCACATGGTTCGGAGAAAGGTATCTTCAAAGGATACTAATGATGCATTATAATTAGGGCATCCCAACAGTGAGATTCCAATAATAAGAAAATTAGTCCAAGTGCCTGTAACTAAAAACTCACCTGAGATAAAAAAAATTCTAACTTATCCCTATCAATTAAAAAGCAGAAGGAAAATACAAACAAAAAACAAACTTTGAAATGTTTGTATGCTAATGCCAGGAGTCTAAGAAGTAAGATGGTAGAATTAGAATGTATAGCAGTGAATGATGACATAGACTTAATTGGCATCTCAGAGACATGGTGGAAAGAGGATAACCAATGGGACAGTGCTATACCGGGGTACAAATTATATCGCAATGACAGAGAGGAGAACCCGGGAGGCGGTGTGGCGCTTTATGTCCGGGATGGCATAGAGTCCAACAGGATAAACATCCTGCATGAGACTAAATGCACAATTGAATCTTTATGGGTAGAAATCCCTTGTGTGTCGGGGAAGACTATAGTGATAGGAGTATACTACTGTCCACGTGGTCAAGATGGTGAGACTGACAGTGAAATGCTAAGAGAAATTAGGGAAGCTAACCAAATTGGTAGTGCGGTAATAATGGGAGACTTCAATTACCCCAATATTGACTGGGTAAATGTATCATCGGTACATGCTAGAGATATAAGTTCCTGGATGGAATAAATGACATTTTTATGGAGCAATTGGTTCAGGAACCTACAAGACAGGGAGCAATTTTAGATCTAATTCTCAGTGGAGCACCGGATTCTGTGAGAGAGGTAACGAAGGTGAGGCCGCTTGGTAATAGTGATCATAATATGATCAAATTTGAATTAATGACTGGAAGGGGGACAGTAAGCAAATCGACGGCTCTCGTGCTAAACTTTAAAAAGGGAAACTTTGATAAAATGAGAAAAATTGTTAAAAAAAAACTGAAAGGAGCAGCTACAAAGGTAAAAGGTGTGCAAGAGGCGTGGTCATTGTTAAAAAAATACCATCCTAGAAGCACAGTCCAAATGTATTCCACACATTAAAAAAGGTGGAAAGAAGGCAAAACGATTACTGGCATGATTAAAATGGGAGGTGAAAGAAGCTATTTTAGCCAAAAGATCTTCATTCAAAAATTGGAAGAAGGATCCAACACAAGAAAATAGGATAATGCATAAGCATTGGCAAGTTAAATGTAAGACACTGATAAGACAGGCTAAGAGAGAATTTGAAAAGAAGTTGGCTGTAGAGGCAAAAACTCACAGTAAAAACCTTTTTAAATATATCTGAAGCAGAAAGCCTGTGAGGGAGTCAGTTGTACCATTAGATGATCGAGGGGTTAAAGGGCACTTAGAGAAGATAAGGCCATCGCGGAAAGATTAAATGATTTCTTTGCTTCCGTGTTTACTGAAGAGGATGTTGGGGAGGTACCCGTACTGGAGAAGGTTTTCATGGGTAATGATTCAGATGGACTGAACCAAATCACGGTGAACCTAGAAGATGTGGTAGGCCTGATTGACAAACTGAAAAGTAGTAAATCACCTGGACCAGATGGTATATACCCCAGGGTTTCGAAGGAACTAAAAAATGAAATTTCAGACCTTTTAGTAAAAATTTGTAACCTATCATTAAAATCATCCATTGTACGTGAAGACTGGAGGATAGCTAATGAAACCCCAATATTTAAAAAGGGCTCCAGGGGCGATCTGGGAAACTACAGACTGGTTAGCCTGACTTCAGTGCCAGGAAAAATAGTGGAAAGTGTTCTAAACATCAAAATCACAGAACATATAGAAAGACATGGTTTAATGGAATAAAGTCAGCATGGCTTTACCCAAGGCAAGTCTTGCCTCACAAATCTGCTTTACTTTTTTGAAGGAGTTAATAAACATGTGGATAAAGGTGAACCGGTAGATGTAGTGTACTTGGATTTTCAGAAGGCATTTGACAAAGTTCTTCATGAGAGGCTTCTAGGAAAAGTAAAAAGCCATGGGATAGGTGGCAATGTCCTTTTGTGGATTACTAATACTAACTGGCTAAAAGACAGGAAACAGAAAGTAGGATTAAATGGACAATTTTCTCAGTGGAAGGGAGTGGACAGTGGAGTAACTCAGGGATCTGTATTGGGACCCTTACTTTTCAATATATTTATAAATGATCTGGAAAGAAATACGTAGAGTGAGGTAATCAAATTTACAGATGATACAAAATTGTTCAGAGTAGTTAAATCATAAGCAGATTATGATAAATTGCAGGAAGACCTTGTGAGACTGGAAAATTGGGCAACGAAATGGCAGATGAAATTTAATGTGGACAAGTGCAAGCTGATGCATATAGGGAAAAATAACCCATGCTATAGTTATTTATTTATTTGTTTTTATATACCGGTGTTTGATTTACATATCATATCGGTTTACAAATAATTTATGACAGGTACAGTAAATGATTAGAGAAATGTCATAGGAAGTTATAGTAGCAACATGGGTAAAAAAGTGCCAAAAAGATAGCATAAATAATAATGGTATAGCAAAAGGAATATATTGCATAAATAGTAGTAAATATTAGAGTAATAGGGTAGCAATAATTATCATTAGGTATATTTTGTAACAGAGAGGATAAAAAGGGATGGGTAGAATAGTTAAATAGGTAGCATAAATAGTAATATAATGAGAGCAATTAGCATTGGTGTAACAGGGGTGAGTTTATTGGTGTGGTGGTGGGGAGGGGGGGGTTGCTCTGAGTGCATGGTTAGGGTTTGGTGTCGGGTTGGTTCGTGTGTGATGTTGGAAAGGCTTTGCGGAATAACCATGTTTTAAGATTTTTCTTGAAAGATTGGGTGGATGGATCTGTTCTTAGTTCTGTGGGGAGTTTGTTCCATAGGGTGGGGCTGGCATAGGAAAATTTTCATTCCCTTTTTGATATCCATTGAGTGGCTTAGGGGGTGGTATTTGTAGGAGGCCAGAGTTTGAGGAGTGATGTTAGGTTCCATATTAGGTGCTACCACCCAAGAAAGAGATCTAGGCATCATAGTGGATAACACATTGAAATCGTCTGTTTAGTGCGCTGCGGCAGTCAAAAAAGCAAACAGAATGTTTGGAATTATTAGAAAGGGAATGGTGAATAAAACAGAAAATGTCATAATGCCTCTGTATCGCTCCATGGTGAGACCGCACTTTGAATACTGTGTACAATTCTGGTCGCCGCATCTCAAAAAAGATATAATTGCGATGGAGAAGGTACAGAGAAGGGCGACCAAAATGATAAAGGGAATGGAACAGCTCCCCTATGAGGAAAGACTAAAGAGGTTAGGACTTTTCAGCTTGGAGAAGAGGCAGCTGAGGGGGATATGATAGAGGTGTTTAAAATCATGAGAGGTCTAGAACGGGTAGATGGGAATCGGTTATTTACTCTTTCAGATAATAGAAAGACTAGGGGGCACTCCATGAAGTTAGCATGTGGCACATTTAAAACTAATCGGAGAAAGTTCTTTTTCACTCAATGCATAATTAAACTCTGGAATTTGTTGTCAGAGGATGTGGTTAGTGCAGTTAGTATAGCTGTGTTTAAAAAAGGATTGGCTAGGTTCTTGGAGGAGAAGTCCATTACCTGCCATTAATTAAGTTGACAGCCACTGCTATTACTAGCTACAGTAACATGGAATAGACTTAGTTTTTGGGTACTTGCCAGGTTCTTATGGCCTGGATTGGCCACTGTTGGAAACAGGATGCTAGGCTTGATGGACCCTTGGTCTGACTCAGTATGGCATGTTCTTATCCTTACAAGGTGGAAACTGGAAAATTGCAAAAGATTATTCTATTCAGATGGTTTCCAATACAATGATGTACCGACATGTTGCTGATCTCTGAAAATTAAAATATGTAAGAAGGATATTGAACTGAGATCACATGAAACAGTAAACTTAATTTTCATTCAAAGTATTTAACTATGCTATAAAGATGTTTCAACAATGATGTCCAAATAAAACACACATCATCTATATATCAGGACCAAAGAAGTATATTCTCAAAGAACGATGATGTATATAGATATTGGTCATCAAAGGATATCACATATAAGTTGGCAATACTTGGGGCCATGTTTGCCCCCATGGCAGTCCCATGTTTCTAAACATAAAAAGTGTCAAGAAAAAGAAAATAATTCTGGCATAATGCCAACTCTGCCATGCATTCAATAAATTCTGTCAGTACTCGATGTGGTCTTTGTCAAGTATCCAAAACTTGATGTGCAATAGTAAGAGCTGCTTGTTGAGGAATTCGCGTGAATAAACCCCACATGTCCAATATAGCATAAAGGGCATCTCGTTGATTTAATGTGATACCTTTTAAAAGATTCAACATTTGCTTACTATCTTTTATAAAAGAACAGGCCTTTGAGACGTCATGATTTAAAAATGTGTCTACAAAACTCAAGAGATGTTCCAAAACTGATGATACTGAAGCCACAATAGGCCTTCTTGGAGCATCTCTCAGTTGTTTGTTAATTTTAGGAATGGTATAAAGTACTGAATAGTTGGAAAACCTGCGATCAAAAAAAGTGATCTACCACTCTGTTAAAAATCTAAGAACATAAACTTTCAGAATTGCGCGTGGGCACACGTGTACTCGTGGGGCATGGCTATTTTATAAAATATGCACATATATGCATGCATGTTATAAAATAGCCTGACCATGCATGCAAATGCACCCAGTTTTAAGTGCATGTGTGCCTGTGCACACAAAAGCTGCTTCCACCGCGTGAGGAAAATTTAAAAGGGATGTGTGCCAATCTTATTGCCTGTTTTACCAGTTCCTCCCCAGTTTATCCAGTTACTAGTAGCTAGGTCCTCCAAATTCCCCTGGTTTGATAGCCTGTACACCCCCCAGTTATCCCAGACCCTTTACACCCCTCCGAAATGGCCTGTTATTTTTTTTTTATTTACACGCCATCCATAGCAAAAGTAAAGTAGGGGACCTTGACACGCCTCGGATTGCGTAAATATTTTTGCTCAAATATCTGGTTAAAGTCTTGACCCGCCTATGCCCTGCCCAGACCACACCGACACCCCGCCCCTTTTGGAGAAGTTCTGAGATGTGCACTCTGCGGGAGATACACTCTTATCCAGGTGGCTTTTAAAATCTGCTCTGAGCATGCCAGCCTCACATACTCACTCATTCCCTAATTGATGCGCATGGAGGGCATTTAAAACTCACCTTTAAATGAGTTGCTGATTCAACATTATGAATGGGATCCTCATTGACTATGGCTTTGGAATTCTAATTGGAAAACAAAAATTTACAAAAATATTGGACTGTTCGAGCATACATTATTTAATGAATTACAGATAGGTATTACTAGTAGGATTAGAATCTGTTTTCACTGTTATATAGACCTAGAATGAATTAATAGGAACTAAATTAGATAGGAACTTCTTTTGTATCCTTGAATATGCATAACTAAGAACAAAAACCTGTATATGCTATGATGTTGAATTTGAAAGGTGAACACTAACACCAAGCACATGGTCGTTGACCACAATTATGAATGCTAATTCTATAAACTGTTGTGATCTTCTTTTGGAACGATGGCATATAAAATGCCTAAATAAATAAATAAATACATTGTCAAAAAAGCTATGAAAGCATTGAGATGCTGGTAAAACCTATTATGAGGTCATAAGAACAAGATTATAATCATCTTTGTATGTGTATTATCTCTTTGAAAGCAGAGTTTTGAAAGCATCTGTGCTCTTACATGCTCATATACCTAGGGGTCATTATAGCAATCATTCTTTTTTTTTTTTTTTCATTTTGGGGGGGCCAGTACCACCTCAGAAGGCGGCAGGGGTGCAGCAGAGGTCGCCATTGAGCCCCCGGGGTCATTTGTGGCTTTTGGAGGGGGTGCAATTTTGTGGGCCTATGCTATTTTAAGTAATGGTGGCCCCAGCCAAGGTAGACAAGGAAGACCATGTACTGAGGCGCAATTTTTTGTCACACATTTGTGGTGTGATAAAAATACATGCCACAGTACTGCTGCAATAGTCAGCACGGTATGCTACTGAATATCCCAACATTTACTGCTACTTAGCTGGATATGTCTTATCCAGCTAAGTTTAGACCTGCTATGAAGCAGATCTAACTTATCTAGTTAACTTAAATGGATAAATCTGAATATTACTACTTATCCAGCTAAGTGCCTGATTCACTAAGGGTTTTTCCCATAGACACAAAACAGGAGAAAAGCCTTACTCAATCTGGCTCTAAGGGCCTCATTTTCCAATATCGCAGCAGTAACGCATGAGGGGGCGTGTCCTATGCAAATAAGGCATTTTTCGTGCAGTGGGGAAACATCGCCGCACGCGATGTTTTCGCCATTCGCGGAACTGGAGTCGCAAATCGCGAAAAGATCGTGCACCGCGATGATTCATTGCTTTCTATTGGATATTAGGGATGTGAATCGTTTTTGAACGATTAAAATTATCGTCAGATAATTTTAAAATCGTCCAAAATCGTTAGAGTGCACGAAACAATACAAATGCCCTCGATTTATCGTCAGGGGCATTTGTATTGTATCGTTAAATAGGGCGCGGGAAAACCGGCACACCAAAACAACCCTAAAACCCACCCCGACCCTTTAAAACAAATCCCCCACCCTCCCGAACCCCCCAGAATGTTTTAAATTACCTGGGGTCCAGTGGGGGGGTCCCGGCGCGATCTCCCGCTCTCTGGCCATGGCTGCGCTAACAGAAATGGCGCTGGTGGCCCTTTGCCCTTATCATGTGACAGGGCAAAGGGCCGGCGCTACCTTTGCGCTCACTATGTCATATGGGCGACCATCGCCCGTATGACATAGTGAGGGCAAAGGTAGCGCCGGCGCCATTTTGAATATTGGCAATACAGCCCACGTGCAGGAGGTCGCTCCCGGACCCCCGCTGGGCTTTTGGCAAGTCTTGTGGGGGTCAGGAGGCCCCCCCCAAGCTGGCTAAAAGTCCCTGGGGGTCCAGCGGGGGTCCGGGAGCGATCTCCTGCACGCGTGACGTCGGGAGCCAGGAACCAAAATGGCGCCGGCGCTACCTTTGCCCTGTCACATGATAAGGGCAAAGGGCCACCGGTGCCATTTCTCTTAAGCAAACCCATGGCCAGAGAGCGGGAGATTGCGCCAGGACCCCCCCACTGGACCCCAGGTAATTTAAAACATTTTGGGGGGTTCAGGAGGGTGGGGGATTTGTTTTAAAGGTTCGGGGTGGGATTTAGGGTTGTTTTGGTGTGCCGGTTTTCCCGCCCTCCCCCGATTTACAATTTTTAACAATTTAAAAAAAAAAAACAAAAAACACGACGATCAGATTTCCCTCCCCCCCCCAGCCAAAATCGATCGTTAAGATGATCGATCACACGATTCACACCCCTATTGGATATTTGGCAAAGTGTGTCGGGTATAGAGTTCCAGAGGAGTGGGCCTGCTACTGAAAAAAGCACGCTTTCTTGTATAATGAGGTCTAACTGATTTTGTTGAGAGGATTTCCAGTAGATTTCTTGTTAGTGACTTTAGATGTCTAGCAAGTTGATAGATGTGAAGGGTAGAACATAGCCAAGTAGAGGAAGGATTGGGGCGGATTTTAAGAGCCCTGCTCGCCTAAATCCGCCCAAATCCAGGCAGATTTAGGCGAGCAGGGCCCTGCGCGCCGGTGAGCCTATTTTACATAGGCCTACCGGCGTGCGCAGAGCCCCGGGACTCGCGTAAGTCCCGGGGTTTTCTGAGGGGGGCATGTCGGGGGCATGTCGGGGGCGTGTCAGGGGCGGGCCCGAACCACGCGGCGTTTTCGGGGTGTGTCGGGAGCGTTCCGGGGGCGGGCCCGGGGGCGTGACTATGGCCCGGGGCGGTCCGGGGGCGTGGCCGCGCCCTCCGGACCCACCCCCAGGTTGCGTCCCGGCGCGCTAGCGGCCCGCTGGCGCGCGGGGATTTATGTCTCCCTCCAGGAGGCGTAAATCCCCCGACAAAGGTAAGGGGGGGGGGTTTAGACAGGGCCGGGCGGGTGGGTTAGGTAGGGGAAGGGAGGGGAAGGTGAGGGGAGGGCAAAAGAAAGTTCCCTCCGAGGCCGCTCCAAAATCGGGGGTAGGCTGCGTGGCTCAGCGCGCGCCGGCTATACGGAATTGATAGCCTTGCGCGCGCCGATCCAGGATTTGCGCGGCTACGCGCGTATCTACTAAAATCCTGCGTACTTTTGCTGGTGCCTGATGCGCCAGCAAAAGTACGCCAAATCGCGCGGTTTGAAAATCTACCCCATTATGTATTAACACATGAATCATAGTTAGAATTTGATAGTGTATTCTTGATAAATCGGGGGAATTCCTATTGTATTGCACCTCTAACGATTTTTGATGATTTAAAATATATCGGACGATATTTTAAATCGTCAAAAAACGATTCACATCCCTAGTAGAGATTGAAATACCGGTGATATATGGTTTCGAATGGATGTACCTATCAATATACGTGCAGCTGAGTTCTGAATTAATTGAAGTGAATGCAAATTAGAATCTGATAAACCTAGAAAGAGAGCGTTACAGTAATCCAATCCTAAGAAGATTAAGGTTTGAAGGACCATTCTGAAATCTTGAGGAAAGAGCAATGGACGAAGTATTTTTAGTACATGAATTTGAAAGATAACCTTTTTGTAATGGATGATATATGTTGTGTCATGGATAAATCTGAATTGATAATAACACCTAAATTTGTGGCATGGTTAGTTATAGGCACTGAAACTCTATTAAGGAGCAGATGAGATGGGGGGCCAATAGTAGAGTCAGAAATAGAGGTGAGATGAACCAATTCTGTTTTCGAAGTGTTCAATTTTAGACGATTGTGCATTAGCCATATTGTTTTTGAAATTGTTCATTCATGGCTTTCTGGGGTCAAGCCCATACACAACATGCATGTGTTCCACTTCAGCAAAATAAAGGTATGTGCCTTGTTGTGCTGCTGTTTGTTGCTACATAGTTCCTGCCTACCTCTTATAACCATCTCAGTCTTGCAGACTCTGCAAAAGAAAAGTGTGCTTGTGAAAGAGAGAGGATGTATGTGAGTGCAAGAGGGAAAGCGAGAACATGCATGTGTGTGTGTGTGAGAGAGACCATGTATGTGTGAATGAGAGGGCATGTGTGTGTGTGTGGCAAATGGGGTATATTTTTTATCCTCATTAGTTTTAATTATTGGGTGTTATTTGATGTGTGTGCTGTTTTGAAATATTTTATTGATGTTTGGGAATTTTCTTTTAAATTTGTACAAGTTTTTAATTATTGGATATTATTTTTAATTAGCATGGTTTTACTATTAAGATTGATGTTTTATATTTCTTGATTATATTGTTTTATGAGAAATGGTGATATTTATGTTTGTTTTTTCCATTGTTACACTGTACATAGTCTGGCTTGTTGCCATTTCCAGTTCAATTTTTGTCTGTGCTTTACTATTTACAATCTATTTTATATTTGGTGAGAGGATGTGTTCTGCATATGTGACCAAGGTGAGGTATTCTGCTAAGTGTGTAATTTTTTTGTAGGGATCTATGTAAATAATCATTCAGGCATATAAAGTATTGCTTTAAAATACATTTTGTAATAGTATAACATTTCTCTGTTCCTCGTGAGATCCAGTGACATAACTAGAACTGAACTTTTTGTGGGGCCAAATGTTAACTTGGGTGGTTAGTAGACATACAGATCTAGGCCCTACTTGTTGTACTCTTATCGATAAATAATGCTTTAGCATTTACCCTACAATGGATTTCTAAGTAGTCTACAACAGCTGTAATGCATCATGAGTGACATTTTAAAATATTTTAATTCTATTATTCAAGCACTTACCAACATTAAAAATTCCTTATAAACCTAGATTAAATTTGTTATATTTATTGAGGTTTATAAATACAAAATATCATGTAAAAAGTAAACAAAGAACATTTAACAGAAATACCAGATCTGATCCCGTAATAAAACAAATATCAATATATTATTTTATGAATCCTTATTCCAAAATTCAGAGAATATCATAATTACAATAAAATAGCAATAACCATAATAATCATAAGAACTTGAGATTTGCAATGGATGTAGAAAAGAACTAGGACATGCAAAAAAATATATTCAAATTCTGGTGTCACCTCAGTGATAGCAAAACAAACACCCTCCACTGCCAAATACTTTGTGAAGGAACACAAACTCCTAAAAAAAAAAAAAAAAAAAAAAAAGAGACACCTAGAACCTTGCCATACCATAAAAAAACCAGTAACTCCCAGGACTCAAACAGCAGCAAACTTATCTATGAAAAGGTAGCAAGGCAAACATTGGTCCGACCACAGCCTCATCCAAGCCAAGCTTCAAATCCAATCCAACCCAATACAAACAAACAACCGAATCATCGAATTCACCAAACCATGCTCCAGTGAAGACATCGCCGAAGTGCTACCTGAGGCACTAAAAACAATCAACTTAAATGATGCCAACTCAGCCACAAACTCCTGGATAACCATCAACACAGACATAGCCAATACATTATGTCCCACGATAAGGAAGGAAATCAAGCAATCTACAAAGCAAAGAGCTCCATGGTACACCCCAGAACTGAAAACCTCAAAGTGAACACTGAGACAATCTGAAAAACAATGGAGACGAACCCCCACCTCAAACCTGAAAGACAAATTCAGAACACTACTACATAACTATACAACAGACCTCAACACAGCAAAGCGCAATTTCTACACATCAAGAATTCATGATTACCAATATAACCCGAGGACCCTCTTCGCCTATGTCAAAGACCTAACCAACCCCATCCAAAATGACAATAAGCCAAACTCCAGCAACATCTCAAGTGAAAAACTAGCACAATTCTTCAAGGACAAAGTTAACAACATCATCGCCAAAATTCCCCAAAACTACAACGACCCAGTTGACATCCCCCCTCCCATCCACACATGGTCACAATTCACACCCGTTGCTTCCACAGAAATCGAACCTATCATCAGAAAAACCAACCCTGCATCACACCCTCTAGACCCCATCCCCATCAAAACCCTAAAACTCATCAGAGAGATTATTGTCAAACCAATAACCTACATCATCAACTTATCCCTAGAACAAGGAATCTTCCCAGAAAAACTCAAAAACGCCATCATCAAACCAATCATCAAAAAACCTCAACTCGACAAATCCGACCCAGCAAATTACAGACCAGTCTCCAACCTCCCATTCCTAGCAAAAATCATCGAAAAAACAGTCAACAATCAACTCACAGAACACCTTGAAACCTATAATGTTCTACAGCCCGCACAACATGGTTTCAGAAAATTCTTCAGCACTGAAACCCTCCTCCTCTCTCTCACTGATACCATTCTTAGAGGACGCGACAAAGGCAAATCTTTCCTCCTGATACTACTTGATATATCCGCCGCCTTTGACACCATCAATCACAGAACTCTCCTCACTAGACTTAAAGAAATTGGTCTCCAAGACACCACAATCAAATGGTTCAACTCCTACCTCTCAAACAGATCCTACATCGTCAAGACAAACTCATCTGAATCCTCTCAAGTGCCCCTCACTCATGGAGTCCCTCAAGGTTCTTCCCTATCCTCAACCCTATTTAACATTTACCTCATCCCACTATGCAAATACCTTTCAGAGGCAAACCTCACCTACTTCATCTATGCAGACGACATACAAATATTACTCCCCATAAACAAGTCCATTCAACTAACCATGGAAAAATGGAACAAACTCAGCTCAAATCTATCCCACTTGCTATCTCAATTATCTCTATGCCTCAACCAAGCCAAAACAGAAATCATTCACATCCACGATGACCGACCCTCTCTTCCACTCAAGTGCACCCCCTCCGACCACCCAGGAAGCTCAACCAACCCGGGAGTGCCCCAAATCTCACCCACGCCGTCCACAAGAAACCTAGGCGTAACAATCGACAGCCATCTCAACTTTAAACGACACATCTCCAATACAATCAAGGATGGATTCTTCAAACTCCAGACTCTAAAAAAACTCAAACCCCTTCTCCAAGAGCACGATTTCCGAACAGTCCTTCAATCAATTATCTTCGCAAAACTTGATTACTGCAACTCCCTCCTCCTTGGCCTACCAGAAATTCACATCAAACCCCTCCAAGTGCTATAGAACGCTGCCGCCAGAATCATCACTAACAACAAAAAATCCTCACACATCACACCCACTCTCAAAGAACTCCACTGGCTACCCATTACCCAAAGAATCCAGTATAAAACCCTCACCCTCATGCACAAAAAAATAAACAACAACAACATGAACTGGCTAAACAACGGAATACAACCTTACCCTACTCAAAGAACTCTCAGATCCACCAACACTGGCCTCCTAGCCGTACCCAATCTCAAATCTGCACACCTCAACGTCACCCGCAAACGAGCCATAACAATTGCGGGCCCCTCCTTATGGAACTCCCTCCCCACCTGTCTCAGAAATGAACCTTCATTGCAAGTCTTCAAAAAACACCTCAAAACATGGCTGTTCCTAAAAGCATTCCCACCTGACACGTAACCTACCCAAATTCAACTGCAACACACCACGCCCCCCTACACAAGCATCTCGCATCACCATCTTCCCTCCCTTGCACCACCTTCCCCCCTCCTATCCCCCCCATTCCCCCCTTCAACCCTCCCTGCCAACCTAACCTTAATATATCCTCATCAACAAGTCATTTATGTACATATGTTATACTACATCAAATGTTCAACATAATCCTGTTATTCCTGTTATAATTTGTATAATTTGTTATATTTATTACAATGTTACAATTTATTATTTTTATTACAATGTTATAATGTAAAATAGGGCTGTTACTACCCTATTCTTTGAGTTATCTGGAAACCGATGTGATATCTCGATCGAACGTCGGTATATAAAAGAAATAAATAAATAAATAAATAAATAAACATTATACCAGGCCCTAGAACACTAATACATGGCCTAGTGAGCAAACAGAACAAGCCGGACTGCTACAAATCCACAGAGAGAAACAACACGCTAGTCAAAATACTGCACCTCTCTCACATATGTGCATCATAGACAGACCCTTACTTAAAACAGAATAAGGCACTACAAATTAGAAACCGAAATATGCAGGAAAAACCAGATTCTGTGAACTCTGGAATACTGAAGAAAAAGCAAAATACAAATATATAATAAATGCACATTCCCAAAGATAGTATATTCCAATCACTGAAAGGCAAAATCATATTTTTTACTTTTGTTGTCTGATTTTATTTTTCTAATTGTTTCGTTCTAGTCTCTTTGTTGCCGTTTAGCTGGATAAGTAAAAAATTATCTGTACAAGTGGCGGACAACTGCTATGTGCGTGTATTTGTGCTCCTTATTTAGGAGGAAATGTAATTTGTGTATTTTTCTTAGCACTTGGCTTTTATGTGTGTAAATTATCAAGTTTTATAACATGTGCACATCATGGAAATTACCAGTTAAACCAATTAGTCCACCAGTTTACCCAATCTATCTCTAGGTCATCAAGGCCCTCCTAGTTCTTTAGCCTCCAATCTTCCCAGTTTACCCAGACCTCTCACCCAGTCAGTATTTGCCTATAAATTATTAGCAGGTGTAAATATGCGCAGGTAAGAGCCGTATGTGCGTATCATTT
This sequence comes from Rhinatrema bivittatum, assembly GCF_901001135.1. Classification (NCBI taxonomy): domain Eukaryota; kingdom Metazoa; phylum Chordata; class Amphibia; order Gymnophiona; family Rhinatrematidae; genus Rhinatrema; species Rhinatrema bivittatum. The sequence goes on along the minus strand of NC_042621.1, from coordinate 127,656,666 downwards.
GCAGGTTTTAAAATAGAACCTTATATGTGTAAATTTTGGCCGTGCCTAAGAATGCCTATGAACTGCCCTAGCTCACCCCTTTTTTATACGAGCAAATTTATACATGCACCATTACCTTTGCATGTATGTTTGAGGTTTATTAAATAGCAGTTGTGCGAATATGCGCTATTTGTGTGTGCATGTGCTCATGTTTATATGCACAACTCTTGTAAAATTCACCTTTAAACTGGGAGCCCCACAAGACTATATCCTCTCACCTTAGTTTTCTCTTTGAGTTGGTGGGGCTGGGAGGGTATATCGGAGGGGATAGGAGGGTTGACTGCCGATGAGCTCGAGCTTTTTCAAATCTTTGACTGAGTGGTAGGGGGAATCTGAGGGGTTGTCAGCCCCACTAGTTTTTTCATGTTTCACTGGCTGAGGAGGGGGATCTGAGGAACTGTTATCATTGTTCATTTTTTAATCTTTGACCGACTGGAAGGGGAGATCCAAGGGGCTGTCAGCTCTGCTAATAATTGAATCTTTGGCTGGGTGGGAGGAGGGATCTAAAAGACTTTCAGCCTCACAATTTAATTTTATTTTGGGAGCAAGGGGACTTGGCTATCTAGCGCTGATTTTTAGTGCTAGGCAGATAAGTTGATGCACCTTATATTTTAATTTAGGATCCTATATTCATCCCAATTTTTAGGTACCTAGATACAGCTAAATATACAATCTAAACTGAACTAAGATGCCTAACACTATTTTAAAAATCAGGCTGTATGTTTCTATATCTGGTTATTAGTATGAAGTAAAGGGTGTAATGTATGGCATTATGTTATTTTAAATGCATTATTTCTTTTTTTTTCTTGTAAACATATTGCTTAATTTCTGAATTCCCAGCCCATTTTGATGTATATTTTAAATACCAATAAAAATAACTATTTGGGATCTTGTGACTCAAATTAGCCACTGTCACAGATAGGATGCTGGGCTCGATGGACCTTGGTCTGACCTAGCATGGCAATTCTTATGTTCTTAAATATAGACATATATATATATATATGTGTGTGTGTGTGTGTGTGTGTGTATGTATGTATGTATACATGTTTAGCCATGTGGGCATTCCTTGTGAAATTCTTATGAAACAAGGAAAGAACTTCATGTCCTGGCTACTATTATAAGTTTTCATGTTGTTCAGGATCAGATTGAACCATACCTCAGTTTATCATGCCCAGACTGACAGCCCTGAGCCTGGTGAAGTCGTTTAACCAAATCCCTAAAAATGACAAAAATTGTATCGTCACAAACATAAGGCACTAGAACTTGTTAATACCTTTTCTGCTCTATGCTTAACCTAGACTTCAGTGGGCTTTGCCCCATTTGAGTTTGACTATAGTCGACAAACTTCCTGGTATACTGGATGTAGTGCAAGTTATCTGAGAGGAGCAAAAGCCTGGAGCTGATAGCATCATCCATAATATATCGGGCTTGGTAGTGTGAACGTCAGTGCTCGCACATGTTCCCCAGCCCGTCGATACTGATGGTGCAGGTGGCTTCCTGGCCGGCGGCCGCCTTGGAGGCTCAAACACACCAGAGGTACGAAGGACAGCGGCCATCGTGGGACAGGCAGAATATAGCAGAGGAGACCCTGGCATGCCATGAATGGAGCACGTCCCGTGGCACATGCTCCATTCAAGGTGAAGATGAATGCCCGGCGCACTGTTCGCAGTGAAAAGGGAAGGCCCCCATGTGCCACGATCGGCGCACCAGGGCCTTCATCTTCGCCATGAACGGAGCGTGTGCTGTGGGATGCGCTCCGTTCGTGGCATGCTGGGGTCTCCGCTGCTATTTTCTGCTCAAGGCGAAAATGGAAGGCCCCCATGTGCCGTGAATGCTGCGCCGGGCCTTCATCTTCGCCGTGAACAGCGCGCCAGGCCTTCATCTTCACTGTGAACGGCGCGGGTCCCACGGCATGCCAGTGAGAAAGAATGTGTGTTGGGGAGGGGAGGGTGAGAGAGAGCAGGAGGGTGTGAGAGAGCATGGGAGGGATGCCGGTGTGAGAGAATGTGTGTGTGAGAGAGTGGGGGTGACAGAGAGCATGGTTGGTGAGAGGGGAGTGGGAAGGGTGTGAGAGAGAGCATGGGAGGTAAGAGAGGGTCAGTGGGGGGGATGCTTGAGTGTGGGTTTCAGAGAGAGGGAGCCTATATGAGGGGAGGGGGATGCCGGTGAGAGAGAATGTGTGTGGGGGGAGTGCGAGAGACAGCTTGGTTGGGAAGAGGGGGAGTGCGGGCGATGCTTATACAAGAGCATATGTGCCAATAAAAACATGGGGGGGGGGGAATGCTGGTGAGAGAGAATGTGTGTGTGAGAGAGGGGGGTGACAGAGAGCATGGTTGGTGAGAGGGGGTGGGGAGGGTATGAGAGAGAACATGGGAGGTAAGAGAGGGTGGGTGGGGAGATGCTTGAGTGTGGGTTTCAAAAAGAGGGAGCCTATATGAGGGGAGCGGGATGCCGGTGAGAGAGAATGTGTGTGTGAAAAAGGAGAGGGAGTATGGGGGAGTGCGAGAGACAGCTTGGTTGGTAAGAGGGGGAGTGTGCGGGATGCTTGAGTGTGGGTTTCAGAAAGAGGGAGCCTATATGAGGGGAGGGGGTTGCCGGTGAGAGAGAATGTGTGTGTGAAAAAGGAGAGGGAGTATGGGGGAGTGCGAGAGATAGCTTGGTCGGTAAGAGGGGGAGTGTGCGGGATGCTTGAGTGTGGGTTTCAGAGAGGGAGCCTATATGAGGGGATGTGTGTGTGTGCCAGAGAGTGAGGGAGCCTGTATGAGGGTGTGTGTATGTAGAAGGGACACTTACAGCGAATTTCTAGGGAAATTCTGCTCAAAACAAGAGCAGATGTGCCAATAAAAAGGCTCGCTGCCCGAGCGTAGAACGGGTACAGTTGCTAGTCCATTATATGATCAGGTTGTAGGAAACATTAGGTAAGTGGCCCAATTTGCAAGGAAAAAGCTATAGATGACCCAGGAAAAGCAGGTGGGACAAGGGAGCGAGATTGCAGAAGTACTTAACAGGAAATAAAGTCCTTATATTTCTCCCCATCAGTCAAAATAAGTTGTTGTCAATTTGGAGAGGACCTTACGAAGCCCGGAGGAAGCCTGAACTTTTAACAATGGTTTATCAGTTCGTCCTTAAGAAAGGCACCCAATTTGCTAAAACCATGGATCTCCAGGAATGTGTTGCTGATCACAGAAGAGGAGAAGAACCCAGACTAGGGCCAAAAGAAGGGTCCATGGGCAAGCAACTTTCATTGGAATTGAAAGTCCAGGTCTAAGGTCTGGTCAGCCATTTCCCATATGCATTCTTGTCAGTCTCTGTGAGGATATAATTGGCCATTCACAGCTCTCCTGTAAGAGATATGGCCTCTGTCACCCTGAAAAGTGGTGCAACAGACGCCATATCACTTACTGGAGAACAAAAGGATGAAGATGGAAAGGCATCTCAAGGGAGATGTTGGAAATACGGGTTCTGAAGGAGTCATGAAGTACCTAGACCAGCCTTATTGTGCTTTTGCCAAACTTGGATAGTATCAGTAGGTTCTCTATTGATGTCCACCAAGTCAACAAAATTTCAAAATTCGACACTTATCCCGTGTCCCACATGGATGAGCTCCTGAATTGGCTAGGTCAAGCCAGATACATTACTACCTTGTACTTAACAAAGGCTACTGGTAGATCCCCTTGGAGGAGGAGTCACAGGAGAAAACAGATTTTGCCACCCCTCATGGATTGCACCCATTCAGAGTCCTACCCTTTGGACTTCATAGAGTCTGGCCACATCTCAGTATATCTGTTGCATTCGTGCCTGTTCTCGCCCTCACTCCACCCTCTCTACCTTAGTGGCGACTCCCTTTGGGTCTGACAGACTGATGCTGCCGCGGCTTCTCCTCGCCGTATTTCCTGGAATCCCCGGGCTGGCCTGACGCTGGGATCCGCCATGTTCCTGAGGAGGTAAGGACGTGCATGTGCGCTCCAGAGTTTGTACAGTCAAGGGCGCGAACCTTGAGGGATTCCCCCCGTAGTGACGTCATCCGCTTCCACCTTAAAAGGTCTTTGCTTGCTACTACGAATCGAGTTAGCAAGGGGAATTCTTTCTCCGCTGCTCTGCCTCCACCACCTTACCTAGGGGTACCCGCTCCTCGGGGGCCCCATTCTCTCTTCTTGATTTCAGATTGCTAAGATGGGATCCAGTACTCGCTCCACGAGGGCCTACTTCCCTGAATGCTCAGAAGACTCCTTACTATCTGGAAGCGATCGCAGACGTGAACACAGTAAGTTCTATTACAGATAGGAACCAGGACTCGCTCCACGAGGGCCTATGTTCCTAATCTCCAAAGACTCCCTTCTGTCTAAGACGTTATCGCAGGTACGGAGATCGTGAGTCATTATTGTAGATTGCAGATAGGAACCGGTACTCGCTCCACGAGGGGATATGTTCCTAAAACCCTCCAAAGACTCTCTTCTATCCTATAAGCCATCTCATACACAGATATTGTGAGTTCTCATTCCAGACTGCATATAGGAACCAGCACTCACCTACGGCTCCTGTTCCTGAATATACTGAAGACTCTGTTGCATAGAAGCCATTACAGATATCTACAATTGTGAGTATATCATCTACTACTGGTTATGTACCTAGCATACCCTCCCCTCTCCTCTTCCCTTTCTCCCCCCCTCTCATTTAAAATTCTGCCCAAATTTATATCTTACTTTATCTGTTCAAACTTATTTCCTATTTTATCTCCTATTAATGTACATAATGTATATATTTGCAAATCTTGTTTATAACATTTAATGCTATACTCCCCTTTATATCTCCCTCCCCCTCAATTACTCTCTTGTTAAAATGTTATACTTGTTCGATGTAAAGCGCTATCCCAGGCGTCTGTTTGCGTTACACTGTGAACCGATGTGATATCATTGATGAATGTCGGTATATAAAAATTTTAAATAAATAAATAAATAAAAAATACTCACTACCTATAGTCTCTCTCTACAGCTCAGCAACCCAGAGACCGCAATTCCAGTATTGAAGGGACTTCAACCCTGCTGGGCACATTAGCTCACTACTGCCAACTCTGGTGGTTCTACCTCCTGTCTAATAAAGAACTATCTGTGTTTGCCTCCATACTCCAGCCTAGCCGGTGGTCCCTCTCAAGATATCCTCCTGAGGGCGCTATCATCTGCCATCGGCCCAGGGATTCACCACTTTACCTCAAGTGCCATCCCTTACACTACTAGAGCGGTATTGTGCGACTGCCACTCTGTGGGAAGCCAACCCACCACAGATCATTAACTCCGCCTATGGAGTATTACAATTGTTAGCTCTTCCCCTTGGCAGGGTGATCCATAACATATTGCTAACTCTCTGGCGGACTTATAGCAGATTGCCACTCCTAGCAGCAGGTATTGATAACAGATTGTTAACTCCTCCCTCTCCAGGAGGAGATCCATAATAGACTGCTAACTCCTCCCCCTACAGGAGGAGCTCGATAACAGATTGCTAACTCTGAGCAGCAGAATTATAACAGATTGCCAACTCCTCCCCTCTGGAGGAGCAGATCTACAACAATAACAGGATGATGAAGCAATTCATTCAGAAAAATAGAAGACAAATTTGAAAAAAAAAAATTGTAGTTGATGTACTGTTATCCTTGGCTCTTTAGCCAAAAATGAAACCCAATACTTTGGTTGCATAATAAGGAATAGAGAAGTGAGGCCCATAATCTCAAAAGTAAAAGCAATAGAAGAATGTGTTGTTCCCATAATTAAATGACATGTAAGGGCTGTGGGATATTATAGACAATTTATTCAGAATCTTTCTGATATCACCACCCCATTCATGGATCTTATGAAGACGATAATGTTGAATCATGTTAGGTTGGTCACTAAGTACAAGTAAGCCTTCTTGACTTTAAGGAAGAAGTTCTGAAGGGAGTCAGTGCTAGATAGCATAGATTTCAAGACAGAGGCCATTCTAGAAAAGGAAGCCTGAGACGTGGCCCTAGGAGCAGCCTTGTCCCAAGAGGTAGAGGGAGAGGAACAACTCTGACTTATAGAACAACATAAGAAATATCTTGCATGGGTCAGGCCTAAGGCCCATTGAGGCCAGCATCTTGTCTCCAACATACATAGCTGAGGATTTCAATGTTTTGCCCACAGTGATTCCAAGGTTCTTTCCCTGGGTGGTATATGTTAACTAGGGATGTGCAGAGCAAAATTTTATGTTCATATTTTTTATGTCCGAAAGGGGGTCCCACTTGCGGCCAATATGGACATAAAAAAAATCCAATGAGTTGGGTATATGTACATATGTGCAAAAAAAAAATTTAAACCCCCTCACCCTCCTTAATCCCCCCCCCCAGACTTACCACAACTCCCTGGTGATCGAGCGAGGAGTGAGGACGTCATTTCTGCAATCCTTGGCGAGAAGCATGTGACGTCGGTGGCACGTCGAGTGACGCGGCGTCACGTGATTCCCGGCTCGTTCGCGCCGGATGGCTCGTTCGGCCCAAAAAGAACTTTTGGCCAGCTTGGGGGGGCCTCCTGACCCCCCCAAGCTGGCCAAAAGTTCTTTTTGGGCCGAACGAGCCGTCCGGCGCGAACGAGCCGGGAATCACGTGACGCCGACGTCACGTGATTCCCGGCAAGTTCGCGCCGGACGGCTCGTTCGGCCCAAAAAGAACTTTGGCCAGCTTGGGGGGCCTCCTGACCCCCTCAAGCTGGCCAAAAGTTCTTTTTGGGCCGAACGAGCCGTCCGGCGCGAACTTGCCGGGAATCACGTGACGTCGCGTCTGAGTGACGCGGCGCCACGTGATTCCCCTCAAGCTGGCCAAAAGTTCTTTTGGGCCGAACGAGCCGTCCGGCGCGAACGAGCCGGGAATCACGTGACGCCGGCGTCACTCGACGTGCCGCCGATGTCACATGCTTCTCGCCAAGGATTGCAGAAATGGCGTCCTCACTCCTCGCTCCATCACCAGGGAGTTGTGGTAAGTCGGGGGGGGGGGGATTAAGGAGGGTGAGGGGGTTTATATTTTTATTTTGGCTCAACAATCGCGATTTCCAACATATCGAACATATCTATGTTCGATATGTGGGAAATCCGATCGTTTATGTCGAATCAATTTTTTAAGTAAAAAAAAAATATGAGTTGCGTTTTACTAATGCGGTCAATCCGAATGCATACCCCTAATGTTAACTAAAAACTTTCCCAGGGAGAGAAACTGTTTATTATTTGAAAAAGAGTAGATGGCAGTGAAGTGGGCAATAGAATCTCTCTGACTCTACCTATAAGGGAGACCATTCATCCTGATTAGAGACCATATATCCCTTAAATGGTTGCATGTAATAAAAGGAACAAACCTATGGAATATGTGATGGTACTTCTCACTCCAGGAATATTAACTTTGAAATACACCACAGTGTCAGCCATAACCATCGGAATATAGACTTCCTATCGAGGGAAGAAGGGGGTACAAGCCTTTAGCTGAGTGTCTACAGACACACCTCAAACAAGTGGAGGTATGTAGTAGAGGTTACACCCAGTACAACAGATAGAAACTGAGAAACACAGCCAAAGTGGTCAGTCAGTACCACAAAGGATACTCAAAATAAGCCCCTAGGGAGAAAGCTAGGAAGCAAGGTGAGCTTTGGAGGTGAATTTTGGTGGTGTGGGCACTTCAGTTCCATCTCACTCTTGTACCCAAATAAGGCAAGGTTACAGGCCGAGTAAAGATTAAAGGTGAAGTAAGTGAAAATTGCAAGCCCATTTTGAAATGTTTTAGACCAGAACAGCGCTGAAGGAATAAGCTGCATCATCCTGAGGAAAGAGGAGATTTACCCTGGATGCAATCTTCTATCTAAAGATAAGGATTGTTTGTGTTAAGCTCCAAACCAGAACAGCTGTGAAGGGAACAGTTATTCCATCTTGAGGTAACGAGAGTGCCTGGGAGTTTGGGAATAAAGGAGCCTGAAGGAGAGAGGATAATGAGGCCACAGCCTATACAAAGCAAGGAGCACTGACATACTCAAGAAGACAAGAGAGTCGGTAGTCATAACAGACTCTTTAACTCATAACTTTGTTCCTCTCCTAAAGCATTGATACAGAATTCTGATCCTCAAAGATCACAAACAAGAAACCTTCATCAGTTTTGTTTGCATGCATCAGTCTCAGAATCTTATTTATAATCCTTGGGTACCAGAGTTCTGCACTCTGCCTAAAGTGTTCTTGTGGTTTAGAATACATAGGTTACACTAAGGGCCTGATTCATCAATGTCTTTTCCCATAGACCCAAAATGGGAAGAAAAACTTAATGATTTGGCCTTTATGAGGTCACTACAGCTGAATATTGATGACTATAAAAGGGTTATAAAGGTGGGAAATATAGAACAAGCATAGGTCTGATGTAAATTTTAAATATTGAGGACTCAAAAGGATTAAATCGCCCAAACAAGGGGTGATGTAAGAATGTTAGGACAAATAGAAATATCATGTAATGAAAAATTACAAAAATGTAAGCCAAGGGTCCACCTCCCGCGCAACACTGCTTAAGGAAAAAATAATGAACTATCTGTAATCCAATGGGTTACAGGATCCGAGACAACATGGTTTTATTAGTGGAATCTGAAATTGCTAATATAATATTGTTTTGGAGATTGTTTCTATCTTAGAGATTCTACATAATTAATATTGCTTGCTTTTGATGGTGGGTGGTGTGGTCAGTCTAATTTGCCTAGTAGGGAAGGACTGGTTTACATATTTGTGAATAAATCATTAAATAACGCAGATTATCAAGTACCACCCAAATGAAGATGTATGGGGAACCTCAAAACTGACTTGGTCAGTAAAATGGTGTTAGAGCAATGATTGGCTTTTAATGTTTGTTCGAAATAAGATCTGAAGGAAATGAAATAAATGCATTTGGTAAAGAGAGCCACTCTGATGAGGACTGAGAGAGCCCACTACACTGGAGAAATGTACTGCATAGGTGAGTTACTGCTTAGATCTTTCTGAAGCAAGGAGAATGCTATTATAGGAAACACAATGGGCTTCATTTTCAATGTACATGTGTGCTTTCTAGACCAGTTGATTTTCGAACACAAGGTATCCCAACAAAAATTCCTGTTTCATGTCCTTTTGATCTTGAAAATTAAACAAAACAAAAATAAACACAATTCCACTCACTTTTTATTTAGTGAAAAAAAACTCCCAGGTTCTACTCCACCTCTCCCCCATTCCTCCAATCCCCCAGGATCTTATGCCATCCGTCAACTCCAAATGGGGTAGAAGCAATCCCAAATCCCTCCTGCCCTTCTGCTGCTATTTTTCAAAATGCCACCAGTGACTTGAGGCTGGTGCCACTGTGCTGTATTGTTGGTTGGTGGGGAAACCTGGACCATTGCCATTTTTTTATTTTTATTTCATTTTGTTTCTTTTATTATAATTAAACACAAGAAAACAAACACTTAAATAAGAAAAAGAAAAACAAAAAAACATGCACTGTGCATAGCACACCCCTATTGTTCTGTGGCTAAAAGTGCATGTATGCATATACAAGGTGTTAACATAATAGCGTAAAGTATGGGACTTAATGTTACGGCTACTACATGCGTACACTTTTAAAATTAAAACATATACATAGGTTCCAGCCACACCTCCAGGTTCATTGTTTTTCTATGCAGTCAAAGGTATGTGCATAGTTCTTGATGTCTAAAAATCCGCTTAACTACAACTGGCTGATTTATTTATTATTTATTGATGAATATTTGATATTCTTTATCCAAGGCAGATCACAATTAAAATTTAGATCAAATATACAGGTACAGTACTGTATAATAGCAGTAGTTGCAAGTCAGTTGCAATTATAATTGAATTGTGTTTACAGTATTTACAGTAGATCATATTTAAAATAGGAAGATGACCGTAAAGCTAGCACCTGGAGTAGATGAAACAAAGATCTTGACACAGCTTGGCAGTGTCTGAGTTGACGTTTATAGATTGAGGAGCAGGTAGTTAAAGCATAAAACTGGAGGGATCTGCTGGGGAATTTAAGGGAAGGCCTAGTCAAATAGCCATGCTTTATATTTTTTTCTGGAAAGTGATCTAACTTGGTTTGAGATGTAGGGGAAGTGGTATTTTGCTCCAAATTTTCAGTACATAGCAGCTGAAAGCGTGAAGTCTGTTCAGGTCAATCTGGCAGAAGCTGGCTGAGGGGAAGAAAGAAGGGCCATGTTAGAGGTGTAGACTTCCCTTGTGGGTGTGTAGGAGAAAAGAAGCTGGGCAAGATACTCAGGGGCCTGTTTGTTCACACATTTAAAGACAAAGCAAAGGGCTTTGAATTTTATCCGGCTTTCAACTGGGAGCCAGTGTAATTGACGTAAGATTGGCCCTATTTGGTCAGTTGGTTTGGCCCCTATGAGAACTCTGTCAGCAGTGCTTTGCAATCTGGACCCCAGTGAACACACCAGACAGTATGGTTGGATATAACAGCCAACAAGAAGCAGAGTTGGGGGTCATCTCCAAAAATGTTGGATAAAGTTGCAGACTAGACAGATGTAAATGTAAATGTTGAAAAGGATTGGGGAAAGTATCGAACACTGTGGTATTCCACAGGTGAGATTTTTAGGGGTGGGTAGTTTGTTGGCCCATGAGACAGATGGTGTTCTTCCAATTAGAAAAGATTCAAACTAATTGAGAGTAATGCCTTCAATGCCAGTACTCCCCAAGCATCGAAGCAAAAGTTGGTGATCAGTGGTCTTGAAGGCAGCCAGGAGGTCTGGTAGGGCTAAGAGGGAATTATCACCTTGATCTGCATTCAAGTTGAATACTGTTTGTAATGGACAGTAGGATGGATTCCGTTCTGTGCCCTTTCCTGAAGCCAGATTGGTAAGGGCGTAAAATGTTACCCTCTTCTAAGAAAGTTTAGGAGTTAGAAGTAGACCTCTTTTCCATTAGCTTGGATAAAAAAAAGGAAGGCTGGAGCCTGGTTGATAGCAATCAGTTATTTTAGGATCAGAGTCTAGTTTCTTTAAGATAAGTTTGATAAATGCCTTTTTAAGTGAGCAAGGTGCAGTGCCTTGAGTTAGTGTGGCATTTACAATGATGGATTGCCAATGGCTAGGTTCTGTTTTAGGGGACAGATGAATCTGGCAGAAATCAGGCCTGATTCATTGGAGGCTTTTTCATCTCTTGTGGGAGATTGTCCTGAACTTGGTCAGTGGGATACTCTATTTTTAGGTAGGAAACCAAAAATGACTATGTCTATTTATGCAAGGAACAATGACTTAAGATAACTTCTCAAAAATCACGTTGTATCACAAATATTTTTTCTTTATATTGTTGGTGCTATAAGCATGTCATAATAGTATTTCATCACAATTTATATGTAAATTTGGGACCTTCATAACACCCATGGTTTTAACAAGCATAGACTTGTGTTTGCACTACTACGGGTCCTTTTTAATCATCGGTCCACTAATTCAGTTTTGCAAATTTTTTTCTTAGAGTTTAATTTTCTTAAAATGTCAAAGAACGGTACTTCCCTTATTCTTTGAACAGGTTCCAGAGTCAAGAGTCCAAGTCCGACGTGTACATGTTTCGCGAGCCGCTGCTTCAGGGACTTCTCAAATTGACTCACTCAGCCCAGCACTCCTCAGGGTGATTCACAGTGTGCTGCTGTGGGAAATCTCTGGATACTTTTGTCAAGAATATTTTCGACAAACTTCTCAATTTAGTAGAGATCCATCTCAATAATTTTGTGAATTAAAACTGTTTTAGTTTTCAATACAGTAAAGCCTCACATAATCACAAAGTGCACATCCTATACGGCTAAAAATGACGCGGGACAATCTTGCTTACCAGACCTGCCACCATTTTCTGCTTCAGCGTGAAGGTGAATCACGAACGAAAACAATTCTGATTTATGTTGGAATCACTTATCTCACCTGGTGACTGACATGCCATGATTTGACAGAAAAATCACATAAAATGGATCCACTCAATTTCCTTGCTAAGTCCATGTGGAGTGACTGACTGCAGTTGGTAAATCCATTTTTGTTCACATTGCCTCAGCCGTTTAACCCTATCTCCCCCTCTCCAATGTGAATGCACTATTTCCAATATTGTCCACCTTATATCATTAAACCCATGACTGAGCTCTTTAAAATGAGTCAAAAGGGGTTCTTCCATCCTGCCAGTCTTAAGACAGCACTTATGAACCGATGATTAAAAAGGACCCATAGTGGTGCAAACACAAGTCTATGCTTGTTAAATCATGGGTGTTATGAAGGTCCCAAATATACATATAAATTGTGATGAAATACTATTATGAAATGCTTATAGCACCAACAATATAAAGAAAAAATATTTGTGATACAACATGATTTTTGAGAAATACTCTATTTTTACCCATATAAAAGGTGCCTAAGCCTTCAAAAATGAAATTCAGCATATCATCATGTTTGTTTGAATTTTTTCCCTTGAATGATCAGGCATCAATGATAGGTACAGTAGTGCACATTTGAGTGATAGGGATTAGGTGTGAAAATATAATTAAACTTTAGGAAAAACTGCTGATTCAGAGTCTTATGATGACCATTTTATTTAGGATCAGGAAGGAATTATGTTTCACTGTGCTACAGAATTGTCTACTGATCTACAATATATTTTGTCTTCTTCAGGATTCCCTATATTAATATCTGGTAGGTAATGAGCAGTAAGTTGGACTTGGTGAACCACAGGTCTTCTTTAAACTTATTCAGCTATATAGCTATCTATTTATCAATTATTCTCTTTGAATTAATAATAATTTTCCTGTGAGAGTAAATGGATATCTTGTTTCTGTTTCTTATCTTATTCTATGTTTTCATTATTTTTTGTTTAAAGTCATATCAATATTTGATTGTATGAGGGAGGAATAAGATCTAAATCCCTGGTTTAACATTCAGAGTACTAAGAACTAGTCATGGAGTGGGTTCCTGACAATGAATAGCTCAACAACACGGACTTGTCAAGACTCGACTGGCAGAGAACATAATGCTTATTCTGCCTAAGTAAAATAAATGAAAAAAAAAAAAAAAAAGAAAGTTAAAAGGGCAAGTCGAAGCATTTTGTTAGCTATGGTAACTAGGAAAATAATTGAAAGCAACGTTTTGGTACCACTGTTGCTTTCTTCTCCTTAATGATGGAGCTAGCTGCAGTGATTGTTCCGGAACTGAAGTACAGTATTCCGATTTGTTCAGTTGGAGTCATAAATCAGAATGGAGCCATCTACCAATCAGATGATTGCATTTCCCACTGGGTGAAATTCCCTTTTATGAATGCAGAGCTCCCCACTACCTCAAAAAAAGAAGGGGGAAGTAAATTACATTTGAACCTTAGCATGTCACCCCTTGTACAAAGTTGCCATGGAAATAAAGTTATTATATAAAGTGAAATCTTACTGTAACATCTGTGCCTTATAACGTCATTATGGATGTACAGTATAATGTTATTATATAGAGAGAAAACTTATTTTAACATCTCTGGTTTAATACTTTATTTGGCTATAAAGTAATTACTGTAAATACAGCATAGTAAAACCTCATTGCTTAGTACCACATACAGTCAGCAAGGATATGTAATTATGTAATATTGTCAGACCTTGTTACAACATTCCTAATTTACAATATGTTAATGACTCCATTGTAGGAGCTCTTGCCATGATAAAGCGTGGGATTTGTTTTGGGTTTTTTTCATCTTTAGGGGTGAAGTAATTTTGAAAACAGGACTGTGTGTGAAGCATTTCTTACTATGGCACAAGAACTTTTCCTGCAGCTACTGACAGAGAACAAAATCGCTCCCCTAATCTCAGATGATCATATTTAGTCAACAAAGGCCTTGATACAGAGCCTTAACAGTCAGAAGGGGAACGTTCCACATTACCCCTCTCTGCATGATCTGTGATGGATTCATTTGTCAGAAAACAATCCCTCAGCCATTCTGCTCAGAACCCAAGCTCCTGGTTCAAGGAGACATTGTTTTAATCTGCTGAATAAAATATATGTACATTAAAAGAGAGAGAGAGACTGGAACTTAGCTTAACTTTAGCTGACACCAGAAGGAAGAGAATGAGTTACAAATGCTATTTCAAATGAAAACAAAAACTTTTCCCCTCCCACTAGAAACTCATTGCCCCATGAATAGGAGACCCTTGCAACTGCTGGCAGAGCCACAGGAGTGACAGGTGCATCCTGACATGCCTAAATGAGAAGAACCAATCAGAAGCCCCGTCTCTGCTTTTGTTGTCATCCGGCTTTGCTCACGAAAGATGAGCTTGATTGACGGATGCATCAAGGTTCACAGTTTATTGGTTTTTGCAAAAGAGCCAGATCTGCCAATTTAGACAGGGGAGTGACACAAAAGTTTCCATCTAAATGGACTAATTTTACTACAGGGAATTCTCAGCCAGGGAGCTCGGATGCAGGCGGAATCCTGTTTTATTTTTAACAAGGACTGAATGACAAATATAAACGACAGTTCAAGGCTGACGGAACATCAGCATTTGACACTTCACAGGGGAGCCGTGAAATAAACAATAGGCAGAGAAATTGAATTAGAATCAGCTGAGAGCTAGCAGCACTGGAGGGATAGAAGTGTACACAGAGACACAGGCAGCATGAAGATGCAGATGAACTTCCTATCCCATTCTCAGCGTGGAGAGGAAGCGTAACAGAAGGCAGGGGATCCATGTTCAGGTGCCTTCTTCAAGGTCCCTCTTTACTGCAGTGGCTTGGGCCCAGAAATGGCAGAAACTTAGGTAAATGCCTTCTTGTTCATCCAGCACAATCCTGTTTTTTTTATTTTTACCCACCCCTTTAAAAAAAAAAATCATTCTTTATGTAGCTACTTCTCAGTCAATAGCTGATGACAAGAAAGGGTTGAAAAGCCTCCCGATGAAGTTTCCGAGTTACGCTCTTGGGGCGGATTTTAAAAGCCCTGCTCGCGTAAATCCGGGCGGATTTACGCGAGCAGGGCCTTGCGCGCCGGTGCGCCTATGTTCCATAGGCGCACCGGCGTGCGCAGAGCCCCGGGACTCGCTTAAGTCCTGGGGTTTTTCGAGGGGGGCGTGTCGGATCGGCACTGCATTTTGGGGGCGGGATGCGGCGTTTCGGGGGCATGGTTTCGGCCCGGGGCGGTCTGGGGGCGTGGCCGCGCCCTCCGGAACCGCCCCCAGGTCGCGTCTCGGCGCACTAGCGGCCCGCTGGCGCGCGGGGATTTACTTCTCCCTCCGGGAGGCGTAAATCCCCCGACAAAGGTGGGGGGGGTTCTAGATAGGGCCGGGGTGGTGGGTTAGATAGAGGAAGGGAGGGGAAGGTGAGGGGAGGGTGAAAGCGAGTTCCCTCCGAGGCCACTCCGATTTCGAAGTGGCCTCGGAGGGAACGGCGGCAGGCTGCGCGGCTCGGCGCGCGCCGGCTACAAGAAATCGGCAGCCTTGCACGCGCCGATCCAGGATTTTAGCGGATACGCGCGGCTACGCGCGTATCTACTAAAATCCAGCGTACTTTTGTTTGCCCCTGATGCGCCAACAAAAGTACGCGAAGGTGCGCTTTTTTAAAATCTACCCCTTGGGTTGCACTTTTTTTTTGCACTGGAGTTACACTCTTGGCTAGCAGGAATTATTTAAAGTCGGTGCACAGTCCCACCTGTCTGAGAATGTTTCCTCTATAAACAATGTTTCCTCCTTCACTCAGGAGGCAGAATTTGTAAGAGTGCTCCCAAGCCAGTGTGGTTGTAGAGTAAGAATCGCTGAGTCACTGGACCAGGTCTGCAGGATTTTCTGCTTAAATTTACTTTTGGTTAGTACAGTTTCCACTGTTGGATAAAAGATGAGAATGAAAATACTTAAGGATGAACCGAAGTCCTCTGGGTACATACATTACAAAGAGAGTTTCCCCTCACCACCCGCAGCACAACAATGGTTCTCAGTCTAAAAGTAAGCCTCAGGGTTAGTGGAGATTTGTGTGGAACCTCAAGCATAAAGAGACATAGAAAATGGTTAGTACTTCCAGTCTAAGAGTAGGCAAACCCATAAGAGTCAAATTTATTGGAATGGTATGGAGAAGAACTGCACCAAAATGTCATTATTGTATTATTTTAATTGCAATGGAAAGGGAAACCGATTTATTTTAAAAGAAAAAACATCTTAGGCTGGTCTAATAGCTCAATGTGCTGCCATACAGGAGGCTCAGATTGAATTTTCATGCTTGGCTTCTGCTTCTAGGGTTACCAAATGACTGGGGATGCTGCAGGGGCTGTGATCACGGCACTGTTTCTTTGAAGAGACAACGGCAGGACAAGGTGAATGGGTATCACTCCTGCCCAGTTTTTGCTTCAGGGCCCTTTCCAAAGGGGTAAATGAGGGCCAGGGGTATAAGGGTCGTCAGAGGGGCTCGAGGAGGCCTAGGCTAGTCCCGGCTTAGTGGGGAGGGCCACAGGTTTTTCTTGCCAAATAGTGCACGCTATTTGCTAATAGTACGCATTATTTCTGAAATGAAAACACCCACAAATTTTCAGGGTTTTCATAGATAGGTGGGGTTCATTTCATGGCCATTTTCCATTCAGATTCCTTATTTGTTTCAAACAAAAGTGCATTCCTAGTGCTTTATAAATGAATCATGCACAGATAAGCCCTCTTTCCAAATACAAAATACATGTTTTTGGAAGCAAATGGTAAACGCTTGCTATTAACAGGGGAAAGGCTCTGAGAATATAGATCATGTTAGCTACGCCCTAGGTACAACTGTCATACTTTTGTTTCATTTACCTGTGTTTTTTTTTTTAACATAACAACAAAAATCAAAAGAGCTAAAAGAGCAAGTACAAAATACATCAATGGAATAAAGAGGTCAATTTTCAAAGGGTTTAGGTGCCTAATCTTGAAAGTTGGGCACCTAATTTTGCCCCTTTGAAAACTGAGTAGAACTGGGTACCTAAATTTAGACCCTGAGAAGCAGGCTGGGCCAGTGCAGGGAATGAAAAGTAGGTGCAAACTGTACTAGGCATGAAACTTAAGCACTTACATTTAGGAGAATGAATAGCAGACCTAAAATTTAGTGCCTCAGTTTTGGACACCTAAGTTACATGAATTTTTATCATGAAACTGAGATCCCTAATTTTGGCTGAACTTTTTCCATACTTTAGACACTTGGGGGTAAATTTTCAAAGGGGTACGCGCGTACCCCCGAAAACCTACCCCAAACCCCCCCCTGCACGCGCCGAGCCTATTTTGCATAGGCTCAGCGGCGCGCGCAAGCCCCGGGACGCGCGTAAGTTCCGGGGCTTGCATGGAGGGGCATGTCGGGGGCGGGCCGCGAGTGACGTGGCGTTTCGGGGGCGGGCCCGGGGATGTGGTGCCGGCCCGGGGGCGTGATCGAGGCCTCCGGACCAGCCCCCGGGTCGGGTGATGGCACGCCAGCAGCCCGCTGGCGCTCGCAGATTTACGCCTGCTTTCTGCAGGCGTAAATCTGCCAACAAAGGTAGGGGGGGGGGTTTAGATAGGGCCGGGGGGGGGGGTGGGTTAGGTAGGGGAAGGGAGGGGAAGGTGAGGGGAGGCGGAAGGAAAGTTCCCTCCGAGGCTGCTCCGATTTCGGAGCGGCCTCGGAGGGAACAGGCACCGCGCGCTGTGCTCGGCGCGCACAGGTTGCACACATGTGCACCCCCTTATGCGCACCGACCCCGGATTTTATAAGATAAGCGCGGCTACGTGCATATCTTATAAAATCCAGCGTACTTTTGTTCGTGCCTGGTGCACGAACAAAAGTACGCCCACGCGTACATTTATAAAATCTACCCCAGCGAGGATAGCTTTCAAACAACTGCACGTGACAGCATATACACACAAACATGACCACATATAGTTTTACCATAGCGTTTTATAACCTGCGCGTATCTCATACAACAGTATTATAAATGCGGAAGTCTTTGCAACAAACGCAGATATATATATGCTTACACACGAATATATCAAATGCATTGATATCATGTATTTCAATGCACTGAAAGTGCATACATTTCCTACATATTTTTAAATATACGTCTATATATTTTACACATCAAAGTAATGTAGGACTTACCGTACTTACATAAGTCCCGATTTACACGTGTAAGTTGGCCAATTTTAAAGCATGCACACGTAAATTACATTAACCAGTTTACCATTTAGTCCACCAGTTTGCCCAGGCCTTCTCCAGGTCATCAAGACCCTCATTGTTCTTCAGGCTGAATTCCCCCTAGTTCACTGAGACCTCCCACCCAGTCAGTACTACACAACAAACACATTTATTATCATTTATGCCAAATAATTAGTAATATGCAAGTTGGCAAATGTACATGCAAAAGTGCCTTTTAAAATAGCAACTTATGTGCGTAAATATTGGCCCTGCTCTGGAATGCCCCATGACATTCTCTTTTTTTTAATTTAGAACAATTTTATTATTTTCAACCAAAAAACAATACAGAGAATGCTAAACTCTGATACACTCTCCATGAAATGTTCCCCTTATGAACCCCTTCTCAGTTCTCCAACCTCATCCCTAGATAGCAGAAAAACCCACCTACGTGTATATGTGCATGTGAAAGTGAAAATATACACGTATATTTTACTTTTATAAAAGTAATAGAGGCTACTTACATGCATATATGCTAATTTTTATGTTTATAACATTTTGAAAATATTCCTATTAAAATGGATGCTCTAAGTCAGGCACTCAGTGTCCTTTGCATACCAGTTTACACAAGCTGTGTGTAAGGCGAATCTAATTCCACCAAATGCTGAGTCTATTTCTGGGTATCAGCAAGCCGGGAGTATGTGCAAAACTTCGCAACATATAAGAGAAGCATCCCGGACTAGTCATTCATTCACCCATCTGGGCCCAATTGGGTGCCAAATGTATACTATTTTTCAAGAGGGGTTTTTTGCATATAAAAGGTGATATAGCTTAACAAATGTTTAAGATCCTCAATCCACAAAATGTAAATCATAATCTCTAACTCAACCCCGACATCAGCTGGTGTTTTGAAAAGAATTGAATTCGGGGGGGGGGGGGGGGTGTGTGTCTTATTTTAACATGTAGATGATTTCATGTAGTTGTAGAACGTTCTCTAATGGATCATCTGATCTCCAAGTAACTTCTGTTGCGTCCATGGGTTGCAGACAGCTGCGACCGCTCTGCCTTATCTCTTTTTCTCCCCTTTCTCTCTCTTTTGGCAAGATGGCTGCCTCTGGTGCCGAGTGTCTCGGTGTTTCCAAACCAGCATGAGCGTCCCCATCCGGCATGCTCACTCCTGTGGCCTCCTAGAGCGTGAGCGCACACATCTCCTATGCTCAAATACACGTCATGGTGGAAACCTCAGGGGTGGCTCCACCGCATGACGTAGGTACCTCCAGGTATATCTAGCCTCTGCTTTCACTACCACCTTGAGTTAGCAAGGACTTCGGTTTAAGCTACTCTGACCTCTCTAAGCTGCATGCTTAGACGCTGCTTCACTCCAAGGGCCTCGCTCCAGTAGAAGCTCAAGATACCCGCTCCTCGGGGGTCTCTCGCTTCCAACTACCCTTCTGGGTCCTCTCTAACTAGACAACCGCTCCTCGGGGGTCTTTCTCTCTCTTCTACATTTCAGGATATCGGACCATCGGGTACTCGCTCCTGCCATTATATCCTGCACCATGGACCTTCGGTCCCAACTTCCCATCATCAGGAAGACATCATCATTCCTGTGAGTACCTCTACGAACCGGTGCTCCAGCTCCACCCACCAGCTGCAACGTTACCCGCATTGCGGGCTTCTGCCTATCGTGAAACATCTGGGTGAGACTTCACATCTGAGCCTGTTGAACGCACTGGCACTTCTTGGATGAGTGCCTTACCTTCCTGCTTTACCATCTATCTATAGCAGTACAATAAAGCCTCTATCCATACTGTGTCTGCTATCTGAGTTCAGCTTATCGCAGTGGTTCCCCACGGGGCCACTCCCTGTGGACGGAGTCATCTCCATTGCGACCAAGGGTCCACAATGTCACAAACACAACAACTGCAAAAAGGTCTTCAGAACCAACCGGCAGAGTATGGCATTTAAAAGTCCTTCATCCAGAAGTGATGTACATCAACTGTCAAACTGTCAAAAACCAAGAACTTTTAGAACCTTATCAAAAAAGGTGAACACCAAGAATCCCTATCCTCTGGAACTCACTGCCAGAAAACCTATGTACATCTTCTAACACCAAGAAATTCAAGCAAGATCTGAAAACCTGGCTTTTCAACAACGCCTTCTCTAACTCTCTGTAACTGTAGCTCCCCCCTTAATTCTTTGATACATCCTCCATTGCCTCTCAGCTTATATGTCTACTTTTCAACTTCTCTCCTGTCCATTTATTGTTTTACCTTTTACACTGTTGTGATCTAGTGATTCTCACTTGGAATGATGGTATATAAAAACCTAAAATAAATAAATAAATTCCAGCTGAACTGCATATCTATACAACATAATGCTCTTAGCACATGGATAAAGCATGACAATACCAATCAAAAAAGCAGAGAAAAGACATATAAAAAAGCCACTATCAAAAGATTCATCAATCATCAGGCAATTCGACTCAAACAATTCTTCTGTTCTTCACCTACAATGGAAGATTGTTCCATCTTGAAGATACCTTCCACCTGGGTACCTCCTGACCTGGAAGATCTGATTATTAAGACATTTCATTTGCTAGTTATTAGGGATGTACAACATCTTGGCAATACTTACAGATGGGTTTATAACAACTTGACTAAAGAAGAGTGGCAAGACCTACATACTTTTGAGCAGAACACCGACTTTATCATCAAACTGGCGGACAAAGGTGACCGGATTGTGGTAATTAACAGGTCTATGTATTTGACTGAGATTTCTCGACAGTTATATAACAGGACTCATTACTTTCCTTTTGAGTTGGATCCTACCCCCCAGTTGAAACAGGTTGTGGATCAGATGATTGACAAAGCTATTGATAGTGGCTTTCTAACCATGAACGAGGCCATTATTTTGAAAGCTAGTCATACGATCACTCCAGTTTTCTATTTCCTGTGAAAATGCACAAGAGATAACCTTCCTGGATGGCCGATTGCTCTAACTGCTGTCCCAGTTTCTGGATAAACTCCTTGCCCTGATTATACCTACATTAGAGATTCCCAATTTTTGATTAATATTTTGGATTCTTTCCAGGATACCATAAGTGTTACATTCTTAGCTATATTGGTTGTGGAATCTTTATACAGTAACATTCCCCAACCCCAGGCTTTGCATGTGATTTCTCAATATTTGGACTCCCGTGCATGCTCCCACTGCATTCCTACATCTTTTTTAGTTCAACTTGCAAAATTGGCATTAACAAATAATTTTTTTATGTTTGATGACAAGTTTTACCAACAGATACATGGGACTGCAATGGGTGCCACAATGGTGCCCGATGTAGCCAAGCTTTATATGGGATCTTTCGAATCATCATGGCAATCTGCCCATCCATTTTCAGATTGGTTGTTGCTGTGTAAATGTTAATTGATGATGTTTTCATTCTATGGGGTTGGACAAGATCCAAATTGGATGCCTTTGTCATCTGGCTAAATCAGCTGGACCCAAATTTGAGATTTTCGAGTACGATACATGGATATCAAGTTGCCTTTTTGGACCTTACTATTATTAGAACTCCAGCTGACCTTTGCACCACAATGGACTCAAATAGTTATTTTCAATTTGACAGTGCACATCCTAGGGGTCTTAAATGTAATTTGCCTGATAGCCAGTTTTTCTGGCTCTGACATATCTGTTCAGATCTTGAACATTTCAACCCTCAGGCGAGGGCCAGCTACATCAGAACAGCTTATTTCATTCTATCTTAGTCACCTGGTATCGGAACAGTTTGTAAATCTATTTGTACTCACTGGCACTTACTACAGTTACTTCCAGTTTTTAAGGATTTACCATGGTTTGCTTTTATATGAGGCATTAACCTGTGTGACAGGTTAGTCCATTACGATGTCATTTATAGTATGCACGCACCTTTATCTGGTAACATAGGGCATTCTCCCTGGGGAAATTGCACAGTTTGCACTATTTCTATGTGCACAGAAGCAGTTTACATCGTTTCAAGTAATTATCGCGTGTATTTTCATCATTCTACCATTTATCAGACTGCCAGGGTGATTTACCTCATACTATGCCCATGTGACAAATTGTATGTGAACAAGACTACTCGTGCAGTATACACCCTGATGATTGAACATCAGAGCTGCAACAACAAGGGTTGTCTTGCTTCCCCTTTGGTGACTCATTACCAAAATTTTGGACATATTTTTCAAGACTTATTGTTTTGTGTATTGGAGGTGCCTCGTAAGAATCACTGCAGCACTGATTTTTCCTGCCGCCTTCTTCAGATGGAATAGCAATGGATATACCGGTTAAAAGCTGTGTTTCCTGATAGCCTAAATACTGAAGTAGATTTCACCATCTTTCTTTGATTTTTTTATTTTTCTTTTCCTTGCTTTTTTGATCGGTATTGTTGTGTTTTATCTGTGTTTCTTAGAGCATTATGTTGTCTAGATGTGCAGTTCAACCGGGGTTCTTGGTGTTTACCTTTTTTGACAAGGTTCTAATAAAGTTCTTGTTTTTTGACAGTTTGACATCAATGTACATCATTTCCAGTTGAAGGACCTTTAAATGACATACACTGTTATTTGGGTCGGAAGACCTTTTTGCAGTTACTTGGAGATTGGATGATCCATTATAGAGCAATCTACAACCACTTGGAATCATCTACATGTTAAGATAAGTCCCTCTGATACTCTCTTATGTGTTGAGAAATTTTACACAGACTTCCGGCTTGCTGACACCCATAAATAGACTCTGCATGTGGTGGAATTAGATTTGCTTTATACACAGCTTGAGTTACTGGTCTCTTTCTGTTTTTGGTATTTTTGCTGAGGATAATGTTGTGGGCTCACATTTTTGAGTCTTGTGATTAATATACTCACAGACATCCAAAGGACCACACCAGAACCTACTACTCATCGACATTGTCAAAGGCTAAGAAATCCAACAGAAATATCAGAAGAAATGTATTGCTTCAGTGACACATTTACAGGTGAATTTTATAAGCCCGGTGCGCACCAAAACCGGGAGATATATGCAGAAGTTGGGCTGATGCGTGCTGAGCAGATTTTAAAAGCCACCTAAGGGGGGGTTATTTTCTAAGGACTTAACGCGTGCAATAGGGCCTTTTTGCAGTGGTAACATTAAAATTAGGAGGAGGGGAGGTGTCAAGGCAGAGTTAGGGAGGAGTTGGCAGCGGCACTGCTGCCGGCGATAATGTTTCAAACATTATTGCTGACAGTAGCCCGGGGAATAGCACCACCTTTTACAGTGGTGCTATGCCCGTGATAGCCTGCAGCCGGCCACACCGCGGCAGGCAAAATCCACTGCTGTGGTATGATCGGCTGCGGGTTATCGCCCGTCCACCCCCTCCTTCAACCCCTCGCCCCCTATAGTGCAGGCTTCATCATTCCACACGGATTGATGCTGCACTCACAAAGAAAAGTTCCAAAAAAGGTGTGGGGCATGGGTGTTCTTGGATTTCAGCTTCCAATTTGCACGTAAATATTTACATGCATAGGTGCGCTGGGTTCCCCTGCCGCATAACTTTATTTCTGCCATGGAGGACATGTAAGTAATAAAATAAAGATAAATAGATCGGTGAGGTTTTAAGCGTCAGGGCTAACAGGGGAGAAGGGAGGCTATTAATCTAGGGGGATATGGAAGTCCTATCCCTTACCTGGGCTTACTGGGAACAAACTGGAAAAACTGGTAATGGCATTGGCGCACATGTTTATTTATTTATTTAAAATATATATATATATATACCGCATATTGAAAATTCTATGTGATTTAACATAAGCACATTCATAATAAACTCATCAGACAGATCATAAAAACAAAATATAATTAGTAAATTCTTAAAATAATAAAAAATAAAAAATAAACCAACCAATCTAGACTACTCAATTATCTTAGACTGAACCCCAGACATCCTCAGCTGTTTAATTTGATCTTCCAGTCGCTATTGTAAAGGACCGTCATCGCCACTGTGCAGGTCGGACCCTCCTCGAGCTCCAGGTTCTCTCAGTGTCTGGTCACCGGACACCCTTTGCAAAGTCCAGCAACCTTTCCACTCCCAGGCCCAATGAGTTCTCAGCAAAAAGAGAACAAAAAAATTCCAAAATGAAGGGAAGGTTTTTAATCCACATGCTCACCTTCCCTGGCACCATGGTTGCTGCCCTTCTCTCCCCAGCCGAGACAGCTTCCAGAAACAAAGTCCTCCCAAAGCCACCGGTTTCATGGTCCCACTCCATCCTTGTCAGTTCCTGGAGGAGACTGCTCTGGCTCCTTTTTATATGATGGAGACTCCTCCCCTGGTAGCTAGGGATTGGTTCCTGGGACTCCACCCTTTTCCTTCCCCTCCTCTAGTGGCCAAGGATTGGTTCTTGAGTCCCACCCTTTTCCTCTCACACCTGTGTCTATTTTCTCTGATGCTACAGGGGAAGGAACCAGCGTGACTCTAACTCTGTCACTTGGTATTTCTTCCCCCTTCCCTGGGGTTTTTAGTTCCAGGGAGTTTTCTGGTTCCTGGGGTTTTAACCTTCCTCCCCGGGCTGGCATAGTGACCCTGTCACCCTAAGCAACAGTGAAAGCCTGAGAAAACAATTTTGCTCTAAATTCTTTCTAAACTTTAATAGTGATGCTTCCTTATATAGGTTCAGGGTAAGGGAATTCCACAATATAGGAACCTGAAAATAAGAGTTTCTTTCTAATCTCATCGAGTCGAATAGTTTTGGGAGAAGAAACAGTCAAAAAAAGTTGATTTGAAGATCTCAAACAGTGAGATGGTTGATACAATGTTAACGCTGCACTAAAACTAGGAGGAGCCAACTCATGAATACCCTTAAACAAATAAACACCAGTAGAATAATTTTGAAGACAATCCTCCATTTGATTGGAAGAAAATGTAAACTAATCAGTGATGGGGTTATGTGTTCTCCCAATCTTACCTCTGTAATGACCCTAGTTGCTGAATTTTGTACCAGTTGTAGGGCTTTTAATGATTTCTGTGGAAGTCCTAGATATAAAGAATTACAAGTCAAGAGGAGACAAGACAATTGACTGTATGGTTGTTCTTAGGTCTGTTTGACTTAGAAATGGTTGTAGTCTCCTTAACAGGTGTAACTTGAAATAAGATGTTTTAATGACCTTAAAAATTTGCGGCTTCCATAACAAAGTGATATCCATAATAAATCCTAGATTTCTAGCTTTTGTTACTATAGGAATTTGTTGGTCATCTAGTACCAGAAATGTAGGTAATTTAGAATCAGAAGGTCTAGCCAAATGAAAGATTTCAGTTTTTGTAACATTCAATAGTAACTTGTTTTTAAACAACCATGCTTTCAAAACATTCAGACAAGATGCAATCCTCTTCAATGTAGATTCAATTGAACCTTGAACAGGTACATAAAATGGAATATCGTCTGCATATAATTGGTAGCCTACATCTAATTGAGCCAATACTTTGCATATTGGGGCTATGTAAATGTTAAAAAGGACAGGAGAGAGAAATGATCCTTATGGCACTCCAGTTTTAAGATCAAACTTATCAGAGCGATTACCTGAGATATAAATGGACTAAGCATGGTCTTTTAAAAAAGAAGAAAGCCAGTTTAGACATGTATCCCCTATCCCAATACTACTCAGGCAATGAATTAAGATGGAATGTTTGTTGCGCTCGGGGGTGGACCCTTGTCCTGGAGCAGTGGAGAACAGCTCCCTAGTAGGGACCAGGAGGCACCTGCCCCCAGGGGGCAGAGCACTGGAGGAGACAGAGGCTAGGATAAGCTTCACCACTGGAAGACCGCGGTCCCCCCGGGTGGAGCTCTTAGGGACCCAGGCTGCTTGGACTTAAGTGGGCCTTGCAGGATCTCCTGGAGAGGTAGTAGACAGGTGTGCCCACGGATAGCAAGGGAGCATGGTGGGACACAAGACTGAGGTCAGATGGAGCTAGGAAGACCAGAACAACGTAGGCGATGACAAGGGGACAGAGCCAGAATCAGGAGACGTAGTCAATCAGGCAGGGGTCAGAATCCGAGGGTCAGTCCGAGAAGTAGTCAGGCAAGGCAGAGGTATGGTTCCAGAGGTCAGACAAGGTCACAAGGCAGGCAGAGGTCAGGATGCAAGCAGCAGACAGGAAGGTCGAGGAACAGGCCGAGGTCAGTACCAAGAGACAGTCTGAGGGTACTACCTGGGGAGATGAACGGACAGACGCAGGAACAGAAGGATGCAGGAACAAGGCTGGAACAGTAGGATCCAGGAACAAGGCTGGAACGAGACTGGAACAAGGCTTAGAACGAAGTGACAATCTAGCACACAATACAATGTCGACCCGATTGTCAAGGCAAGGAAGTGCAGGCTGGGACTTCCTAAAGTAGTTCCTTCAATCAGGGCACACCGCGGAGCTAGGACCCGCCCCTGGCCCTACAAGAGGCCAGGCGGTCTGCGCACGTATAGGGGCTGGCCAACACCACGGGAGACGCCGAACTCCGGCGTGAGGCCTGATGCACAGTGGAAGGCCCGGTGACTGCTGCCATGGGATGCTGAGGCCTGGAGGTGCTCGTGGATGCTACTGGGGAGGCTGACCATGCGCGGGCCGGACGCGGATGGGACATGCAACATGTCAATAGTGTCATTGTGCTAAGATCGAGAAATACTAGGAAAAACACTTTACCACTGTCAGAACCTCGCCGAAAGCATCTATTTAAAATTGCTTGCACATGTGTGCATGGTCAGGCTATTTTATAATATGCATGTATATATGCACATATGTTATAAAATGCTCTTGGATGCAGGCCGACGAACGTGTATACATGTGCGCCTGCGCGACTATTAAAGGTTACTGTCTTTCTCTTCAGATTGCCACCAACTGATTTGGGGCTGAATTTTCAAAGCCATTTATGAGCATAAAACCCAGTTTGGGCATGTAAATGACCATACTAAAATAAATTGGGACTCAGGTCATGTAAAAGCAAACATGTAACCTGGTTTCTTGAGTAACTTTTCCACATACTGGCAAGATGTGATGGGTTTGAGTTCATACTTATGTGCACACTTTTTGATTTTAAAAAGTGTGCATGTAACTTCACCTGCACAAGTTATGCCCTTTATAGATTCTGTGGATCTTTGTGTGGGTGGGTTTGTAAGTACTTGGGCACTTACATGTGAATTTTCAAAGCAAACATATGCTCATAAGTTCACTGTGATGCCCTTGGAGCGGTCTAAGTCAGGAGAAGGTCAGAGAACAGACCAGGCTGGAATCTGTTCTGCTTTTCAACATTTTAATTACAAAAAGATTAAGCAAGACAGATTCAAAATGGCTGCTTACCTCAGCAGACTGACAATGCAAGAACAGTTTTTCCAAAAGAGCACAGCACTCCGTTACAGCTTCCTTCTTCTCCCTGGGGCTTATCTAACTCTCTCAGGGCCTCACCTTTGTATCCTTTACCTCAGGGAAATCCCCCCACCCGAGGATCCCTTTCCTGTCTGTCTTAAGGTGGACCGGGCCAGATAGCTGGAGCCAGTCCGTTAAGGCAGTCTGAGGCTTTCTATCCTATACTCTATCACATTCACTTAGAAAATTCAAGGTAAAGTCTGTGTGTAAAAGTTATAAAGCCATTTCTATGGGTTAAACAATCCTTTACCTGTGGAAATGGAATTTTTGAAAATTGCCCTCACTATAAGATGAATTGTCAAGAGTTGCATGCATAAAAATCAGCACATATACGTGTAAATAGCATAAACTTGCTATATGCTATTTTATAAACCTCAAAATACATGTGTAAGTAAGGGTATGTGAGTAAATTTGCATGTGTATAAAAAAGATGGGCCATGGACATTCCAGGGCATGGCCAACATTTACGTGGATATCGGAGTTAGCCACATAACTTATGCAGCTAATTCTGGGCTGCCCCAAAATGCCTCTTGCCCACCCCTGGTAGTTACCTAGCTAGAATTTAGCCAGATAAGGGCTACATATAGCCAGGTAAGCCATTTAGGTGGCTAACTATTACATTATCTATCTAAATAGCTTTTGAATATTAGCCTCCTAGAGTTCTGTTCTGAAGCGGCTGGGTCTAAAGCAGGCATGCTCTGGCCAAATACTCACTGTAGGCCTCATCTGCAGGGCTAACCCTGAGACCTCAAAGGAATCTTTAAGTAAGGACTCGATCTTTTGATCCTAAGCATCCTTGAGCATTGTGCCCCCTTCTACAGGAATAGTGGTCTTCCTTATGACAATGTGTCACAGATTGAACCGAGAGGTGGGGTTATCAGGTTAAGGCAAAAGGAGTTTATTTCTCCTTCCCACTGTCCTGACAACAGTTTCCCCAAACAAGAAATATAAAAAACCCTAGTGCTCACATATGAGAATGAGCACACACAAGACAGAGAAAACAGTAGGGATGTGAATCGTTTTAGGACGATTAAAATTATCGTCCGATAATTTTAATATCGTCTTAAACCGTTATGGAACACAATACAATAGAGATTCTAACGATTTATCGTTATAAATCGTTAGAATCGTGAGCCGGCACACTAAAACCCCCTAAAACCCACCCCCGACCCTTTAAATTAAATCCCCCACCCTCCCGAACCCCCCCCAAATGAGTTAAATAACCTGCGGGTCCAGCGGCGGTCCGGAACGGCAGCGGTCCGGAACGGGCTCCTGCTCCTGAATCTTGTTGTCTTCAGCCGACGCCATTTTCCAAAATGGCGCCGAAAAATGGCGGCGGCCATAGACGAACACGATTGGACGGCAGGAGGTCCTTCCGGACCCCCGCTGGACTTTTGGCAAGTCTCGTGGGGGTCAGGAGGCCCCCCACAAGCTGGCCAAAAGTTCCTGGAGGTCCAGCGGGGGTCAGGGAGCGATTTCCCGCCGCGAATCGTTTTCGTACGGAAAATGGCGCCGGCAGGAGATCGACTGCAGGAGGTCGTTCAGCGAGGCGCCGGAACCCTCGCTGAACGACCTCCTGCAGTCGATCTCCTGCCGGCGCCATTTTCCGTACGAAAACGATTCGCGGCGGGAAATCGCTCCCTGACCCCCGCTGGACCTCCAGGAACTTTTGGCCAGCTTGTGGGGGGCCTCCTGACCCCCACGAAACTTGCCAAAAGTCCAGCGGGGGTCCGGAAGGACCTCCTGCCGTCCAATCGTGTTCGTCTATGGCCGCCGCCATTTTTCGGCGCCATTTTGGAAAATGGCGCCGGCTGAAGACAACAAGATTCAGGAGCAGGAGCCCGTTCCGGACTGCTGCCGTTCCGGACCGCCGCTGGACCCGCAGGTTATTTAACTCATTTGGGGGGGGGTTCGGGAGGGTGGGGGATTTAATTTAAAGGGTCGGGGGTGGGTTTTAGGGGGTTTTAATGTGCCGGTTTTGCGATTTTTAGATTTTTAGATTTTTCACGATTTTTCACGATTTTTCACGATATTTTACCCCCCCAAACGGCAACAATACGATTCCCTCCCCCTCCCAGCCGAAATCGATCATTAAGACGATCGAGGACACGATTCACATCCCTAGAAAACAGCAATAATAATACTGAAAGCAGTAGCTATAATACAAACAAGTACTAATCACAATCACTTCCCTCAGCAAGTGTCCTCAAACTCCTCAGCTGTAATTGCAAGCAATTTTTCTGGGAGGATGGCTGGAGTTTCTTCAGTCCTGCAGCTCCTGCATTGGGCTGTGAAAAAATACACCCGCACATCCTTTGCACAATCCTTAAGTAGCCTCTGCTTCCAGCAAGTGATGCAGAACATGTTGTTCCGGTTTGGCAGTAACTTCTGTCTAGTAGTGGAAAATATCAGAGAAGAAGGTATCCCATAATGGCTTCTTTGTTGTTGTTTAACCAAATTTCGGGAATCACCATATTTGCTATACATATGTGCACAGTTTCTTTGCCTTGGTCCCTAATGCTGACAACATAACAAAGTTCTTTACATTTATTCTTTCTTAATCAAACTACTTTTGTCTGTTGCTATTATATGTATATGGCAAGCTGCCTAATATAGTGTATTCTATTTCTCTGTCTGTGTCCTGGAAGTTTCCAGCCTGCCTCCTTATCAGACTACAAGAAAGGGGTGGACTGCCTGACACAGAAAGTTTTACAGAGAATTCAAGCACCTATACCTGTATTTTTCCTTTCTCATAGGGCTATGCTTTCCCATATCGCATGTTACATCGAAATCTCTTCTACATAACTGTCCCTTCTATATCACAACACACCATGGATATCAGCGCATCCACTCACAGTACCCTCGGCTTCTCCTTCTCTTCTGCCTGCAGTGGTTAAAACTTCCCCATGTTGTTAACAGGCGCTCGAGAGTGTGAGTCCCTGTGCTGCAATGCAACCAATACAACCCTGGGGCTGGCCGTGGTCCACGCCACTGGTGGTTGAGTGCATCTGGGCATGGGCTGGCTGAAACAGGAACACTCTTGACTTGGAACAGGAACACTCTTGACTTGGAACAGGAGCTAGGAGAACTTGGATGAGAACCAGCAGCCCATACTAGTCTCTGGGGTAACACTCCGAGTGGTAACCTTGCGAAGGCTTGGAACAATGGGGGATGTGACCTTTTAAAGGCCCAAAGCAGTGATGTCATCAGGATAGGCCACGGGACTTTTCCCACCGCGGATCCTTTAAATGTTGAACAGAGGCACGCACCGCATTGGTGAATATTAGTGGCATTTCAGACCTCACAGAAGCAGAAGTGGCATCAGGTAAGTGAGAGGCCGCACAGGAAGCAGACGGCACCCACCGGCATCAGGAGTCGGCAGTGACAGGGCGAGTCAGGCTGAGCAGCAAAGCAGATACAGCATCGGCAGCAACTCTTCCACTGCGTGACGTGGCAGAAGGCTGAGGCAGCGTCAGGTGAATAAGGCACTTGTGGGGCTCTCCCGCGATAGGAATCACAACAGTACCCCTCCTTAAAGCCCCTCCCTCCAGCCTCTTCTCTTCGGCTTCAAACGGGACATAGGTAATCCCTTACCAACAGGGCTCGAGGGGCAAACGCAAAATCCAAAGATACTTAGTTTCAGGAACTGAAGCGAGGAACCATACTGGACAAGCTGAACTAAGACATGGCTGCAGGCTTGGACGAAGACATAGTTTGAAACATACTGAAGGCTAGAACCAAGGCTGAAGAACTTGAATGAAAATCTAGATGCAGGCCCCTCCTGCAGGTCATAAGCAAAAAACCCAAAAACTCAGGAAGGGGCCATGGGGCTTTTCCCACTGTGGACCCTTTAAATCATGAGCAGAAGCACACATGCATGCCTAGGGAGGCAGCATACCACATTGGGGAATGTTGGTGGTATTTCAGACCATGCAGGAAGCAGAACCAGCATGAGGAGTTGGTGGTGATCGGGTGAGTTAGGCCTAGCAGGAAAGCAGAGGCAGCATCAGTGGCGACTCTCCTGCCACTTAGAATACAGCAAGGCTGAGGCGACGTCGAGTGAGTGAGGCCACTTGCGGGACCCTCCCGTGAGTGGAATTGCAACACCTCATCACTTCTTCAAACTTTAGACTGGAATCCGAGGAATCCCACTCCACAGTGACCAATTTTTTGATCATCAAATGTATGGGGAAGGCCCTTGCAGATTTCCTCATGCCTGCCATAATAGGGTCTCCTCCCCCTAATAATAGTACTTATCATTTTTATAGTGCTATTGGATATATGCAGTGCTATACAATGGTGATAAGTATTTGGGTACAATAATTCTATTCCCCAAACACAGTGTAAGTGGGTACCTGAGACAATGGGAGATAAAGTGACTTGTCCAACGTCACAAGGAGAAGCAAGCTTTGAACCCTGATTTCCCCTGGTTCTTAGCCCATTGTTGTAACCACTATGCCACTCTTCTGTTGTAAGTTTGACATGTTTGTGGACCCTTGGTTGCTGTATTGATGACTCCTCCCATGGGGAGGGGCCCCATGGGGAAAATACAGGAATAGGCTGACTCTTCAGTAATGACCACAGAGAGAATAGAAGCTTTATTGTACAACAGTTAGCAATGCCTGAGGAGCAGGCTGCGTTCCTCAGCCAGTGGAGTAGGTCTCTGATGATTAAGTTCAGCCAGGCACTTAGTTGTATCAAGTGCAGAGAAGGTCTCACCAGAAGTTAGAAGTGAAGGGTCCGGTAGTGGTCCACGGAGCGGGGTAGGCTGAGAACCCAGTCACAGATGACATAGTCAGTGAAGGTAGATCCGGTAGAGGTCCGCGGAGTGGAGTACGCTGAGAATCTATTCTGTGGTGAGACAAGGCAGACAGACTGAAGAGAAAAGGTACTCACGAAGGCTGGTAGCTGTAGGAGAGGTGGCCTCCGCAGCTCGGAGGTAGAGATGATGCAAGGCCCGGAACGCCGGAGGCAAGATATCCTCTGTAGATGCAGGTTAACCCAGAAGGAAGGCAGGCGAGTGTTAGGCCCGGGGAGCGGGTACCTAGGATCCTGATGAACTGGGAAACCTGGAGAGAGATAGGAGCGAAGCAAGACCCCCGAGGAGCGGGTGCTTTGAGCGTCCTTGCTGGAACAGCGTAATCCCTGAGGGTAGGTAGGTGCAAATAAGGCCCCCGAGGAGTGGGTACCTAGAAAGCCCTAATGTTGCCAGCGTAACCCCGAAGGGTTAGTAGGAGCAAGAACTCAGAGGGGGTGTCTCTGAAGGAAGTCGAAATTAGCTGGAGCAGAATCCTTGCTAACTCGTAGCTGGATTGGAGATCGGAGGCTAAGTACCTGGAGGTAGTGATGACATGCGGTGGGGACACCCCTGAGGTTCCCGCCATGACTTATTCAAAAGAGAGGGCGGCATACGCGCACGTGCCTTAAGTGTCCTCAGTGTAAGAATGGTGAACGCAATCGCCCATGCCGGTCCAGGGATGCCGGAGAGGTTGGCGGAGAGATGCGGAGACAGCCATCTTGCCCAGAAGAGAGGAAAGAGAAAGAAAAGAGGTGAGATAGAGAGGGCGCAGCCGTCTACGACCGACGGGCGCAACATCTTTATCCCCTGAAACTTTAAAATGCCCATAGATTCCAGAGCCTGGACAATCAGTAAAGGCAGCTCTTCTCTCCTAAATAGATGGGAACTGAGAATTCTTCATCCTCCTTTGTGGAAATTTCACCCTCTTCCAAGACCTCCCTAAAATCACCCCGTTGTGCCTCTTTAAGGGAAAACAGTGGAAAGTTCCAGACTGAGAGGACTTCCTCTCCCCCAGTCCCATTCTTCCTCCCATCGAGACTGCTTCCTTGCAGGTCCTGGTGCCCAATCCAAAGAAGGACAGGAATAAAGTGGGGAGGAAACATGGCTTCTGCTTCATGCAGAAGGCCAGATACATAAATTCTGGTAAAAATGGCAAGGCTGAAGAGGGAACAAGAGAGGAGATCAAGGTACCTCAGGAAGGGCCAGCTGTGGGAACTGAAACAGTGGCATCCGCAACCTGTCCATCCTCTAAGAAAGCGGACGATAAAGAAGGAGGCCCCATGTCTACATGCTCTGAATCACCAAGCGGATCTAAAATGAATGCTGTTACTGCTGCAGCTCTAAGCATGCCGGTTAGAGGGCCTCTCCAATCCAGGACTGATACCTCCAGAGAGACATGTCCTTTTCTCTAGGTCCACCCCACTTCTTCCATACAACGGGTAATAATGATTGCCCTCCCCATTGCTGGCATGTCAAAAGCCACAAATGCCACACATACAGCCATACTTAAGAGTGTACAACTTCTCCTGCCAATAAACAACTCACTTCCCCCTGAGGGTTACCTCACTTAGGAAGAGCCCCATGGCCAACCCACCTCAATTCCCCAGCTTGCAGACTTACCGCTTTATAGCACTGCCCCAGTTCTTTGCACCTCCTTGACTGGTCTTTTTTATTTCTTTTATTTTTTTAAACAACTTTATTTGCAGGTATTCTTGCCTCTTGGCAAAATTCCAATTGTGTGAGGGGAGGGCGGGGAGAGTGTGGAAGGTCACAGGTAAGAAGGGTGAGTTCAGAAGCCATCAACTTCTCTGTCCAAGGGTACTGAGACTGAAGCATCCCTGGAAGACCCATGAATCCACCTGTGCTCAGCTGGAGGAGGAGCAGACCCAAGGGCCCATCACCCCAGGAGATAACCCCAAACATCTTCTTTCTTTGTCCAGCCTAGAAAGCCAGATGATCACACAGGAAATGCAAGTTTGCCACCTGCTGGAGACAGAGAATACTGAGAGGCTGATGTTAACACAGGGCCCTATATAGAGTGATATCAGCAAACTAGTTGTTCAATGTTTGCATTTACTGGTAGAAGAGCATAAACCTACCTGTCTTGATTAATTTGGCTGGATGAAGAGGAAATTTAGATCCCTAATTATGTTATAAAGTATGTTTAAATTAAATCTCAACAAGATGGGAACTAGGGTCTAGAGAAAGAATAAAACAAAGTAGGAATAAAAAGGTTGGATATGCTAATAATTACCCTCCAAAATGGCCCAAAACCTCTTCTAACCAGTGGCTTTGCTGAAAAGGCTAAATATTATAAATGTAGAATGATCAGAAAGAACATCTTAAAACTAAAACCAAAGTCACTGACGTGTTTTGAAGGTACCAGTAGCAGTGGTTTGTCTAATGGCTCTTACAAATTCTCTGAAATGCTCCCTATTCCATGAGCAGGTCCCCAGAGCTTCAGAGTCTCAATGTGTGGATGAGACGATGGTACAGGGAAGTGGATTTCAGTTTTGTAAGGAACTGGGCAACCTTTTGGGGATGGGGGAGTCTTTTCTGAAAGGACAGACTCCACCTTAACCATGGTGGTACCAGGCTGCTGGCACTAACCTTTAAAAAGGAGATAGAGCAGCTTTTAAACTAAATCAAAGGGGAAAGCCAACAGTCACTCAGCAGCGCATGGTTCAGACTTGGAGGGAGATATCATCAAAAGATACTAATGAAATAGGAGAGTTAGGGCATTCCAACAGAGAAGTTCCAATGCAAGCAATAGTAGTCCATGTGCCTATAAGTAAAGAACCACCTGAGTGAAAACATTCCAAATTATCCCTATCAACTGATAAGCAGGTTGTGAATACAAACAAAAAACACACTTTCAAATGTCTGTATACCAATGCCAGAAGTCTAAGAAGTAAGATGGTAGTGTATAATACTGAATGAAGAGGTAG
Source organism: Rhinatrema bivittatum (assembly GCF_901001135.1). Classification (NCBI taxonomy): domain Eukaryota; kingdom Metazoa; phylum Chordata; class Amphibia; order Gymnophiona; family Rhinatrematidae; genus Rhinatrema; species Rhinatrema bivittatum. The sequence continues at coordinate 127,621,332 of NC_042621.1, read as the reverse complement.
ATATTGGCATCTTAGAGACTTGATAGGAGGATAACCAAGGGACAGTGCTATATCAGGGTACACATTATATTGTAGTGATAGGGTGGATCAACTTGGCGAGGAGGAGGTGGCACTTTATGTTTGGAATGGCATAGAGGATAAAGGTCTTGCAGGAGACTTTATGCACAACAGAATCTTTATGGGTAGAAATCCCATGTGTGTTGGGGAAGAGTATAGTGATAGGAGTATATTACCATCCATCTGGCCAAAATGATCAGATGGACAATGAAATGCTAAAACATATTAGGGAAGCTTACAAATTTGGCAGAAATGTAATAATATGAAGTAACAATGTAAAATAAGAAGCCTATGTCTTCTTAGAACTGTAAACCGATGTGATATTTCAGATTGAACATCGGCATACAGAAAATAAATAAATAACTAAATAAATAAATAATGGGAGATTTCAATTACCAGTATTACATAGAAGCTAACCTTGCACATAAGCAAGTACTCAGTTCAGTCGGTGCAAGAAAGTATATATTCCCATTGAAGATTCAAAGTTATTTATTCAATTCCAGAAGATCACAGTTCATTTATGAAAATCAGGCAACTCCATTTAAATACAATCGGAAAGGATTTAAAGTCCCCCGACACGGTCCGTGTTTCGCGGGAGCTGCATCGGGAGGGACCACAGTAGTTTATAATCTACAATAAAATAACATTTATAAGCAATAGGACATACAAGGCTGCAGTTATCAAGTGAAGAAAAAAATATAGAGACTTTGCAACATACCTTTGAATGTTATGTTATACACCACTGTCTATAGATCCTACGGAATCTTTACTGCTTGAAATCAAATCTCTGGTACAAATGGCCTTAGATGCACATATTATTACAAATAAGGAAGCCAAATTTTTGGTGACCACTCATCCTGTCAAGCCCTTTTTTTACACCCTGCCGAAGGTTCATAAGTCCCTGACATGTCCACCTGGTCACCCCATTGTATCCGGTATCGGATCCCTATTGGAGCCATTGTCTCAGTTTGTGGATGTTTTTTTAAGACCCATGGTACCTCATATTAAGTCTTATGTGAGGGATTCCTCCCATTTAATTTCCATCTTGGCCCAGGTGGAGTTCTCTCAGCCCACGATGTTCCTCATAACTTTGGATGTGGTATCACTCTACTCCAACATTCCACAACATGAGGCTCTTTCAGTGATTGAGAAATCCTTGAACTCCCGCCCTATGCCACATCGGGTTACCACCTCTTTTCTAATTCAACTCGCAGAGATTGCCCTAACAAAAAACTTCTTCCAGTTTCAGGACAAAACTTACCAACAAATTAAGGGGACCGCAATGGGGGCGACGATGGCACCTAGTTTAGCATGCCTATATATGGATGATTTTGAGACATCTCATATTTACACCTCAGAATGGTCCCAATTCATCCATACGTGGCTCCGCTACATAGACGACGTGTTTATTATCTGGACGGGTACAGACATGCAGTTTTTTATTTTCTTGGACTGGGTTAACTCTATCAATCCACATATTCAATTTGATTTCAATATTCATCCCACACAAATATCTTTTCTGGACGTCCTCATTACTTGGACAGTTGACCATTTTGAAACCTCCCTATTCCGTAAAAACACGGATCGTAATACCTTACTTGCTTACAATAGTTGTCACCCCAGGGCTCTGCGTGACAACATTCCTACGGGACAATTTTTAAGACTCCGTCGACTGTTCTGACCGTGCTGACTTTCTTGTACAAGCCCAGCATTTGACTGCCCGTTTCCTAGAGAGGGGTTATCCATCCAGGGTTATAAAAAGAGCATTTAAGAGAGCTCTCTATACGCATCGTGAATGGCTGTTCACATCTCCCACTGATGATGTTGATACAACCCTGAACTGTATTCTCCCCTTTTCTGTGGTTGGAAGAACGATTGCTACGATGATTAAAAGACATTGGTCAGCCCTTTCTCTTAATGATTTAATGCGGGGACCACTACGCTTTACCTTCAAAAGAGGCACGAATTTGCGGGACCGTTTAGTGCACACTGTGGACCATTCCACCGTTCCATGACTCACCAGAGATGGGCAACACTCCCCTTGTGGCCATTGTACGATGTGTCAACACACAGAAGTATGTACAGAATTTACACATCCCCAGACAGGTCGGGTATTTAAATTATTTTCCAATACAGACTGTACCACCAGGGGGGTTGTGTATGTAGTGAAATGCCCCTGCCCGCTATTATATGTGGGTAAAACTTCCCGCATGATTAAGACTAGAATTATGGAACATTGTAGCAACATTAGGTCTTCCAGAGCCGATGAGCCTTTAGTTTCTCATTGGCTCCAGGCCAGTCATCCGATTGGTGCCCTTTCTTTTCTAGTATTGGAGGTGGTCTCTAGCCCTCAACGAGGGGGAGACTACGCTGGGATCCTCGGTCGAAAAGAGCAACGTTGGATTTTTACTTTGAACACAGTATCTCCTAATGGTCTTAATAAAGAGATAGAATGGCACTTGTTCTATTAATTAATCAACATGTGTGTCAGTGGGCCCGTCACAGCATCTCGCGAGGGTTGCTCCTTCGCGCCTTTTTTGTCTTTAAATGGCTGTCACTGTCAAAGGACGCTTGCGCTCCTAGGGTGAATCTTAAAATAACATTCAAAGGTATGTTGCAAAGTCTCTATATTTTTTTCTTCACTTGATAACTGCAGCCTTGTATGTCCTATTGCTTATAAATGTTATTTTATTGTAGATTATAAACTACTGTGGTCCCTCCCGATGCAGCTCCCGCGAAACACGGACCGTGTCGGGGGACTTTAAATCCTTTCCGATTGTATTTAAATGGAGTTGCCTGATTTTCATAAATGAACTGTGATCTTCTGGAATTGAATAAATAACTTTGAATCTTCAATGGGAATATATACTTTCTTGCACCGACTGAACTGAGATTTCGATTACCCCAATATTGACTGAGTAAATGTAACATCAGGACATGCTAGAGAGATAAAATTCCTGGATGGAATAAATGACTATTTCATAGAGCAATTGGTTCAGGAACCGACAAGAGAGGGAGTCATCTCCTTCCTCCAGGTTTCTGAGATGCCAATTATATAATGTCTGGCAATCTGAAGATGGTGAAACAATGTGTCAAGACAATAGCTAAAGCCAGAAGAATGCTGGGCTGCATAGAGAGAGGAATAATCAATAAGAAAAATGAGATGATAATGACCTTGCTTCAGTGTTTTAAAATAAAGATGTTTGGAAGATGCTCATTCTAGAAATGGTTTTCAAAGGTGATGATTCAGATGAATTGAACCAAATCACGGTAAACCTGAAAGATGTAGCAGGCCAGATTGACAAATGAAGAGTAGCAATGCCCAGACCAGATGGAATACTCCCCAGGATTCATTTCTAAAAAATGAAATTCTAGATCTATTACTATCTATTAAAATCATCCCTTGCACCTGAAAATTGGAAGATGGCCAATGTAGCCCTGATATTTAAAAAGGGCTCCAGGGATGATCCAGGAAACCATAAACCAGTGAGCCTGACTTCAGTGCTGGGAAAAATTGTGGAAACTATTCTAAAGAAAAATTCACAGAACACATGGTTTAATGGGACGTAGCCAGTATGAATTTACCCAAGAGAAGTCTTGCCTCACAAATCTGCTACATTTTTTTTGAAGGGGTTAATAAACATTTGGATAAAGATGAGCCAGTAGATTTAGTGTATTTGGATTTTCAGACGGTGTTTGACAAAATCCCTCATGACAGATTCCTAAGAAAATTAAAAAGTCATGGGATAAGAGGCAATGTCCTTTTATCTATTGCAAACTGGCCAAAGGATCGGAAACAGAGAGTAGGATTAAATGGTCAGTTTTCTCAGTGGAGAAAGGTAAACAAAGGAGTGCCTCAGGGATCTCTATTTTGACCAGTGCTCTTGAACATATTTATAAATGATCTGGAAAGAGGAACAATGAGTGAGGTGATCAAATTTGCAGATGACACAAAATTATTCTAAGTTGTTAAATCTTAAGTAGATTATTATAAATTGCAGGAGGACCTTGGAAGACTGGGCATCCAAATTGCAGATGAAATTAAATGTGGACAAGTGCAAAGTGATGCACATAGGGAAAAATAACCTACGTTGTAGCCCAGGCCTCATTCACCTAATGCTTCCTCCGGCCCTGTAGCTGTGTTTAAAAAAGGTTTGGACAAGTTCCTGAAGATGTCCATAAACTGTTATTAATCAAATTGACTTAGAGAATAGCCATTGCTTGTTACTGTATTAGTAGTATGAGATTTATTTACTGTTTGGGTGTTTGCCAGGTACTCGTATCCTTTACTGGCCACTATAGGAAACAGAATGCTGGGCCTGATGGACCCTCAGTCTGACCCAGTATGGCAAATTCTTAAGTTTTTATGTTCCATATTAGCATTCAGAATTTTCCAAAGCTTTCCAAGTCTTTTGCTGGTTTTATGCCCCATTTTATTTATAATTCCTATTTTCCTTTGTTAGCTCTGAAAAGAGCCAGTATTGACATGCAATGGAAAGCAATGAGGAATTGAGAACAGGAGACATATAGTGATCTTTGCTTCTACATTCCTGTAGCACAAGAGCACCCAGAAGGTCAATAGCACAAGGAAGCCGATGTTCATTTCCTCAATGCCCATTTCCAAATAAAATCCGGGTGGCATGTGCAAGCAACAGTGTGTGTCTGGAGGACTGATTTGGCTCACTGGTTTTTCACTATAAGACTACAGGAAGAGTAAGAATGTGTGACCCTTAGATGGTATAAAAGGATCAGGAGAGGTCCAGTGGTTATCCTTGGGGAACCCCCCTCACCCCCAGCCAGTTGTTTTTTCAGGAAATCTGCACTGAATAATATGCATGAGAGAGATTTGTAGGTACTGCCTCTATAGTATGCAAATCTCTCTCATGCATATTCATTGTGGATATCCTGAAAACCTGACCGACCCGGGGTGGGGGGGGAGGGAGGTGCCTCAGTACAAATTTAGGAACTACTGGTATAGTCTATTTTAGGGATGTGAATCGTGTCCTCGATCGTCTTAACGATCGATTTCGGCTGGGAGGGGGAGGGAATCATATTGTTGCCGTTTGGGGGGGTAAAATATCGTGAAAAATCGTTAAAAATCGTTAAAAATCGAAAAATCGAAAAACCGGCACATTAAAACCCCCTAAAACCCACCCCCGACCCTTTAAATTAAATCCCCCACCAAATAACTTAAATAACCTGCGGGTCCAGCGGCGGTCCGGAACGGCAGCGGTCCGGAACGGGCTCCTGCTCTGAATCTTGTCGTCTTCAGCCGGCGCCATTTTCCAAAATGGCGCCGAAAAATGGCGGCGGCCATAGACGAAAAAGATTGGACGGCAGGAGGTCCTTCCGGACCCCCGCTGGACTTTTGGCAAGTCTCGTGGGGGTCAGGAGGCCCCCCACAAGCTGGCCAAAAGTTCCTGGAGGTCCAGCGGGGGTCAGGGAGCGATTTCCCGCCGCGAATCGTTTTCGTACGGAAAATGGCGCCGGCAGGAGATCGACTGCAGGAGGTCGTTCAGCGAGGCGCCGGAACCCTCGCTGAACGACCTCCTGCAGTCGATCTCCTGCCGGCGCCATTTTCCGTACGAAAACGATTCGCGGCGGGAAATCGCTCCCTGACCCCCGCTGGACCTCCAGGAACTTTTGGCCAGCTTGTGGGGGGCCTCCTGACCCCCACGAGACTTGCCAAAAGTCCAGCGGGGGTCCGGAAGGACCTCCTGCCGTCCAATCTTTTTCGTCTATGGCCGCCGCCATTTTCGGCGCCATTTTGGAAAATGGCGCCGGCTGAAGACGACAAGATTCAGAGCAGGAGCCCGTTCCGGACCGCTGCCGTTCCGGACCGCCGCTGGACCCGCAGGTTATTTAAGTTATTTGGGGGGGGGTTCGGGAGGGTGGGGGATTTAATTTAAAGGGTCGGGGGTGGGTTTTAGGGGGTTTTAGTGTGCCGGCTCACGATTCTAATGATTTATAACGATAAATCGTTAGAATCTGTATTGTATTGTGTTCCATAACGGTTTAAGACGATATTAAAATTATCGGACGATAATTTTAATCGTCCTAAAACGATTCACATCCCTAGTCTATTTTCTGTTCTCATTACATTGTTCTCTTGTAGAATGACACATAGCTTAGAGCTCTGGAAATTTAGCACTGTGCGGTGGTACTTTTACATTCCATTACTCCGTGTTTTTATTAGCTGGCCATTCTGCTTTTTTTCAGCACATGTTACTAGGGCCGTAATCTTTCTGGAGGTGGAATCAGCTAATCAAATTACAAAATACTGAGAGGATCCAAGCATTACAGCCTACTACCATAATTTATAGAGGCTATGAGGCAGCACTAATAATCTGACACTTCAGCCTCAAGAAAATTATAAAGAGAGCAGGAAAGGGCACACAATGTATCTGTTTCTCTGATAATGAAGAGGACAAGTAACGCTCTGCGTGTGCACACTGAGCCCATGATTCTTCTTACAGACCTGGATCTTGAGAACTCCTCAGACGGTACATTTGTGAAAGTGGTACATGAACCGTTCCTGCCCAACTTTTCCCTCAAAAAAAGAAATACAGTAATGAATTTTTTTTTTTTTTTTTTTTACCAAGGATTTTTTTTTTTTAATAGTTTGTCCTGGTGCATTTATCTGTGTTTATTAGGAAAACATACAGAATTTGGACATCTTTATGTTGCAGGGCTTTTCATTCAAATGAAGAGATACATGGGCCTTTCCAGCCTCTAGCATCTACTGCTTCCAGGGCTCTTTGAGGTTTCTGTATAATTAGTAGTGCTGGGAATTACTATTGCAAATCCTTTGTTTTCTCCATACACCAAGAATCCTTGAGGACAATATTCAGCCGCTGAGCGGGTCCCCTAGTTAGCCGGTTAACTTATCTCTGCTCCTCCCCAGAACGCCCCCGATTTATCCGGCTAAATTCTGGCCAAGTAAGTAGTTACCCCACTAGAATTTAGCTGGATAAGTGCTGAATATATCCGGGTGAGTCATTTAGAGGGATAACTTTTCAGTTATCTGTTTAAATGGCTTTTGAATATCAGCCTCCTAATTTCTCGATGTATGTGTATTATTACACTATTTTTTTCTTTGTATACCATTTTGGGTTGTACTTTAGGACAAAGAAGGTGGTATACAAATGTAAAATAACATAGCATAGTATGCAGCAGCATTTTCACTGGCATGAAAGTGAGGAGTCTTCCTTTATGATCCTTTTCCAGCCAGGTATGGATTTGATATTGTGGAAGTTACTGATAGAATGATTTTGAGCTCATGCTTTTTTTCGTTTTGATCACTCACCTTTCCAAACCGATGCTCAAGACAAGTTACAGCAAGTGGGTCCTTGTCCTAGAGAGAGTTATAATCTAAGTTGATACTTGTGGCAATGGAGGGCAAAGTGACTTGTCCAACTTCATAAGGAATTTCGGTAGAAGACGTGGGATTTGAACAGTGGCTTTCCTGGTTCTGATCCCATTGCTCTGACCACAAGGCCACTCTACACTCTTTAACCATTTCTTGTATGATATATGAAGTGAACCAGTGCGTAAAACATTCTGTGCTACCAAAGAGAATACTAGTAGTCAGAAACCTAAAAAGGAACATAAACTTGAAGGCAATCTGTCAATAATAAAAAACTGGCAAACTCATAACATGCTAGTCTGATAATGACACTTTTATGTTCAGATTTTCAAGACCTTAGACAACCATATTCCTGGCAAAAATAAAACTCTAGGTTTCACATACTGCTTGAACCATGTATGCAAATCAGTCATGAAGAAAACATCATTACATGCAAAACTCAACAACTTTCGACAAAAATAAGTTTCAAGATCACAGAATGCACTTATTTCTAATATCAAGCTTCTTCCCTTTAAGGATCAGTGTCTCAACATTGTGGGGGTAATTTTCAAAGACTTATGCAAGGGCTGAGCATCTTAAATCAGCATATATATATTTATTTAACGCTTTTATGTACCGCATTAGTGGTAACATCATACCGGTTTACATCCAAACTAAAAAGGTGGAAAGTACATAAAACAGGTACAGGGGAGGGGCAATGAATCGAGAGAGGCCGAGAAGAAGCCGGAAACAGAGCATAGAGAAATATAATACAAATAACAGGTAATGTACTGCAAGGAACATGAAGTAGTAACACAAACTATATACAAAGATCAGGTCAAAAGGAGGTTAGCATAAGGTTGAGGGAAGTAAGTGTCTAATCTGGGTAAGCCTGCTTAAAGAGCCATGTCTTTAATTTCTTTTTGAATTTGGTGGTACAGGGCTCAAGTCGAAGAAAAGTGGGAAGTGAGTTCCATCGCATGGGACCAGCAATGAAGATGGCACGATCCATTTAGAGGAGAGATGTGCCTTTTTAAGAGAGGGTACTTGGAGGGTTCCTTTATTGTTTGCTCTGGTGGGTCGGTTAGAGCGTGTGAGGCAGAAGGGTTCATCAAGCCAGTTGGAGTTGTGACTGTAGATGGATTTATGAATGATGAAGAGTGTTTTATAGAGGATACGTGAAGGGATGGGGAGCCAATGGAGGTCTTTAAGGATGGGAGTGATGTGGGCTGATTTCCGGGCATTTGTGATGGCCCTCACTACTGCATTCTGGAGCATTTGAAGTGGTTTTATGGCAGAGTAGGGAAGCCCTAGCAGGAGGGAGTTGCAATAATCCAATTTGGAAGAGAGGGTGGCCTGAATGATAGTGCGGAAGTCATGAGGGTGGAGTAGGGGTTTTAGTTTTTTTAGGACATTGAGCTTGTAGAAGCCTTCCTTGAGGATAGAATTAATGTATTTCTTTAAATTCAGTTGCTGGTCAAGAAGGACCCCGAGGTCTCTTACAAAAGGCTGAGCGGATATGGCAGGATCAATGGAGATCGATGGTTTAGGGGTTTGGTGTTGGGATATAAGGAGCAGTTCAGTTTTGGTGGTGTTTAAAGCAAGGTGAAGGTTTGTGAGTAAATTGTTGATGGACACAAGGCATGTGTCCCAAAGCTTCAGTGCATCAGATAAGGAATCATGGATAGGAATGATGATTTGGGCGTCATCAGCATAGAGGTAGAACTTGAGGCCGAGGTCCGATAGGAGATGACAGAGGGGTGTAAGATAGATGTTAAATAGAGTGGAGGAGAGGGAGGAACCCTGTGGGACACCTTGGGACAGGGAGTAAAGTGTAGATTCTGCATTACCTATATTTACAGAGAACTTTCTGTTGGATAAGTAGGATTTGAACCACAGGAGAGCTAAGCCTGAGATGCCTATTTCCGTCAGACGGGTGAGGAGGTGGTTGTGGTTGATTGTGTCAAATGCAGCGGAAATATCCATTAGAGCCAGAAGGTAGCAATGACCTTGATCCATACCTCTGATAAGGTGGTCAGAGAGGGTGAATAAGATTGTTTCTGTGTTGAGGTGCTTGCGAAAACCAAACTGGGATGGGTGGACAATCTTGTTGTTTTCAAGATAATCCATAAGTTGGGAATTAACTATCTTTTCCATAATTTTAGAGATAAAGGGGAGGTTTGAGATGGGTCGGAAGTTCGAAGGGTCATTTGGGTCTAATGAAGGTTTTTTGAGAAGGGGTTTGACCACTGCTTGTTTGAGAGTGTCTGGGACTATGCCAGAGGAGAGCGATGAGTTAATGATATTAGCTAGAGGTTTGGCTATGGTGCTGGGAATGGAAAGGAGGGTTTTTATGGGGATGGTGTCTGTGGGGTGACTGGCAGGTTTGATTTTTTTAAGAATTGATTCAATTTCCTTGGCAGAGGTTAGGTCGAGGGAGTCAAGGGTGGTGGTATTTGGGTCAGGGCAAGAGTGGGTGGAGTGTGAGGAGTTTGGGAATCTGTGGAGGATATTAGCAATTTTCCTATGGAAGTACAGTGCTAGCTCTTCACATTTAGCTGAAGCTTCATTGTCCAGGATGGGGGGCAGGGCAGACTTGATGAGGTCCGTAACGTATGAAAAAAAGGCCTTGGGATTGTACATGTACTCATGTATTTTGGAAGCATAAAAATTGCGTTTAGATTTGAGCGTGGTGAGTCTGTAGTGGTGAAGGGCAGATTTGTAGCTGGCAGCGTGTTGCGGTAAAGGTTCTATATGCCATTTTCTCTCTCTCTGTCTGAGTTTGTTTTTCAATATTTTTAGATCAGCAGTGTACCAAGGTTGGAGGTTTTTAGAGGATAATCGCAACCTACGTCTGGAGATAGGACATAATTTATTAGCGATGTCAAGTGTGAGGTTGCTCCAGGAGGCTAGGGCAGCATCAGGGTTGGTGCAGTCAAGTTCGGGTAGGGTGTTGGATAGTGCTGAAGTTAGGTCCTCACTGGCGCAGGGTTTTCTGAATACAATAGTTGTGCTTTGTGCCGGGTTACGTGTGGTTGGAGCATTTATGAAGCGTAGCGTTTCGGTGAGGAAATGGTCTGACCAGGGGACCATGGTGCAAGTGGGTGTGTTAGGAGAGTGAATACATGGATTAATGAAGATGAGGTCTAGGGAGTGCCCAGCTTTATGAGTATATATATGCATATATACTTATATATGCATATAAGTAGCTTCAAGACATTAAATGGCAAATCATTGAACTCGTACACATCAGTCCATGCAGAGGTAACTTTAAAACCATCTTAAATTACAAGGAACAACAGTGGAGATACAGACTAAATTCAGTATTTCCCAGTGGCTTAAACGCAGCTGTCGAATGGTATACACTAACTTAATCATTTATCCTGCTATGGTTACTGACATAACAATTGACGTCATTCACTTAGATTGCATATTTATAAGGTTAGTATTTCCGGTGCGGTCACAGGAAAAGAAACGCGGGAACGCCATGTTATACGATCACTGAATTCACCTACAGTAAGTCCTAGATAAATTCGTTGCCATTGATGCTGAAATGTTTTTCGCTCACTGTATTTTATTGATATTATTGATATTCAATAATTCTTTATATGACATTGACCACCTACATTTTGTTTGTAGACGCTGTTATTGAGCCCTTTATAACGAACTGGCTGTTCGAAACATGGGCCCATGTCGGGAATGTTGAGGAAGCAAGGCTTCATAGATGTTTGAAAAAAAGACAGTGTTTTACACTAAAGCTAAGTTGAACTTTTGCACAGCATATATTTTAAAATACTGAAAAATAGATAACTATCAGACCTATGATTAAGAATAAGGCTGAGATACAAAGTTATCACTGTTCGATGAAGCCTATTATGACGGTCTTTAACACAGTAAGCATCTGTGACTAAGGTATTTGATATGTACTTTTGGCAATTCGGCTGCTCTATAAAAAGAGTACATATACATATCATCAAATGGTCAGTTTTCTAAAAGGAGCAAGGTCGCTAGTGGAGTGCTCCAGGGGCCTGTATTGGGACCTGTGCTGTGATCTGGAGAAAGGAACAAAGAGTGAAGTAACCAAATTTGCAGATCACACAAAATTGTTTTGCATCATTAAAACAACAGAGAACTGTGAAGATCTGCAAAAGAACCTTGAGAGACTAGGAGACTGGGCATCTAAATGGCAGATGCAATTTAAGATAGACAAGTGCAAAGTAATTCACATGGGGAAAAATAATTCAAACTACAGGTACATGGAGGTCCATATTCAAAAGCCATTTAGATGGATAACTGAAGTTATCCTTCTAAATGGCCAGACTGGCATATTTAAAGACTTATCTGGCTAAATTCTAGCCAGATAATTAGATATCCGGCTAGATTTAGCTGGATAAATTGGAAGCGTCCAGGGGTGGGCAGGAGGGTGTTTCAGGGATGAATGCAGTTAGCCAGATAAATTATCTGGCTAACTCTGGTCATGCCGCTGATCTGTCCTAAAGTTAGCTAGATAAAAATATCCAGCTAACTTTAAGATAGTCGGGTATATTCAGCAGTGCAACCATACCATTAAATATACCCTGCTAGTAGGTCAGATAGGTTTATCCGGCTAATAAGCTGAGCCTCTCAGCGGCTGAATATTTTCCCCATGATGTTGGGTTACATGTTAGGAGTCTTTGTAGACAATACCGTGAAACCTTTGGCTCAGTTGTGGGGGTGGAGGTCATAAAGGCTATTAGAATGTTAGGATTCGGAGCGGCCTCGGAGGGAACTGGGAAAGCCATCAGGGCTCCCCTAGGGCTCGGCGTGCGCAAGGTGCACAAGTGTGCATCCCCTTGTGCGTGCTGACCCCGGATTTTATAACATGCGCGCGGCTGCGTGCGCATGTTATCAAATCGGACATAGATTTGTGCGCGCCGGGTTGCGCGCACAAATCTACGCCCGCGCGTACCTCTTAAAATCCGGCCCTAACTGTTGTAACCACTTCCTCTGGCAATGAATTCCAGAGTGAAAAATAATTTTCTTCAATTTGTTTTAAATGAGCTACTTGCTAATTTCATGGAGTGCCCTCTAGTCCATCTGTAATCTGTTAGAGTAAATAATCGATTTACATTAACCTGTTCAAGTCTTTTCATGATTTTGTAGACTCTATCATATCCCACTTCAGTCGTCTCTTCTCCAAACTGAAGAGTACTAACTTCTTTAGCATTTCCTCATAGGGGAGCCGGTTCATGCCCCTTATCATTTTGGTCGCCCTTTTCTGCACGTTCTCCAGTACAACTTTATCTTTATTGAAATATGACGAGGGGAAATGCAGACAGTATTCAAGGTGAGGTCTCATCATGAAGCGATAGAGAGGCATTATGACATCCACTGTTTTATTTGCCATTTCCTTCCTAATAATAATTCCTAACATTTGGTTTGCTTTTTTATCCGCCACAGCACACTGAGTTGACAATTTCAATGTATTATCCACTATGACGCCTAGATATCTTTCCTGGGTGGTAATTCCTAAAATAGAACCTAACATTGTGTAATTACAGCAAGGGTTGCACTTGTTCACATTAAATTTCATCTGCCATTTGGCAGGCGAATCTTCCAGTCTCACAAGGTCTTCCTGAAATTTATCACAATCTGCTTGAGATTTAACTACTCTGCATAATTTTGTATCATCCGCAGATTTGATCACATCACTTGCCATACCCCTTTCCAGATCATTTATAAATATATTAAAAAGCACAAGTCCAAGTACAGATCCCTGAGACAAATCACTGCTTATCTTTTTCCACATCTACCAGTTCACCTTTGTCCACATGTTTATTCACCCCTTCAAATAAAATGTAGGAGATTTGTGAGGCAAGACTTCCCATGGGTAAATCTATGCTGGCTGGATTTAAACCATGTCTATCTAAATATTTTGTGATTTTATTCTTTATAACAGTTTCCATGATTTTTCTGGCTCTGAAGTCAGGCTCACCGGTCTATAGTTTCCCTTTTTCAATAGAGTCACATTGGCCACCTTCCAGTCTTCAGGTAGAACGGATGATTTTATTGAAAGGTTACAAATTAATTGAAATAGGTCTGAAATTTCATTTTTTAGTTCTTTCAGAACCCTGGGGTGAATATCATCTGGTCCAGATGATTTAATACTCTTCAGTTTGTCAATCTGGCCTATCACATCTTACAGGTTCACCATGATTTGGTTCAGTTCATCTGAATTGTCACCTTTGAAAACCTTCTTCGGAACAGTTGTCTCCCAACATCCTCTTCAGTAAACACCGAAGCAAATAATTTGTTTAGTCTTTCCATGATGGCCTTATCTTCCCTAAGTGCCCCTTTAACTCCTCGATCATCTAACAGTCCAACAGACTCCCTCGCAGGATTTCTGCTTCGGATATATTTTTTAAAGTTTTTATCATGAGTTTTTGCCTCTGTGGCCAACTTCTTTTCAAATTCTCTCTTAGCCTGTCTTATCAATGTCTTACATTTAACTTGCCAGTGTTTATGCTTTATCCTATTTTCTTTTGATGGATCCTTCTTCCAGTTTTTGAATGAAAATCTTTTGACTAAAATAGCCTCTTTCACCTCAATTTTTAGCCATGTTGGCAACCGTTTTACGTTCCTTCCACTTTTCTTAATGTATGGAATACATCTGGACTGCGATGCTAAGATGGTATTTTTTAACAATGTCCATGCCTGTTGCACACTCTTAACCTTTGTAGCTTTACCCTTCAGGTTTTTTTTAACTATTATTCTCATTTTATCTAAGTTTTTCTTTTAAAAGTTTAGTGCTAGAGCCATAAATGTATTTACTGTCCCCATTCTAGTCATTAATTCAAATTTGTTCATTTTATGGTCACTATTGCCAAGCAGCCCCACCATCGTTACCTCTCTCACCAAATCCTATGCTCCATTGAGAATTAGATCTAAAATGTCTCCCTCTTTAATCAGTTCCTGAACCAATTGCTCCATAAAACTGTCATTTATTCTTTCCAGGAACATTATCTCTCTAGCATGTCGTGATGTTTCACTTACCCATCAATATTGTGGTAACTGAAATCTAAACACGAGAGTGCAGAATAAAGTAAGTCCAAACCACAAGGTAAATCAAAACAGCTCTAAGGAGCCTGAAATTTTTAATTCCTTTTTTTGAATGGCAACTCCACTGACTTGCAATCACACCACAGTATAGACCGCGTCCCCCGACACGGTCCCGTGTTTCGCCAAGGGCTGCATCGGGGGGGAGCAACAAGGTTATCAAGGCACTGTAAATAAACATACAAGGGTTAGGACATAAGCTGGACAAAACCGACATATTAATACTATTTCAGATTCAAATAAATCGCATACCTGAATGCAGAGCAGTTTCAAAAATGGCAGGGAGCGCGTCCATCTTGACTGCAGACAGGTATTTAAACCTACCGGAGTGAGCGCGAAACTCAGGTTGACAGGTCACATGGTCACTAGGGGCCAATCAGCTTGGCCCCCGTTCCTGAGGCGCAACTAGCAGTGCATACAGCAAGCAATCTCTGGTGACCCCACACTCTTTATGTGAACAGATGCCATTCCAATTCTCGATTGAGCCCTTTCGGGGCTACTGTATCGAGGCGGAAAATCCACCTCTGCTCAATTCTTCCCAACTGTTCACTATAATTACCACCGCGCGGAGAACGAGGAACAACCTCAATGATGGAGAAGATTAAGTCGGAAAGAGAGTGTGAATGTTGAGCCCAGTGTGTTACTAGGGGTTCATTCTCCCGAGAGTTACGTATATTTGAGCAGTGCTCAATAATGCGTGTTTTTATCATTTTAGTAGTCTTTCCTACATAGATTAAGGGACAAGGGCAAATAATGGTATAAATCACCCCTTTTGAAGTGCAGTCCGAGAAAGACCGGAGAGGAAAAACCTCTTGAGTGAGCGGATTTATGAAAGACGTACAGGTTACAGTGTGTTTGCACATCGTACAACGCCCACAGGGCTGATGTCCAATTGAGGGTGAGGGGACCCTTGATTCTGGCTGTAGGTCCGCGTGAATCAGTCTATCACGGAGGTTACGGCCCCTCCGAAAGGTGAACCTTAAAGGACCTTGAAAAAGTCGATGCAGAGAGAGAGACTGCCAATGTCTACGAATAATATTCGTAACCTGCCGGCTTAAGACGGAAAATGGTAAAATACAGTTGATAGTACTCTCAGATGATTCAGAGCGTGGGAGAAAAAGAAAATCCCGATTTGCAAAGAGAGCCCGTTTAAAGGCCCTCTTTACTACTGACATGGGGTAACCCCTGGACAAGAACCG
Organism: Rhinatrema bivittatum; assembly: GCF_901001135.1. NCBI lineage: Eukaryota > Metazoa > Chordata > Amphibia > Gymnophiona > Rhinatrematidae > Rhinatrema > Rhinatrema bivittatum. The sequence goes on along the minus strand of NC_042621.1, from coordinate 127,605,636 downwards.
CCCTGTCATTAACTTAGCCTGGGACAAGAATTCCACCCGGGTTGTACACAATCTGCGTAGGCGCAAAAATTGCCCAGTGGGGATGTTATGACGTAAATTACGCGGATGACAGCTTTGAAATGAAAGCAAAGTATTGCGATCAGTGTCTTTCCGGTAAATCGTTGTGGTAAACTGGTTTTCATGGACAGATATCACTATATCTAAAAAAGGAATTTGACGTGGATGTATTACAAAATTAAACTGTATATTCGGATCACAGGAGTTAAGCCAGTCAAAGAAAAGAAAAAACTGTATATCGGTACCCCGCCATATTAAAAAAATATCGTCAATGAATCGACGCCATAGGGATATATGCTGAAAGCCATCTGATGGATATACAAAAGTTTCCTCAAAACGAGCCACAAAAAGGCATGCCAGGCTCGGAGCCATTGTAGCCCCCATTGCAGTACCTTTTATCTGTTGGAAAAAAGAATCCTTGAACCGAAAATAATTTTTGGTAAGGGCCAGTTCTGCCAGAGTGGTTAAAAAGGAGGTGGGGACCCGATAAGGGGTTTGACGGTGATTTAAGGTTTCTTCAACAATCCTTAGTGCCTCTACCTGTGGAATGTTTGTATACAGGGAGACTATGTCCAAAGTTACAAAGAAAAATCCGGTAGGTGGAACAGGTGTATTGTCTAGAATAGTGATCAGGTGGGAAGAATCACGAATGTATGATGAAATTTGCAGGACCCAAGGTTTTAAAAATAGATCCACAAACTGTGATAATGGCTCAAGGACTGACCCAATTCCAGCCACAATAGGTCGACCTGGGGGTTTGTCTAAAGTTTTATGCACTTTAGGTAAAGTGTAAAAAACTGGTATTTGGGGAAATTCAGTCACCAAAAATCTAGATTCCCGGGGGGTCAATATTTTTGCATCTGTGGCCCTTTGGACCACTTCCTTAATGTGGAACACAAGATCAGGTGTGGGGTCACCAGCTAGTGGAAGGTAAAAGGAACGATCATTCAGCTGACGATAAACCTCTGCCTCATAGTGTTCAATGTCCTGCACCACTAGCCCACCTCCTTTATCCGCAGGCTTGATTATAATGCTTCGATCGCGTTCCAACACTTTAATAGCATCATATTCACATTTGGTCAAATTGAAACATGTGAAATGACGACTAGACATCAAACTACGGATATCCTGATCAACCAGAGTTTCAAAAGCCGCAATGAGTGGGTCAGTAGTGCCTGGCGGAATCCATCGAGATTTCGGAGACACCACTGAGTCATCTCGTACAGCGGGTGAATCAGCAAAAAAGAGTTTGAGCTTAAGGGCTCTACAGAAACGGTACAAATGTATTTTCAAATCAAATAAATTGCATTGAATCGTGGGCACAAAAGAAAGTCCTTTCCCCAATATCCCCAATTCAACCTCAGATAGAACTCGAGAAGACAAATTAAAGATGGCTAAAGGATCTACTGCCACAGATCTGTTCGCTGACTGGTCGCTCGGGTTACCCGTTGAGCTTGTGAAGCATTGCCTCTCGGTCGTGAGCGGGGATTTCGATCCTGTCGAGGTTGCTGCCCGGAGTCCAGAGGTTTTTGGCCCGAGTCCAAAAAAGATGAGGCTATAGATGCATAGCGTGTAGATGCCGCAGTGTTCTCGGGGCGTGCCCCAGCCAGTAAACCTTCGCCGCGTACCTGCTTGGGGCGAGTGATAATGATTTCTTCGCCTGAAGAGTCTCCGGACGAGTCCTGGGCAAAAGTCACCTTTCTTTGGGCTTGTTGTTGGCGAGGTTTGGCCATCCATTGGTATACAAAGCCAGATGTATAATCGGTCTCGTCCCGAACAAATTTATTATATTTCACAGCCTTTAAATCGTTTTTAAATTTAACAAGATTGTCATGGAATTCACATAACTCCCGATCAAAAACCTCAACCGGGGTCGAGGTTTTAATAGTTTCCAAATGAGTAGATAGTTCCTCTTGCAAAGATGTTTGTAAGACTTTAGTTGTTTCTATAATAAGTACCATAAGATCAAAGGAGCACTTATTCAAAATTTGGTTCCACCGGGTAACAAACGTGGGATTATCAGTATGTAGCCGTGGGGCTTTTTGTACTCGAAGTCCTCGAGGAATTCTACGGACCCTGCAATATTCAACCAGGGTTAGAGCATGAAGTTCTGCTCGTGTGAGGCGTTTCTGTAAGTTGATAATGTCTGGCCAGGTGACAGTAGGGGCCTCAAGCGAGGGAGGGTCATCAAAAAATTGCTGATCCGTGAGCACTGCATTAAACTCCGCTTCGGTGTAACTGAAGGTTTGATCGTCGGCTGCCATTAAGGGCTCTAATGACAAGGTAACGCCAGACCCAAAAACACCACAGAGCAGGAGAACTGCACTTCAATAATATCCAAACACGAGAGTGCAGAATAAAGTAAGTCCAAACCACAAGGTAAATCAAAACAGCTCTAAGGAGCCTGAAATTTTTAATTCCTTTTTTTGAATGGCAACTCCACTGACTTGCAATCACACCACAGTATAGACCGCGTCCCCCGACACGGTCCCGTGTTTCGCCAAGGGCTGCATCGGGGGGGAGCAACAAGGTTATCAAGGCACTGTAAATAAACATACAAGGGTTAGGACATAAGCTGGACAAAACCGACATATTAATACTATTTCAGATTCAAATAAATCGCATACCTGAATGCAGAGCAGTTTCAAAAATGGCAGGGAGCGCGTCCATCTTGACTGCAGACAGGTATTTAAACCTACCGGAGTGAGCGCGAAACTCAGGTTGACAGGTCACATGGTCACTAGGGGCCAATCAGCTTGGCCCCCGTTCCTGAGGCGCAACTAGCAGTGCATACAGCAAGCAATCTCTGGTGACCCCACACTCTTTATGTGAACAGATGCCATTCCAATTCTCGATTGAGCCCTTTCGGGGCTACTGTATCGAGGCGGAAAATCCACCTCTGCTCAATTCTTCCCAACTGTTCACTATAATTACCACCGCGCGGAGAACGAGGAACAACCTCAATGATGGAGAAGATTAAGTCGGAAAGAGAGTGTGAATGTTGAGCCCAGTGTGTTACTAGGGGTTCATTCTCCCGAGAGTTACGTATATTTGAGCAGTGCTCAATAATGCGTGTTTTTATCATTCTAGTAGTCTTTCCTACATAGATTAAGGGACAAGGGCAAATAATGGTATAAATCACCCCTTTTGAAGTGCAGTCCGAGAAAGACCGGAGAGGAAAAACCTCTTGAGTGAGCGGATTTATGAAAGACGTACAGGTTACAGTGTGTTTGCACATCGTACAACGCCCACAGGGCTGATGTCCAATTGAGGGTGAGGGGACCCTTGATTCTGGCTGTAGGTCCGCGTGAATCAGTCTATCACGGAGGTTACGGCCCCTCCGAGATTGCTTGCTGTATGCACTGCTAGTTGCGCCTCAGGAACGGGGGCCAAGCTGATTGGCCCCTAGTGACCATGTGACCTGTCAACCTGAGTTTCGCGCTCACTCCGGTAGGTTTAAATACCTGTCTGCAGTCAAGATGGAAGCGCTCCCTGCCATTTTTTAAACTGCTCTGCATTCAGGTATGCGATTTATTTGAATCTGAAATAGTATTAATATGTCGGTTTTGTCCAGCTTATGTCCTAACCCTTGTATGTTTATTTACAGTGCCTTGATAACCTTGTTGCTCCCCCCCGATGCAGCCCTTGGCGAAACACGGGACCGTGTCGGGGGACGCGGGTCTATACTGTGGTGTGATTGCAAGTCAGTGGAGTTGCCATTCAAAAAAAGGAATTAAAAATTTCAGGCTCCTTAGAGCTGTTTTGATTTACCTTGTGGTTTGGACTTACTTTATTCTGCACTCTCGTGTTTGGATATTATTGAAGTGCAGTTCTCCTGCTCTGTGGTGTTTTTGGTAACTGAAATCTCCCATTAATACTGCACTACCAATTTGGTTAGCTTCTCTAATTTCTCTTAGCATTTCACTGTCTGTCTTATCATTTTGGCGAGGTGGACAGTAGTATACTCCTATCACTATAGTCTTCCCCGACACACAAAGGATTTCTACCGATAAAGATTTAATTGTGCATTTAGGGCCTGATTTTTAATCCCCTGCGCGTGGGGAAAATGGGGGTTACGTGTATGGCTGGGTCTTATGTGCACTGCGTGCATTTTAGAAGAGGCCCAGCCGTGCACGTAACCCATGTTCAGGTTGGGCCCTGAAGTAAGTATTGCAAAAAAAAAAAATGATTCGGTCGGATTTAGGGGTTGGGGAGGAGAGGGGACTGGGAGGGAACTGGGGAAGGCTGCAAATTTGCAGAATTTTACCACACTTTGCATGTGCCATGTGCACATGTGCGTGCGGATTATAAAATCGGTGCATCCATGTGCGTGCGCTGGGAAACACGTGCACATGGATGCGCACGTGCACCTTACAAAATCTACCCGTTAGTCTCTTGCAGGATCTTTATCCTGTTGGACTGTGTGAAGGAAATTTCCTGTTAAACTAATTAGTCCACCAATTTGTCCAGTCAATCTATGCCATCAAGACTCTCCTGGTTCTTCAGCCTGAACTCGAGTTTACCCAGACCCCTCACCTAGGGGCTGATGCGATATTCATGAGCAGAAAGCGGGTGCTGAACAGTCAGTGCCCACTTTCTTAATGTGCCCCCAGCGTTCCTCCTGGGGGGCGCCATGCAATATTTAAATTAGGGGTTTGCATTGCTTACGAGAGCCTGAGTGCGTTGGCCGTCCACCGGTTAGGAAAACCGAAGCCGAGTTTATCGGTATCGGTTTTACTAAATGCCGCACAGGCAGGGGTTCAAGAAATGGATGCTTGTCATTTGAGTGTCTGTTTCCTGCACCCGACTGCCGGCACATTTTTTTAACTTTTTTTTTTTTATTAGTTTGTTTAGTTTAGTTTTCCTCCTACTTAATATCGAAGTCATATTAAGTAGGAGGCAGTACAGAAAGCGTTTTTTTCTGTTTTTCTGTACTAGTTTTAGCAGCGCTCAGCTATTAACGCCTGCTCTGGGCAGGCGTTAATTTCTGATCACTAAAATGTGCATCCTAGACGCACAAATTTTATTTTTTTTTTTGCATTGAGAGTGAATAGCTAATAGCCTCATTCACATGCCTTTGCATGTGATGTGCACTATTACATTCACTCCGTGTTGGACTCGTGTTGTAGAGACGCTAATCCCCTTATTGCATAAGGGGATTGTATAGCACCTATACAACCCTCATCCAACTGTGGGTTATACAGTGCACTCGGCTGAGCGCACTGTATTGCATCGGCCCCCCTAGTCAGTATTTGCTTATAATGATTTATTTCTGACTTATGCCTGATCATTAGCAGGTGGAAATATGTGTAGGTAACAGTTGTACAAGCATCACTTTTGCAGGTTTTAAAATAGTATCTGTTGGCCCCTCCCTAGAACACCCCTGGCCTACCACTTTTTTATTCGAGCAAATTTATTCATGCACCTTTACTTGCAGGTTTATGTTTGAGGTTTATAAAATATCAGTGGTGTGAATATGTGCTATTTGTAGACGCATGTGCTCATTTTTATGCACGCAACTCTTAAAATTCACCTTTAAGTGTATTATGTGCCTTGAAACAGACAATTTTTGTTGAAACTTATTGAGTCTGAGTTTGGGATTTGATGTTTAGCTGCTCTTTTGCGTTTATAGTTTACCTCATAGCTTTAGATTTTTCTGGCAGTCTGATTAAGCATGTGATCTTGAAAATATCTGAAATCCTGAAATTCTGAAAACTTGAGATTCAGTCTGCAAAATGATTGTTACACTGACCATTTCTTCAAAATAATTTATAAGACAATCTATCTACATCTGGCTTCTCAGTGATGATCTACAGAAAAAAGACAGATGCTTTACTACATTTCGATAGTTGTTTAAGTGTAACCTTCCTGTTAGACAATTTTTTCATCACCATAGACTGTGCTCGACAAAACCCACAAGATCTATGTCGTAGATATCTTAACCATGGATAACCAGGCAGCTGCATCTGTAAAGCTTTCAAGACAGCTTTATATTCTGATTGAGACTCCCCCCTTGCTATCTTCAGCTTTTGAGGAACAACTGAGGAATGAATGTGTTCTGCTTTCTTGGTCTATTCATCTATGATATGTAAGAATGTTTGCAAACATGAAAGTATCTTATGATTACATGGGGTATTTTTAGAACTCCCCCACACTGTGAATTTTTCAGAGGTCAAATTATGCACAATATGGTGGTTGCAGTTGAATTAAAATTGACATAGGCTACACCTGCCTCCTTTGTTCTAGCAGTGATAAACCACTTTAAATGTGGCCATTGCTCTGCTTGTCCATAGATTTTGGATGTAAAATCATTCGTACATCCTAGAATGACAAAGTCTATGACTTTCATCATTTGACAAATTGCAGTTTCATCCAGGTTATTTACATCGTACATGCTCCTGCAAATTGTTAAATGTTGGGAAGACAAACAAAAGTTTATACATACAAATGATAGAACATAGAAGTTGTGTGTGTACGAGAAGATTAAAAACACCAGTGGTTGAACTTTGTGACGGACAGCACCATGCGTTTGAAGGTTTGCATTTTTTCACATTTGATCAACTGGCGGGGATGTGATTTGGAGAAATATCTGTCTGTATGGGAACAGAAATGGATCTTATTGGATGTAGTACAACTTCTAGATGGAATATGGACATAGAATGGGATTCTTTGTTATCAAATGTTCTCATTTTATCTTGTGCGCTTCCATCCAGCATTAGTGGGCATCATATACCGGATATCAGGTCTATGAGCACCATTATTAACATAGCCTATATCAGGGGTAGGCAACTCCAGTCCTCAACAATCACAAACATGCTAAGTTTTCAGGATATCCACAATGAATATACATGAGTGAGCTTTGCATCCACTGCTTCCACGGTATGCAAATCTATCTCATGCATATTCGTTGTGATTATCCTGCAGACCTGTCCTGTTTGTGGCTCTCAAGCACTAGAGCTGGCCACCCCTGGCCTATATTTAACATCAGTATTAATACAGCGATATTTTATTGATTTGCTGATATTTTGATTGTTTCTTTTCTGGTTTTTCTTTAGATGAAAGAAGAATATGGTAACATTCACCTCTTTTTTTGTCATCATCATACATTTTTCATAGTGAACTCATGTTTATATTCATGTACATGTTTTAAATATCAGTGTCACTTTTTGGAGGCACTTGACATTTATTTATTTATTTATTTTGAATTTTTCTATACCGGCATTCGCGATGGGAATCGCATCATGCCTAGAGGCCATATGATGCTTTTTTTTATAACAATGGTGCAGTCATAGATGTTATCTACTTACGGGTTCACTAAAAAATTATTCCCTAGATTTATCAAAATGCTATAAATATAGCAGAAATAGCACCTGCGATAAAAAAAAGTGGCATGGTTAGGCTAATTCCCACATTAGCAATTTATCACACGTGTGCTATTGCTGATTAATAAATTGGGGGAGAGAAAGAGACAGAGAGAGAGAGAACACATCTATATAGAGTCATTCTGACACGCTCTCTATATGTACCACTGTAGAGGGGCATTTTGAATCGGGGTGGATTTTGGAAGGTGGGGGAAGGGAGTTAGGGGGTGGTGTTACAGAACATTATGAAGTATTCATAATAAAATTGACATCACTAAAAATTTGTAGTCATTATAATGGATGAAAAATATAACTAGAGGAGAAGATTTGTTCAACAAAAAAATCCCCCCCATTAAAATTTTAAAGTTTTTTTCCCTGTGATTTTGGCACTTACCCCAGGTTTCCTGTACCCCCAATGCCCTCTAACCCTCTGCTAAGTCTGCCGAAGAACTGTTGTGGGAGCACGTGTGTTGCTGTATCGCATTGGGTGCTACTGGCCCTCATTACCATTAAATCTGCCCAAACTCCTCCCACTGGAATGCTCAATGTGGCATTTGTAAATGCATTGCATTATTTATCATTTGTGTTACAGTATTAACACATGCATTAAGGCCCTATTGCGAAATGATAAATGACCCTGTAAGTTTGTTATTGCTCACTTATTTTACTTATTTTTTTATTGGCAGTGTGAGCACTTGTGGAATTTCTTAGATGGGGTAATTTTAAATTTTCCTGTTTAAAGAAAACAAAAAAAGACTGTTAGGGATGGTGATTATAATAATGGAGCAAGACAGTGTCAGTCTTGGCCCATGTGTAAATGGCCATTGGCTGCTGTCTTTCTCTGGTGTATTTACTGTGATTGCACTCAGCAGTGAGGTCTATTAGCCAGCCATTTACTCTACTTCCTCATCATATTTGACCAGTGGATTGTATCTGTGTTTTTCTGGTTGTAGCCTCCCCATTCATCAGGGTCACATTTGGTGGCTACAGGGGTGGGAAAAGACCCTTCTGCAGTCCCAGAACCAGGATGATTCCATTGGGGAATAGCACAAAAGCTATGGGGACAATGGGGAGTGACACACCTGAAGCAAGAAAGCACAATCTATACTCTAAATGTTGTTCCAAAACAAAGACAAAATTTATTCCAGGAGTCCAAAAACATCAAAGTCTAGCTGGAACAGAATAAATATGAAAACCCAAGTCCAGCATGTAAATTCAAAAATCTGTGTTTCAATTCGTCACCAAGTTCTTCACAAATGTAACTCACAGTTCTCTTCATTTCAAAGTCAACAACTTTTCAGGGAGTTTTCCCAGTCCAATCCCGCTATGACCCCCCTTACTCTTGCAGGACCCCAAAGACAGCATTAGAAACTACTCTCCTGCAAAATCTCTGTCCCACACTATGGGCTTCCCAAGACAGACACAAATATCCCAGACGACTGAGGGACTCTCTGTCACCTTGAAAACCCTCCTGGGCTTCTTGTCCAGCTCTCAGATCTTCTGAACTCAGAGCCCCTCTGAGCACTGACCAAGGCTGCAAGCCTTAGCCGCAGTCTGCTATCTTCTGACCCGTGACAGTCTTATCCCACCGTTTCTACAAGTGGCTCCAACTTTACCGCCCTAACCCAATGCTTGTGTAAGCCGTTACGTGCCTTTTTCCAAAAGCCATCCCCTGTGGGGGAAGGCACCCACTATCCATCACTATCCCAATGTTCCACACTGTCAGCTACTTTGTTCAATATCTACATCACTCCCACCTACAAACTTTTCAGTGCCTAGGGCATAAACTATAGGATTTATGCCGATAATGTTCACTTTTTCATTCTTTATACTTCTTCCTGATCAGATACTTTTAAACGTTTCCCTCTGTTTACAGTATGTAGAAAAATGGTTATTTCACAACAAACTTCCACTCAATAGAGAAAAAGACTGAGATTCTGGTTTTGTCCAAATTTTCTTTAGGCAATCTTCCCTCTCATTTACCATTTTATAGCTACAAGATTCCCATTCGCAGACAGGGTGCACAACCTTGAGGTGTCATTGGACTTTGACCTCTCTTTCAGTTCTCATATTCATTCTGTTGTCAAAAGCTCTGCCCACTGCTCACTCCCAATGATTTTCATACAGTGCTTCGGGCACATGTCCTTAGTAATCTGGACTACTGTAATTCTTTTTACTTTGGGCTCCCAAATACTGCTCTGAGGCTGCCCCAGTTAGCTCAGAATGTGGCTGCACGTATTTTAGCTGGTGCCAAGTTTTGCAATCATATAACTCTCATCTTGGCTGATTTACATCGGCCCCCCATTAAGTGGAGAATTATGTATAAACTTGCAGTAATCATTTTTAAGATCCTCATCTCAGCTGGGTAAGCCCTGTTTTAAAAATCCACAGGCCACCACATTCCTTAAGATTGGCTCAGAAGAATCTTCTTGAAGTTCCAACAATAAAGCTGGCCCATTTGGTGGAACTCTCTCCCAGATGAGATTAGCACAGAGCCTTGCATTTGACTTTGAAAACTTTTTTATTTAAGAAAGCTTAAATAAAACAGTAGTCTTTTATTTTATGTTGTGATGTGTTTGCTGATTATCGGTATCCTTTCTGGTTTTTTTTCAATTACTTATATTTTACTTGTAAACCGCTATGAAATTTATGATGTTTGTAGTATATAAATTTTAATAAACCATAAACCATCTTCTGAACTTCCCCTGAAACTCCTGCTGTTGGATAGGTCTACATTTCACTAATAGCCCCTTTCTAGTGAACCCTAGTCAGGGGTCACATGGTTATTTTGTCTTGAAAATATAACCATACACAATGTCATTATGGGAGAATAATTAAACTGCCCAGGGAGGTTGCAGATGCTGCAAACTCATTTCCGAAAGAAAACTCCCTGCAGAATTTCCCTTTGAGAATCTGGACTGGCACACATACTGCAAGTAGAAAATACTCATGGACTTTTCACCTGCATTGAAGCGCTACACAATTACTTTTCCTCCCCCAACCTAACCCTGTCTACTTTTTGATGAGTCTAAACATGAGTGTGCTGCCAGCCCTCCCTAGATGGTCATATCCAGGCAGCAAGAAACTCCATACTGATCCCCAAGATGAGAGGGGCAACTCTTCTGATGCACACCTTCAGCATCACTGTTTTGCCAGTATCGGTCACCAGTGCAGCAGCAGCCATGTTCCGTCCATCTCCAGGCCTGAATATGCCACTTCCCTGGCATGCTCAGTGCTCAGACTTTTATGTACATTGTGGTCCACGAGCTTGCTCTTTTTCTCCTGTGAACCAGTATAAACAAGTATGAACTGCAAACAGGTCAGTTCAGACAGGAGGGACGAGGTAAAGATTTGGATGATTGACTTTAGTCAAGGTAAATGTCTCACCCACTGGTGATAAACATACCTGGGAACATTTGAGTTCTGGTTACCCTGAGATTGCTGTTGATTAGCAGATGGTGAGGGGGGGGTTGGGGGGGGATGAAGCAGTGGAATAATATGTATCAGCTTTCTCTCTTCCACTCTCCCCCCCCACCAGCTTTCTCTCTTCCACACCCCCACCCCCACAGTTTCTTCTCTTTCTTCCACCCACCACCTTCACCTGTCCCCCCCTCCAGTGACAATCCCACCATAATTCCGCCCTCCTCTTCCAGCACTCTCTTTGTTCCCCTATAAGTTACAACTCCATGACTTAATATTCCTCACTCTGCCCTTAGCTAATTGAGTCCCAAGTCCTGGAATCACAGCTGCAGACTGCGTTTTGTGTATGTTGCTGCTCTTCTCCAGTTGCTCCCCACACATGCTGCTTGCAGTGTCTGCACCAGAGTCACCCCGTTTCTCCTGTAACTCTAGCAGCCGCGACTGTAGTGGCATCTGGTCTGCGTCCCTCCCAACCCCCTCAATCTCCCACCACCCCCATGACCTCTGATTGACCCATAGCCATACATGTATACATTCTTTAATATAAAGGAATAACAAACCAAACACTGATATTGGATAAAAAGGCTGCAGCTTTATTAATCATATATATATATATATATATATATCCCTAGACAAACTGGTACCCGAGTCAGTATGGTGGTTACACCACCACCTCTGCAGCCCGCCGTAATAACCAAGCAAGCCAGCATCAAACCCAGGCCCCCTGCCCTGTCCCCAAGCAAGGGGGCCCCGACCTGAGGTATATAGAATGTCCTGTCCTATGCTGCCCAAGGCACCAGTCCACTGCTGACCTAGACCGTGATGCCCACCAGCACCATGTCTGAAATGTCTCTTCTGGCCCAAGTAACTGCCACAGGCATGAGGTAGGGTATACCCTTGCCTCATGCCCCCACCAATATCTAGCTGTGGCCAACATCAATCCCCAACAACCATCCTTATAGAGCCTTCTGCAGGGCATTATTGGACATATCCTGGCCAACGTATGAAAGATAGCCTCCATCTGACCTAAACAAACCTTTACCTTGGACATCCACCCATTCTTGCCTTATCTGGCGACCACTCAGCTTGCGGTTCCTACACCAATCTGACAGTTGACCTTCTTGTGTTCCCTCATCCAGAATCTTGAATGCTGGAACTGAGCATTTAACTTGGCCAAGTCATTCTTGATCCTCATAATTAGCTGCTTACTTGATAATTCGCCCATGTCATTGCTCCCCAAATGCGTTATGATGGCATTTGGAGCTGCCATCAAATACCTCAAGTTACCAAAGAAAAGGGCAAGAAATGGTCCCAAAGTGTACCCGGCTTACCCATGCATGTCTTGGCCATCCCATGGGTGCCAATCCCAAGTGCAGTCCTTAGGGGTGATCAGGTGCTCTCCTGTCAGACCAATGTACAAAAGAGTGTCCGATAATCCAAGCAGTCAATTGGACCCAGCACAGATCTGCAAAATACAACTAAGGCTTATGAGTAGATGTGCTCGCTTGGTCCATCCTGACATAGGTATTGACTGCTGCTGGTCTCCATCTTCCTATCTGCTGTATAGTGTCGCTCCATAACACCTTCTGACAATGATCCTGAATCCACCATCCTGGAGTCCCACATCTTTCCTCCCTCTCGGGAACCCTCCCCCTATTTGAAAGGCTTGTTCTCCGTGCATTACTACCATTCCCTGAGTACTTGAACAACTCCATTGCACTATCCCCGCAAACCACAGACCAACTCTGAATCCAATGCCAATGGAGAAACCACCAGAAAAGTGGCCTTTGTGAAACCAAATGGCCCCTGCCAAACCACACATGGAAGAACAATGTGCACCTCACTCCAATTGCAACCGAGACACCACCAGTCTCAGTGAATAACAGTCCACCACAGACTCTGGATGCTGTTGGAGTATCAACCTGCATCCACCCATGTGGTACCCCCTTGGTCAATCACCAAACGGCCCCCTGTCCCCATCCAGAACCCATTCATCCATGGGACCTCCATCCACCCAGTCTGGATGAATCCCACCATAGAAGAGGATCCTCTATGTGCCCTTGTGTTGTGTACTGACCTCCATCTCCTCCAGGCCGCACAAGCAGCCTCATGGGTCTCAGGTAAAAAGGAACACTAAAGGAACAATAAGCAGGTCATGGATTGAACTCAAAATAGGGAAATAATTGAAATTAAATTGCTTGCCATTGTTAATCTTGAAAATAAATTGGGAATCAGAATGTATGGCACTGTGTAGTCATGTATCCCACTGGCCCAACTTACAAGGTTCATTGGGTATGAACACCATCTGGCCAACTCCAGACCCGGCCCATTTCTCCTGACTTGTTCACCACCGACAGCCATTAACTATGAGTGTAGTTGAAGGAGCATTCCGCTTCACTTGGGAACCACCTTCCACTGGCAACAAGGGCACTCTGCCCATGTCAGGAATGCTAGCACACCTGGCCGTGAAAGCCTTGCCAGCATCCAATCAGGCTGTCCACCGCATGCCTGGCTCAAGCTGCAGCTCCCGACTCCCCCAACCACCACCCAATATGCCAAGCCACCCCCCCCCAACTTAAAACGGTTCCCGGTCGGTGTGTGTGTGGGGGGGGGGGGGGGGTGAACTGCAGGAAATGCCCAGTTAGGCCACCAAGGAAAACCTAAAATCCACCCTTGCTGCCCTCAGCAGGGACTGGAAACGTTCCCCCCAAACAGGAATCAAACCAGCAACCCAAGGATCAAAAAGTCCTCTTGCGCAGCCTGCCCAGCACATTCTCCTCCAACACATGCACCGGGGAAGGGGGAAGGTGCCCCGGGATGAAAAGCATGTCCGGTAATGGACCCACCATGCAGAAGCCCCCAAAGGGACCATGGCTCCGAGCCTGAAGCTCCGCAGGGTCCCTGTCACATCTCCCTCCCAGCGCAGGGAAAGGGAAGGCCAACAACTCTCTAAAACACACATGGGAGAAGCAACCCTCCCACTTGTCACGATGCAGCGAGCTATGGTCACCATATGGCACACATAGGATTACCCCTCCGTCCATCCAATGCATGCACCTTTTATTTTTAGTCTGGCTCGTGCTGCCCCTCCAGAAGAGAAGGAGCAAGCAAAGAGGCCAATGCTGGTCAGGATCAGAGAGGCCAGATGCGCCTCGGTCTCTAACCTTTAAATGGGCCATGACATCATTAGCCCGTGACCACTCCATCCCCCCACCCACCCAGCTGCATCACTGTCGAACCGGGCCGAGGAAGGAAGGGGAAAGGGAAGCCATGCTGCAGCTTGCCGTGATGTTGGAGCACCAGTGGCCGGACGCAATCGGGCTGCACGTGCACAGCGTGCGGCTACAGGTGAGTTCTGGGCAAAGGGGGCACAGGCCCACTCATTTCTCTGCAGGCTTACTGAGGAAGGAGAGTGGCTGAGCTGTATACAGAGAGGCCCTGAGATTTCTAGTGTTTCCCTTGAGACCCTGCAACTGATGCAAATTCCATGAGTCTCAGTGTGAAATCCTGAGAGTTCCCAAGTATGGTGATAAACCAGCTAGCCCACCGTTTTGCAACTAGGCACTAGGAGTACTGATGCAACCTAAAAGGGCAGAGGGTCTATTTGGAGAGGACAGACAAGGGAGATATGATGAAGAAATTCAAATACTTAAAATGTATTAATGTTGCATAGGAAGTTAGGCTTTTTTCAGCTGAAAGGAAATTCTAGATTAAGGGATCATGATATGAGGCTCCGAAGGGGCAGTTTTTCACAGAAAGAGTGGCAGATATGTGGAACACCCTCCCATAGTGGGTATTGCAGGTTAAAAGAGTAATGCTCACATTAAGAAGGTAATTTTGTTACACCTCACATAAATTTAAAGGACAGACTATACACCAATTTTCAAAGGGAAAGTACAATTACTGGCATACATTTGAAAATGCAAAAGTATGCATATAAATGCAAATCCCTCCCTGACTCCTTTCCCAGGAATACTTCTGCTCATTGCAGGCAACATTATACCCATACAGGCATGAGCTGACCTGCATATTGGATGGGCAATCTTCTAAATGGGCACTTTTTTTTAACCTGCAGAAATAGCTTTGAAAATTATTCTCTAAGAGGGCTTGGGATAAGCACAGGGGATCCCTAGTTGCAAAAAGTAGAGAGATGATGGAATCATGACCTAATATCATGCATTTAAGTGTTTAAAGCAATGTACTTGGGCAATTCAACAACTAGCGTAAGGGCTGCCAGAATGAATGGCACAGTTGGTAGAAGTCCTAGTGGAAATGCAGTCAGGTCTGTCTGGCAGGCTGCAATGATAGGCATAACTAGTAACTGGGTCTGTCAGGCAGGCTGTGGGAAACACAGACACTCAAATAACTGGGTCTGTCTGGCAGGCTGTGTGGAGCCCTAGGAGGCCGGATGTTTGGGCAACAGCCCTGCTGGTATTGGTGGCTATTTAGATTAGGCTGAAATTATAGCATCAAACTAGCAGCTGGGTCTGTCTTGTAGACTGCAAATAAAGTAATATCTAGGTCCTAGTGGAAATGCAGGTGTTCATGTAGCTGGGTTTGTCTAATAGGCTACACAGGAGACGCAGGAGGCTAGATAGCCAAGCAATGGCCATGCTAATATTGGTAACTATTTAGATGATTATAAAGGTTTGTGGATAGCCATGGGAAGAGAAGGGTCTTTAGGTGTGAACTAAACAGGTGATCTTGTATACTCATCCACCTAAAATGGAATAGTACAAATGACAGGAAGATGACTGGATATGAGGAAAGAGCTTACAATTGATCATGCTCTACAGTCGGCAGTTGGGATGTCTTTTTCTGCCATTGCTATATTACCATGCAGCTTTTAGAAATTTGTACAAAACTTCTGGCTTTTACTGGTGGCAGCTGGGTCATCAACAGCAACAAACCAAGAAGACATTGTTCAAAGCGAAGAACTCGAGTAAAACCGACTCCTTGGAAAAAATATGTGCAGGGTTTCTCAATGCGTGCACTTTTAGCGTTACTGGGGAGAGGCATTTGCCCCAGGACGTATTTTGGGTGGGATTGGAAAAATAATGTTGTATAGATTGTATTTTCAGAGCTGCGTGCCTTATGTTCCTTTAAAATTCTACCCTGAAAAAAAAGCAGGAGCAGAAGTCCACTGATGCTTTGAGGGGCAGTGTTCAATGGGACAGGACACCCATGACTACTTTCCTCTTGAGATCTGGTGGCAAAAAATCTGTGGATAAAATGCACCTGTGGACTTTGCATGAAAATTGTCCCCTAGAGTGGCTTGTCTCGCTGTGATTCAGACTCTATTCATTTTGTCCAGCATTATGTTTGGTTAGGGGTTGGGGTGAAAGGGAAAGCACTAGAAATCAAGTTCTCTTTTGTAATCATACAGCAGGTACCACTGTCCCCCTACTTAGGTGATTCTCCCTGCTCTAGACTGGAGGAAATATTGTCTCTCCACTTCAGTGTTCATTCAACCACTGGGGCAAACTATGATGACAGTTTTAGAAACAAAATAAACAAAAAAGCCCCCAAAATGTCAGCAGACAGGGACCACTTGGCTCGGCCAGTCTGCCCATTTGTGCTTGCCTACTGGGTGACCACAGATTGCACTCATTGTCAAGCATTCTCGTTCCCCTTGCCCTGCTACTAAGATCCCTTTGGGTCTATCTAAAGCAGGTTTAAATTCTGTCACTGTTTTGACCTCTACCATCTTCTCTGGAAGCCTGTTCCAGGTGTCCAGAGCTCACTGAGTGAAAAGCATGTTCTTGTTTCTTTTAAGCCTTCCGCCCTTCAGCTTTATATGATGATGCCATACCCTTGAGCTTCTTATTCTAAGGGATATGTTATCTTCTATTACCTTGTTGAAACCTACTAGATATTGAAATGTTTGTATCATAACTCTCATTTTCCTATCTTTTTTTTTTTTTTTTATAGAGAATGTATAAGACTCCCCATTTAAGGTTTATTTAAACTATAGGCCATGCAACATTTTGGTGGCCCTCCTTTGAATAGCCTCCACCTTTTTGTAGATGTGATCTCCAGAACTGGACAAACTCAAGCTGAAGTCTCACCAGAGATCTGTAGGGAGCTACTATTTACTTCCTTCTTTCTACTAGTGATCATTTTCTTCATGCATTCAAGCAAGCCAAAAGCCCTCCCGGCTGCTTTGTCACACTGCTTGGCTATCTTAAGGTGATCATAAACGATGACTCCACCCTCCCTAGGTTCTTTTGTTTGATGACTACGGATTTTTCCCCACTCAGGCCCATGGATTTTGCAATTTTGTTTGATTAAAGCACAGTTGCCAAACCTTTGTCCTTTCTTCCAATTTTTAAAGTCATCCTTAGCTAGAATATTCATTCTGTTGCAATGAAGTGAACGGTCTTTTGTGCAGTAATGTTGAGACCACATACACATCTAACCTAGACCAATAAACAGACAACTTTCTGCAACCACCATCCTACGTCAGATTTCAATTGTAACTTATTCTTTTTTTTTTTTCACTCTGATAAATCACCTTGGAGTATGTCTATGCTTCAGTTCAAACCTATTTCAGATTGTTCACGGCTTCCTTCCAAAAACCCAGCCTCACTGTTGTCAGGCAGTTAACTGAGACAGGAATAAGCCAGGAAGCTTCAGAGTGACATAAAAAAAATTTATTTCTCATGTGCACAAAAAAAAAAAAAGAAAAGAAAAGAAAAATCAAACAGAACTGAAGCGATGATCAAAACCATGTGGCTTCAGTCAAAGCCCATCGGATTGCTTATTAGTGCAGAGACATGACCTATGCATCATCCTTGGCCAGAGGTGGGCTCCACCGGTTGGTACTGTTGCCTGCTTCTCCTTCACCATGTATTTCTTCTTCTTCTTTTTTTTTTTTTTGTAAGAAATATCCTGTCTTAAATCTCTTTGTGACCCCTGGCAGGAATGGAGATTTAGCATTTTAATTGTTCTTTCCCCCCCCTAAGCTGCCAGAGAAACCCAGTTCACAGACCACACTGCAATGGATTTGCTACAAAGTCTCCTTTGTCCAAGGAACGCGGGTCCAGTGTCCCAGCTGCAGGAGCAGCACCTGTTGCCTCTCTCCTCCTGTCCCTTGTTCCTTAGGTCAATAGTTGCATCTGATTGCATATAGACAGTTCAATAAAAACAAAAGTCTTGAACAAAACAAAACAGTAAAAAAAAAAACCCTCTGTAGGAATTTTATTGTTGCAGTTTTTTTTTTTTCATCATCCTCATGTCCATGTTTGTAATCTTACTTCTGAAGCTTTTTTTTTTTTTTTTTTAAGTTTATTTTAATGTTTCAATATCCATTGGGTAAGCTAGTGTGATAAAGCATGCAGACTTGTCCACAATAAAATAGAGCGGGGTTCATTGCCACTAAAACATCTAAGGGTCACAAAACCAGCGGCTTAATGGAGGTGCCACCGAGGGCTTGGCCCATAGCCCCCACCCCACCCCCTCCCCACAGTATCCCTCCCCCAAGCACACACCTCCGTAAAGCACAGGTCATCTCACAACAAATGCAGAATGAAGAACACAGGGAGACAAACTCCAGGGCCAAAAGAAAAAAAGGAGTCCTCATAATTTAGACCGAAGCCTACAAAACACTGTGATTCTTGATCATTCTAGCAAGCACACTGTACATAGCTTTTTGTTTTGTTGTTTTTGTTTTTTTTCAAATAAAAGGAAAAGTTGACATTTATTTGTTATATATATTTATAGAATGTATTTGTTTTTTCTTGCTTGGCCCCTTGGGAAAACAGTGCACTGGTAAGTGAAACACGTGAATAAAATGGAGAGAGCCTGAAGAATGAGATAGAGGAAGGAAAACAACAACAACAACAACAACAAAAAAGAGGGTAAAAGTACTGAGCAGGCTGAAACAGTTTGTCTAGGTTTTTGCATAGTGATTATCTTTTCTTGTAACCATTTTTTTATACCATGGATTAAAAAAAAAAAACAAAACATACAGAAAAACGCACAGGGCCTGGGCTGTTTGCAAACTCGCCCAGTGACCTGCAGCGATTCACTAGGGATTGGGAAGCACGCTGTGCTCCATTTTGCGGGTTCTCTCCTTCTCCCGGTGAGCACGAGGAGACTCGGGACATAGGGACGTTGTGTTCTTTATCTACAAGATGAGGGGATCATTTTAACACCTAAGATGACAGAGATGGCGGTGAGCTTATTTACAAAATGAACTGCCCTTCGTATTACACGTATTATCTTTCTACAAAGCAGCGAGTAGGGGGGGGGGGGGGTTCTGAGTTTTTTTTTTTCCTTCTTTTGCAAATAACATTAAATAATTGCTAAGATTTGCACTTCCTGTGTATTCCCATCTATTGGAATCTCTATGACTATTGACGGTTTCCTTCTCTTCTGAATAATCTTACCACATAAATTCCAGTGTCAGCTTGCAGACTTGAAGCTCTAATACTGTTTTTGCAGTACATACACATACTGTAATAGAAAACTAAACCAAGGGAGTCTTTGGCAAATGTAGTCAGTACATTCGCAATGGGAGGTCCTAGGACAGAGAAGGAAGAGGGGGTGGTGTACTAACTACTTGTGGCTATGGCCTTGTCCCTAACATATATTCAACATTCCGATCACTTGTGTTTTTTTCCTGCTGTTGTAAATTTTAGCTTAGCCCAAATTTGCACCAGGCTGGTCAAATTCTTCTCCCTTTCCACACCATTACTAAGCAAGAGCCAGCAATGTACAAATCTCGCCCCAGTCACTTACTGCAAGATGGCTTACAGGAAGACAGTACCGTGTGTAACTTTACTAGCAAGGCTGACACCTAACTTATATCTTACTGGGTCAGTTTGCTTGGGCATAAAGACATTTGCCATTTGAATCAACATTTACTAGACTCAGGCTGCTTTTGAGGATGTGGGTGAGTGGACCTTGTGGGTGGAGACTGAAGGTGGGTACAACGAATGCACCCTTTGAGTGCACTGGTTACTAGAGTGGAAGACATCCATCCTATTGTCCAACGGTTCTAAATTCTACTCCTTAAGAACCCAGACCACCCATGAATTTTATTAAAACATAAGAACATAAGATATGCCATACTGGGTCAGACCAAGGATCCATCAAGCCTAGCATCATGTTTCCAACATTGGCCAATCCAAATTACAAGTACTTGGCAAGTACCCAAACATTAAATAGATCTCAAGCTACTATTCTTTATTAATTAATAGCAGTTTATGGATTTTTCCTGTAGGAACTTATCCAAATGGTTTTTAAACCCAGTTACACTAACTGCCATAACCACATCCCTTGGCAATGAATTCCAGAGCTTAACTATGAGCTGAGTGAAAAAGAATCTCATGGTAACCAAAATATGCAAATTTACGTGTTGTTAGAGAAAATGTAGACGCTTATAATGTCTAATGAATATTTATTCTGAATATCCTGAAAACCAGACCTGCATGGACTGGATTTGAGAGCCATGTCTATAGTCAATACTTCTGTAGTTCCATGTCTATGCCTGGGATTGTAATCCTTACAAATGACTGGCATTTTATTTTTTGAAAGGTGACAATATTAGTTTCTACCTTGGGTTGTTCTATGATCACAAATTAAGCTGGGTTTGCCCCGCAGCATTTACTCATGTACACTTCAAGCCCTAGCCTTTAACAGATAAGAAGCTGGACCACGGACAAGAAGAGCAAAGCCGTAAGTGATTAAAGATGCCCATCTCCTTACAAATCCTTGTCACTATTAAGTAAACACTCTCTGGAGGAAGCTGGATATTAAATGCTGCCCTCTTTCTTTTTTTTCTTTGCACTTTGAAAAGAAAGGAACCTTTCTTTTAAAGACAGATTCCCTGCTTCCCTGAGCCTGCCAGGTGCAACAAAAATATTTGCATTTAATCAGCTCGAGCTCTGCAGCTCCTCCAAAGGATCCACAGCTGGCGGTGCCTTCAGGAATACTACAAAGGCTAGGGACATTGCAAAGTTCACGCATGTAGTGAAGAAGCATGGCCTCACTTCTAGACAGAAAACCTCTTATCAAATGCTCTTTCTGTTATAAGGAGGCTAACAGATCTGTCTAGGACTGGAAACTTGTGAAATATAATTATATAGTGCAGCTAACTCATGTGACCCATATTTAAAGTTATGGTTACGTGAGTGGTGGCGGTGATGGTGGTGGGGGGTGGGGGGGGGGGAGGTGCACAAAACAGGAGGAAGTTATGCTACTTCAAGGAATTTGGTACAGGGGAAGAGCTGAACAAGTTTTACATTGATTCTTTGGTGAGAAGCCACTGAAATCACAAAATGATTTCCCCCCCAAACTGACATCCATCAGTCAGATGGCCCTTGCCAAGTGATTTCAGTTTGGAGAACCATGCTGAACTTGTAAAATCATTATCTGTGCTCTGTGGCAGGATGCTTAATGAAGTTGCTTGTAAGCAGCAAGCTAAGCCGATATGACCTGGAAGCCAGAGCAAGCAGACAGGGAGCCAGCACGTCTGGCTTTTCACCAGTGAGTCTCCTCTACCAGGTGGGAAAAGAAGACTCTTCTACACCGACAGATGCCCATCTCATGGGAGATGACTCTTTTAGTCATGAAGACCCTTTTTAATAACCTCGTTGTCTATGAACCTTTGTTTTCCTGATGCCTTTTATCATTCGGGAGATGAAATTGTTATTACTGAGAATCTATTTAAAGGTGAACTAGGAATTGTTACATAGCATATGATATCATAGTTTATTTTTCTACACTGAGTATCATCAGTATGTACAGTAAGATACTTCCTTTTAGGGGGTGGAATGGGGTTGAAGGGTATGTCTGGGGTGGGCTAAACAGGCAGAAATACGTGCAGAGAAAACAGCAGAATAGTTTTAAGCTACTGGGAGATGGATTTCTTAGCACTAGCGATTCCATGTAATTTGTTGGTAGAGGAGCCCTGTGTCTCTAGAGAGGGCAAGAGCAACCAGGAATGTTGGCCACCCTAAAAGCAGTGTAGCTCCTCTTTGTTGATGCATCTCTCTTATCTAATTGGGTATCATAAGGAATTAATGCCCAGCACCACTCTTACCAACTGCAACGGTGCATGCCACCCGGAATGTAGTCATTGTGGCATGCAGAGTCCGTGCCTTCCAAAATCTCCCCAGTGGGCCTGACTTGCCCTTTTTCTTCCCTTTGACTACATTTCTATCAGTGCAAATGCAGAGACTTCAATGACTGCTTCTAAGTTTGGTAACATTTGACGAGCAACAGTTTGTACTGCGTAGGGAAAGGAGGTGCAACTGAATTCCAAACATTCTTACTCCCTTACCTTCCACCATTAGCCTGGCAAGAGCGAGCAGATTGTAAACCTAAACCTTAGCCCTCGTTAAGTGCCAGATTTTCCTTTTTTTTTGCTTACATTTGATAAAAGTGTTCATGTCACACGTGAATATTTCTGGTTTCCTCCCCCCCGCCCTCCCTTGGATGTGTAATATTCAAACTGCTCCCCTGGAGGAACAGCATAGGCTGCTGTTCTGTCCTCTACAATCAGACCTTCAAACAGTAGTGCAAAACAGGGGGAGCGAGAGCAAAAGTGGGAGAGGCAAACACTGCCGGAATTGTCTTTGATTTGAGGGTTTCTTCATTTCGTTTTGTTTTTTTTTTTGTAGAAAATTGTTCATTTTTCTTTTTACAGACCTTCATGATAAAGCATAAAAATGGAGTATATTTATACATATATATATATATATTTATATATATTTATATATTTCTTAATTATTACTTTTTCTCTTTAGCAGTCGGTTGACACTGTTAAGTCCTCCTGTCTTTTGTTTTTATTATTATTCTCTGAGCTGATTGTGCTTCACAGGAATCATTTCCCCCACCCCGGGAGATAGTGTGATGCACTGTGACATTAGCTTTCCAACAACAGCAGGACCGATGCAACCTGGGAGATAGCAGACCAAAGGAAAAGCAAGGTGGGAGGAGTATGTAGGAAAATACCAAGAGACCAGAGGGGGATTTTGGACGACATCTTTTCCCCTTTTTTTCTATAACCATGCTTCCCTTCTGGAAAGGATTGTTTAGTTGCGCTGTCCTCTGGTCATCAAGACTTTTGGATTTTTGTGGGGTTTTTTTTTATTGATAAATGATCTTTTTCAGAAGCAAAAAAAAAAAAACCACCAAAACAAAACAGAGTTCCCATTTGGATCTTTCCTCACCACCTTCCCTCAAAGAAGCCTTTTTGTTTTCGCTGGCTGTAGGTTGTAGTGTGGCTCTGCCTTTGGAATTTCCCGGTTTTGCCCATCATGCGACAGTGAGTCAGAAGAGGAAGGTGAGGGCCTTGTCTGTCCAGATCTGGGTCAGCGGTTTGTAGGACTCCAGCTGTTGACGATGAGTAGATCTGATATCCATCCCAGGTGCTCTACTTGGAAACAGCTTAGGGGCGAGGCAGCCAAGGAGGGTCTTTAACTGGCGACGCTTTTGGGGTACACTTGAGAGTAAGTTGGGTGAGGGCTGCAGAAAGGGAGGAGTGCTGCGATCTTCATCCCACCGGTATGGAGGACGTTGGTCAGACGGGTACAATATGGAGGCCTAAGCTGTCGCCCTGCAGTTTCATGTGGTTTCCATGGTAACTAGTGGCGGTCATAGGCAGTGGCAGCAGTGGGAGGTGCGGAGCCCCTGGATGTGGCACTATAATAATAAGGGGAACCTGAAAGTTAACACAGGAGAAGAATGGACTGGTTGAAAGGACAAACAGTAAAATAATAATAATAATAATAATTGAAAGAAATATAAAAAGAAAAGAAAAAAGTTTTGGGATGTGATATATCTAGGGCCAGAGCCAGCTGGAAAGACAAGAAAGCTAATTTATTTTGTTGGACAAAACATACGTTGTAGCTTATTATACCCTGTGGGAATTTGGAAATGCTGTGAAAGACACCTCATCTCATGCAGTACAGACTACAGATGAACTGCTGAGAAAAAAATTAGATTCTGCAGAGAAGATATTGAGGACTGTAAAAAGGAACTTTAGAGAGACCATGAACGCATCTATGCTGTTAATTAACTAAGTTCCCCCCAGATACTGCTGCAGTCTGTTACCTAGTTCTAACAATTTTAGAGAACTGCAGTTTGAAATGTTTTGACCCTGTTCAGAATAACAGTTTCCATTCCACTGCTAGGAAAAAGATCAACAAACCCAGGGCAAGTGACACATTTTTGGCTAGCTTTTGAGAACTATTACCTCTTCATCAGGTCAGGGAGTATAACTCTTGAACATTAGTCACAAATATATGAAGTCCAGTACCAATGTATCACCTACGACTTGTTTGTTAACCTAAATTTTTACGTAATTAGGTGAACTAACCTAGCAGCCACACTACTTTATTCGATGCGAGAAACATGAAAACTGATTTTTTCCCCCCATTACAGAATTTGTGCCTCATGAGTTTTGGAGAGTAATAAAACCTAGACAGTTTTTTTTCTGTCTTATTTGCCCCTACACCTGAAACTCTTTCCAGTGGTGACTGCTGAGCCTTTAGGCTTCAGGTGCTGTGGTGCTTCCCTTTCTGTGCTCACTTCGAATGCACTTGGTCTATGATCTTCGAGGAGAGGGGATTTCTCTGCTTGTTGAGAACAGGACCTGGCTGTCTTATGGAGTGGGGGCTGAGGAGTCTTAACCAGATTCCCCATTCCACAGAGAATTAAATTGGCTGTGGCTGGATGAAAACAGGTATTTCTCTGCCAGCCGCAGTGGATTTGAGCCTCATTTATGTAATGAAAAGAATTTGCATGATTTGCTGTAGCCCGATATCAAGGCAGAACATGCACTGGAAAATGAGGAACAAAATGACTTTTACCTGAACTGTTAAGAAACAAATCTTTATGTGACAAAAATTAATAAAGCAAACAAAGGACACACATTTGTTGAAGTAGAGTTTAACTACCATAGGAAGTGGAGGATGTAAAAGCGGCACAGTACTCACTTAGTAATGCTGGGTTACTAAATCGCCAGGCTTCATTGTAGGTTGTGTACTGAGGGTGACTGTAAGGGTTCCCCGAAAATTCACTTCCTAGAAAACCAATAATAGGAAATAAAGAAAATAAAACCAAGTTGTTCATGTGGTGCCCCAGTTCGTTTTTTGATACACCCACCGCACCCCCCGTCATTGAATGATTCACTAAGATTTGTTCCCATAGACAGAGAATGGGAAATCCAGTCCAGAGTGAACATTTCCAGCTTAAGAGTTCAGACAATCCCTTCAGTTTCCAAAGCCATTTAAAATATATATTGTTCATTAGTTCACATCTGCCAACTTGTATTTGGATAAAACAATTTGATATATTTCCATAGTATCCCTCCAAAATCTTTCTGCATGCCAGTGGTTTCCAACTTTGATCCTGGTGTCTCCCCTCAAATAGAAGTGTCTTAGGACATCCACACTGAATATGAGTGCGAGGTCTGCAGGGGTTGGCAACCTCCAGTGCTCGTGGACATCAATCTCCACTCGGGTTTTCAGGATATGAATATGCATGAGATAGATTTCTATACAATTGAAGCAGTGTGCATGCAAATGTGTTTCATGCATATTCATTAGGGATATCCTGTAAACCCAAATGGCATGTGTCTACGAGTACTGGAGGTTGCTTACCCCCATGTATTGGCATTTATATGATGTAAGAACAGGTTGATTTGCAAATTTGGTTACCCTGAAAGCCAGACTTGTTTGGGGGCTATGCCCTGAGTACCACAGCTATGTTGAAATGCTGGGATCTGTAAAACAGTGACTTCTTCCGGTCCCAAAATATCCCCCTTACAAATTTGCAAATAATGACCTGCCTCTGTTTACTTGCACTATAGAAATAAGAGAAGTCAGAATCTCTAACATGAGGCATGTATTATAATGAACAAAACTGACTTACACGGAATTTAATTTAATTTCCAGACATATATTTTGCATTTTTCAAAGAAACTTCGGACAAAATGGATCACTAAAAAAACATACATAATAAAAGCGAGACAACACATATCGCAGATACCCTAAACCAATCCTCCTTCATCCCACACTCAGCCACCCAGATCCTCTACAAAGTCACCCATTGTGTTAACAACTTCTCAAAAAGCAATATAAGTCCTAATTCCATCACCAGTCCCTCTCCTTCTGAGCCAATTATTGCCCCCCTCTCTTAATATGCTGAGACCCAGCAGTCGTCACATAAATCACCTCATCCCCAGCATTTAACCAAAATGCCAGGTTTCCAAAACTTTACAGAACAATCCATACTCTGCCAAACTTGTCAACTTTAGTGGCAGCTGATTCCACCATGTGGGTCCTATTCCAATGAAGGGACTAGCCTGTGTTCTGGCACCTCAAATTCCTTTGCTGGAGAAAACAATCACTTTTCATTAACCGAGTGTAATGGCCTGGATGGAACATATCACTCCACTTTCTGCATCAAATAAGACAATTCAATGTCTTAAAAGTTAGGGCCAACAGCCTGAATTTGATACCGAGTCCAACTGACAACCAATGCAGGGCAATCAACAATGGTATGGTGGGCTCCCAGCATCTCTTGCCTGTCAAAATTCTTGCTGCCATATTTTGAACTGTTAAGGAACTTAACCAGAGATCTAAGGGATACCCCAACATAAAGACAGTTGCAATAATCCAAATGGCTGAACGCTACCAACTGCATAACTGTTCTCCAATTGGATGGACCAAGCAGTAGCAAAAGTTGTCTCTCCATGTGTAGCTTTACAAGAGACTTCCCGACAACCAAATTTATTTGAACGTTAAACATAAGGGCTAAATTTTGCATAACCCCCAGGCTTCTAATCTCTGACCTTATTTCATACTGTGTGTTTGCCAATGTGACCAGATCTCTAGGCAATGTTCCACCCCACCCCACATTACCTCCATCATACCCCTATTCAGTTTTAAACTATGTTCACTGGTCCATTTCTCTATCTGCCCCATTCATTTCCCAAACACACCTAATATCACTTCCTATGACTGCATGAATGGAATCCAAATCTGGATATTGTGTGCATTAATGTATATTTTCATCCTGAGGGCCCTAATAATAGCATCCAAGAGGTGAAGATACACATTGAACAGGATCGTGACAATGGAGAGCCCTAAGGGATTTTCCAATGTAAAGGCCAATAATTTGACTTGGAAGCTCCCATTACCACCATCTGGGCTCTACCTGATAAAAAGGTCTCCAGCCACCACTCAACCATACCATTCACTCCAATCCCTTTCAAACTATTCAACAATAACCCATAATCAACCAGACCAAATGCTGTCAAGAGATTGGGGAGAAGCAGCAAATAAAGGAGTGGCCCTACTACCCCTCCTTAACCTGTGTGAGACCAGGCTAGATGCCTGGTTCACCTTAAAACCCATATAGGAAAAGTGATCTGTGCTGAAAAGAATAAGAGAGTGAGCCCAGCTGGGAACAGGAGGCCTCATGTCCCCAGGAGAAGCGAGCTCCTGAATCCTCTCTGATAGAATCTAATGGTGTGCGTACACTGCTGGAAGGTAAGCAATCTACTATTATGTATGCTTACCGATGTTAATAAAGCAATAATCTTTAAGAAGAAAGGCTGGAGTCCGGTATGGATTATGCCCCCAGCGTGAAAGCTACTCGGCTAATCGCACACATGGCACCAGTTCAGGGATTTCTGCTCTATGCTCTGCATAGAGCAGAAACCCAAGTATCCATGGTAGGAAAAGAAAGTAGACAAGAAAAGAAAGTTTGCTGTTGTGGGTTCCATGCCAAAATAGCAGTGCTGCTATCTGGGAACAAGACACTGAAGAGTTAAAAGACTGAGCTAGAAAGGAGCATAAAAGCCAAAACAGCTAAAAAAAAATTTTTAATCATTTTTTTTATTTATGCAATTTTAATTACAGCACAAGAAAACTTGATACATACATTATTCGAAGTACACTAATAAGTGTACAATAATTAAACAAATAAACAAAGGAAAAGAACTTCGTAATATTTAAGCCCATAATAAGGAGCTCCAATTTACAGTTCTAAGAAAGAAGAAAAATCAACACAATCCCAGCAAGGGTCAAAAATAAGAGAGAGGAATAACACAGCCTATTCAGGGGACTATTATAATGACTAAATTTAAGATTCCACAGAGGATAATATTTTGTCATTCAAAACTGTTTTAACTGGGAAGGAGAAAAAAAGCTGTAAGACTCATCCTTATATTTGATGTAGCCCTTACAGGGAAACTTTAATATAAAAAGAGCACCTATCTGTAGCACCTCGGCCTGAGTAACAAAATTTGTTTCCTTTTCTTCTGGGTCTACTTAGACACATCCAGGAAGACCCTAAGTTGTTGTTGCCAAAAAGGCTCAGATTGATTTTTGAAAAAAAGCTTCAATATCCAGTCTCTGTCTGGTTCTAAGACAAAAGTAGCAACCTAAGTTGCTGGTTGTGCTTGAACTGAATCAGAAGACAAAAAATTGTTTATTTAATGCAGAGAATTGTATCTTGGGGCCTAAAGAAAAATATTAGCTGTAAAGGTTAGATTGAAAGTAAGGAGAAAAGATCTGTTTGCTTAGTGAAGGGAAATAAAGTGAGTTATTTGATGGACAAGCAGGGTTTTTTTTTCTTTTTACCTTTTCCTAAGAGAAAGAAAAAAGAGAACAGTTTGTTGCTGTGTGGGTTTGAACAGAACATGGCCCTGAAGAAAGTGAAGCTGCAAGAGTTGGTGTGAGTGTTTGAACAGAGCATGGGCCTCCAGAAGCAAGCCAGTTGCTTTGCACTAGTACTCAAGAAATTCAACCTTGTCTGTGGGAAAGCATGACTGAGCTAGATATGAAAACTGTGATTCAGATCCTCCTAGAAGGACAGAGACAGCTGCAAAGTATTCCATGAAGTGCCAGACTACTTGGGTGTGTGCCTGAAAAGAACAGGAAACAAGTTGGGCGTGTATAGCTGCCAGTCTGGCAGAAGTAAAGCTGAAAGCAGAGAAAGAGCAGCAGCTATATAAATCACGATTGGTACTTTACCTTCCAGAAGGACAAAAGTGAAAGAAAGATAGCAGAAAAGGTTCTGAGGCCAGAGAGGAGCCTGTGAACAGTGTGACAGGAGAATCTGGCATGGAACCAGTGAACACCCTACTGGAAGAAGTGGTGGCAGAAAATCCTGAGCTGCAAGGACAGGCACAGTAGAGTACAAGAAAAGAGAATGGAACTCAGGTAAATGAATCTACAAAGCCTATGACTGATATGCAAGATTGCTCATGGTGGAGCTTTATAGCCTGGCCTGAAAGAAGCAACACAAACTGCCTGGAAGGAGGCAGTACAGAATGGCCTGATGGAAGCAGCACAGACTAGCCTGAGGTAGGCAGCACAGAGGACCCAGACAGAGGCACTGTGAGAGATATCCAATGGAGGCACTGCAGAGAGGCCAGACGTTGCCCTGTAGAGTACCCAGATACAACCACTGCAAAATTACCAGAAAGTGATGCTGCAGATGAAGATGGTGCAGAGGAGTCAGAAGACACTGTGGAAAAAGTGGGAAAAGAGTGGAAGGCACCAGAGGAATACCCAAATGAAGTCCAAAGAGGCTGACCAGGGGAGGAGTGGAATCCAGAGCAACAAAAGGGCTCCTTTGAAGGACTGGGGTGGACACTGGGCAAAGGGTGCAAGGGGTGGTTGTGGCATTTGGAGTAACCCTAATTTATTTATTTATTTATTTATGTTTTTTTATATACCGGTCTTCTTACATAATATGCAAATCAAATCGGTTTACAGAGAACTGTTGAAAAGCTTGCTTGAGGGCAATTACATATAACGAAGAACTTTTTGAACAAACAGATAATGAGAGGGGGGAGAGCATGATCCTATAACCCCTATCCAGAGTCTAGATGATGGGAGGCCAGTAGAAGTATACTGGGGCGTGGAGCTAATTCCCTGGATGGGATCCAGGGTGAGTGGTAGTGCTTGCCCCAATGGGTTCGAGCTGAGTGGGAGGGTATGTAGAGGAGTGGCTGTACTACCCCTCCTTAACTTGTGCAGGACCAGGTCCACCTTAAAACCCAGAGAGAGAAAGAGCTCTGTGGGCAGGTCCCTGCTGAAGAGGATAAGAGAGTGAGCCCAGCTGGGAACAGGAGGCCTCATGTCCCCAGGAAAAGCGAGCTCCTGAATCCTCTCTGGTAGAAGCTAATGGTGTGCGTACACTGCTGGAAGGTAAGCAGTCTACTGTTATGTATGCTGACTGATATAAATAAAGCTAGAATCTTTAAAAAGAAAGGCTGAAGTCCTGTGTCGATTTTGTCCCCAGCCTGAAAGTTTCTCAGCTAATCCCACACAGCAATCTATATCTCCACAATCCCTCAGCAGCCTTGTATTGTCCATCAGAGACAGCAACACTGTCTTAGTGCTGTACCTCTTCCTAAACTAGGACTGAGCCTGATCCTGTGGTTGTCTTGTGATTAAAACTTCCGTAACTTTGGCTATCAGTGGCAAATTAGAAATTGGCCAATAATTAACACAGCATATCTCATCTAGATCCAATCACTGCTTTGTTGGGTACCCTGGGACAGTGCCCCTGTTTATAATATATAGAACTATCATGTAAAATGCACCCTTTTACTATGATTTCTCAGTTCAGTTCTCCATCATTATTTATTTACTCCTATCATCATCTCCTTTCCCGTCTTCTAACATGGAATGTGCTGTGGTTTTAAAATGACAGGGAAACACCAATAAAATCTGTTTCATTTCCAATCAGAAATGACACACACACACACAGAAAACAACAACAACAGACTCTCATTTCATTTTGGTTTTTCCATTTTGGCATGCACTAAAACAGTATAGCTTATACTAAAATGACAAAAACAAACTGAAATAAAAAAAAAAAGAAAACAAAATAAAGAAAAAATGAAACAAAAAACAAACAAAATTAATACGTTTTGCATGCAAACCCCTACTGTCTAACTCGATGTAAGAGAAGGCTGTTGATAGTCAGTAACTGTATTCCCTCTAAAGTGCCTGTGTGCCTGGCTTAGTATGTTGCACCTCATGTTGTGCAGGATCCAGCCCGGCAGGAGAGTGGGATGAGCAGTTGGAGCCCATGCTGCGGCTGCTGCTTTGGCTCTCTCCAATCTGTGCTGGCTTGTAAGCATTGCTGATAATATCGCACAGGCAGCACTTCCTGTATGCTGATCCACACATGATTTTACACGTACAAGTCCCGGAATCATTTTCAAAAGGCCCACTTTTTCAGGTAAATGCTTTAAAAACAGTTCCCCAGTCCTGCAAGAGCCACCTGCAAGTCTCACGGCTTGCTTATGTTTTTACTTTGAATAATTTTGGTGCCATTTGCAAACCTGATCACCTTGTCCATTGCTCCCTTTTCCAGATCATTTTCCAGCACTGGTCCCAATCCCTGGAGCACTCTGCTTTCTACTTCTCTCCATTGGAAAAACTGACCATATAATTAATCTTATTCTATTTTAGGAGTGTGCAGGCCAAAAAATGTCATTTCATGTCATGTTGTGTCATTTGGAGATTGATTTTTGTTTTTCATTTTCATTAATGTTTTCCCATTGGTTTTTTGTTTTTAACATTTTGAAAATAGTGCACTCTAAAATAATAGAAGAAAAAAACATGAACTTTTATGGAGTTGTTTCTATTGTTTCATTTTGAAAACAACAAGAAATGACATAGACAGACAACGGACATTTTCTATGTCATTTTAAACAAGTGCATATCCTTATTTTAATTGCTGTCCCTGAGCCAGTTGCAAGTCTACAGCAGAACATTGTTGCCTATCTGATGACTTTTTTTTAATTTACTGAGGAGTCTCTCATAAGGGACTTTATCAAATTCCTGCTGAAAATCCAGATCCATCCTATAGCCTGGCTTACCCTTATCCACATGCTTATTTATATCTTCAAATAATTCTAATAGATTAGTAAGGCATGACTTCCCTTTGCTAAATGTATGCTGGCTTTTCTCTATTAAGCCATGTCTATCAGTATAGGAAGGAGGCAGGAAGCAGATGCTGAGGGCAGGGGAGGAGGCAGGAGGGCAGATAGTGGGGAGGGGAAGAAGGGACAGATACTGGAGATGGGGGGGGGGGGGGGGGAATGGTGGGTTGTTGGTGGCAAGGAGTAAGAATGGAAATGGAAGCATTATATGGATGAGGGGTTATGTGGAGCAGGAGGAATGCGGAAAGTGGTGGAAGGGATGGGAGAAAAGGAAAGCAATGGAAGGCTCGGAGAAGGGAATATCGGAGGGGTAGGTGAGAGCTGAAAAATGTGAGAAATGCTGGGGGAGGAGTGAGAAGTGATAGTAATGAAATGGTGACCGAGAAGATAAAGATAAAGATAAAGAGTCAATGAAGGAGAAAGGCAGAACCTGAGGCCCCCGGTGGTGAACGGATGGCACAGCCTTTCCTGTTGCCCCCCGCCGCTCACCTTCAAAAATGATGTGTCAAATGCTATGCCCCAGGAAAATTTCAAAGAGTTGGACAAAACCCCCAAATGATGAAACTCAAAAGAATAACTAGAAATAAAACCAAGCCCAGAAAACCTACAGCGCGACACGCATGTGATCTTAAATCCAGTTCTGTACTGATTTTAAAAGAGAAGGTATTTATGCTACAACCGTTTCCCTTATAGTGACCAAAAGGCCACCCCAACGATGTCTAGCAACTGCAAAGCTATTTTTTTTTTGAAGCCTTCTAAAATAGGAACAGTAAGCCGTGCCAGGACCGGATACATTTCAGGATCTAGTGTGCTTCTGGGGTGCTTAAAGATACTCGTTCTGGAGCCTCACCACTTCCCTCAGGAGGATGCAACAATCCCACACAGACTCCCTGTCATGGCTTTACTGATTACGAAAATAGTTTTTTCAGAGATTTTAATCTTGCAGGTATCAAAACAGCAGGGTGGGAGGGAATGGGAACGTTTGCAGAAATATCCAGCCTTTCTAGCTGTATTTGGCAAGGAGCAGCTGAGTGTCAGGCTGTATGCATCCCTTGTTAGAAATGAAACCCACAAGGCAAGAAGAGTTCCTGGGGCTTTTTTTTTTTTTCTTAAAGTTATGCTAAGTCAGTTTTAGATTAGAGATAAAACACAGTGCTGTGCCTTTCTGACACACTTATAAAGGGACCTTTAATTTGGTGTCCATACGGCTTCCTACCCTAGAGGCTGTGAATGAAATTATTCCTCAAGCAGTCTGGAAGAACCATGCCCCTGCAATAACAAGTGGTAAATGTCCCTTTCCATTTCCACCCTCCTCTCCCCCTTACCTTAATTTCACTTGTGACACAAAATGCCATGGCAGTCGGTATGGGGAAGCAGGAAGGGGGTTCCTGACTTTGATTGTTACAAAAAGGGGAAACAGGTGTGAAAGAGAGAGGGATGCTGTCATAAGCTGAACAAGGAAAAAGGGATGAAAGCCAGATAAAAGCCAGAAAAAAATGCAAAACAAAATAAAATTGAGGGGGAACAAACGTAGGCCGAAGCAGATTTCAAACCACAGGGTCATTTATTTGTCTGTCTCTCTCACTTCCTCCTCCAGAAAAGAAACACAGTCTGATATTTCAAGGTTTCTCCCTCCCTTCTTTTTGTGTTGTGATCCTAAACTGTTTACAAGGATCCTGGACTACAGGTTAAGTAGAGGAGAAAGAGACAGTGCAGAGCGGATGTAGGGAGTATATGAGTGTGTGAGAGGTTGGGAGTGGGGGGGAGGAGAAGGTAGGACAGCGGCCACTGGAAAGTGTTTATTGACGAGGAGTGAAAGCATGCATGCAGTAGGATAATGAGCTTTTGAGCTCAACTGTGACCAAGAAGAACTGAGCTATCTCCTTCCCCGATCACTAATGAAACAAGTGTAATTTCCTCATCAGCATTGAATTTTGTTTAACTACTCCCCTCTCCTCTCACCCTCCCGCTAGCCCTCTGCAGCAGCTTGCTCTCTGCAGAAGGCTTGTGGTTGTTTTTCACAAACCCATTTTCTGCCTGATGACCCACGTCCCTTCACCCTGGAACTCCCTGCAGGGAAGCACCTAAGAGACCAGGGCTTCCTGCGTGGCACAGAGCGGCATGACATCTCGGGAAAGCAGAGGCATTGTTAATGCTGTCTGAGGTTCAAACAAGGAACTCGTGTACTAGTATCCGCAGATCTGGCGCATCCCATGGACTGTCGCTTTGTGCAAGGAATTGTTTGTTTTTTTTCTCTCTCACATTTGTTCCAGTGTGATCATCCATGCTTCGTGCCATTGTTCCAGTCTTAGCCCTGGCAGTTTTTAAGATAATATCCAGCAGAATAGTGAGTGCCATGAATCAGCCTGGCCATCGCAGACTCTCAGGGTGAGGAACCAGTACTGCCTCCCCCCCCCCCCCAAACGAAAAACAAAACAAGGGAACGTCTTCTCGGGAGGAGGAGAAAAAGATATCTGCACAAGGAGTGATTCTTCATCTAAGGAGTGGTGGAATTATGGGATATTTTTAACTGCATAGCAGTTGTGCCTAACATGTGGTTGTGGAGGAAAGGTGCTGAGCCAGCAATTTCTGATGATCAACATAGTTGGGAATGAAAAGTAATTAGTTTCCACTCTACAGCAGAACTGACTACAGAATCACAACAGGGGGGTTCCTTTTTCTCTTCCAATGAATCATGACTTACAGATAGCCATAAGATAATCAGAAGGTTAAACTTGTTGAACCCTTTATCTTCTTTCAAACTAACCAACTATCAATCTAATCAATTTTTTTTCCACAGAAGAATTTGGTTGGCGTATCATGCATGCCCTGTCTTCTTCAATTTCTCTGAGTTTGTGTGATGAAACAATGCAGTTGCTATCATGGCAAGGTACACGGACATAGGATTTGCATTATGTTGTGTTGACTTACCAGGTACCATTCCTGCGAGAGTTGAGGTTGGATAGCTGCCTTGTCCTGTAGGGGGTACATGCGGTGGGTAACCTGGAAGGGTTGTGCTTGCCATATCCCGACCTAGAAATTAGAAGAGCAGAAAAAGAAAAGAGAGATATTGGAACTCCTTATATAAACACCGTTTAGGGGTTTTTTGTTTGGGTTTTTTAACCCTCATTCTATCAGGTAATGAGTTCCAAGCTCTTTTAAATAGCCATCAACATAATTTGATTGGGAAAATAAAGTATACGTAAAATGATTTTCTATTACCATATGTCTGAGAAGATGAATTGAATGTGTTTAGGGGATTTTTTTTACACTATGTTGTGATTGATGGTCTACTTCAGCGCCATTTGAGTAGCGCAAGCAATGAAGTAACTTTTCCACCACCACTGTCCTTAGCTTCCAACACCCCACTTCAGAGAATAAGAAGGAGTGGGAGATTGCTAGAGATTAATGAAGATTGTATTTCTGTTCTTCCCCTACTATGGGAAACATGCCTCTTTGCTCTAATCTCCCAGCAAAGCTATGCTGCAATGGTTATTTGCTTGGCATACTACTTTTGAAAGTAGGCCAAAGAGAAAGAGATTTGGCTGTTAATTGTTATTGCATTTGATTAGACTAAAGTCATCTCAGAT
Organism: Rhinatrema bivittatum; assembly: GCF_901001135.1. Taxonomy (NCBI): domain Eukaryota; kingdom Metazoa; phylum Chordata; class Amphibia; order Gymnophiona; family Rhinatrematidae; genus Rhinatrema; species Rhinatrema bivittatum. Next base: position 127,570,285 of record NC_042621.1, on the reverse strand, counting down.
GCTGGATACCCAACCTAAGCAAAGATGTTTGAATCCTTGTGTCCTTTTCCTCCTCAGTGGTTTATATAGTTTTGTCTTTTCAGACCACTAAGACGGCATCCCATCCAGGGCCCAGGGAAAGTGGTGACATGCCTCCGGGACAACAGCTTACAAAGATTAATGTGCTCTCCCTTTCTTCTCCTTAAGAAGGCATTGAATCAGTAATCTCAATACTCAAGACAATTATAATTGTTGATTTAGGGGTCGGGGCATTGGCTGAGCAGTAGGAGTAAATGACTGGCTCAATATATAGACTGAATTGGTAGCCCTCCATCCCGGGTGAGGGTTAAGATCCATTGATGGAGCAGTGTAAGTGACAGAATGAAGTTGTAAAGGGAAGAAAAGGTGCAGCAAAACTAAACTAAAGAAGATATTCCATTATCTCAGAAAGGGAGCTACCCTTCTGGTTTGATGGTGAGGTCCTTGGTTTGGATGCTAGAGTCTAGCAAATTCAAATACCTAGATCCTAAGGTGGAAAAATAGCCTGGAACCCCCACAGTAAAGAAACCCAGGATAGAATGAAATTTGGATTCTGACTAGCTTTCCCATCCCTGGATAGAGTGGCTTGCTCATACTAGAGTTAGGGGAGCTACTGGGGTTACAGTGGTGATGCCGAAAAAGCAGCAGTTCCTCACATCTATGCCTTAGCTTGCCCACAGCTAGCCCCAGGAAATCCATGGTGGCTCACTTTGTTTTCAAACCTTTAGTCAGTCATGGAAAATCACAGGCCATTCTGTAGCTGGCATAGTATCTAGTTACAGTCTTTATCATCAAATGTATTATTGGGACTCTAGGCCTTGCTGTGGTTAATGATCCTCTTTCGCTGTGACAGATGGATTTGCTCTGAGCAAATCTGATGTCTGCTTACTATGTTTTTAGTATTTTGCTGTCCATACTGGAAATCTCAAGATCTCTTTCTACGTGCCAACCTGTCTGTCCTCCTATCTGTTCTTGGTTTGTCTGTTTTTTTGTCTCACGTTGCTTTACTATTCATATAGTTACATTTAGAACTTTGGCTGAGATATTGCTTTGTAAAGTTCTTATTTTAGGCTATCCAAACCCAATGCTATCTGCCTATTCACTCATATGGCTCTCTTTACCTAGAGTATGCCAGATAATGTTGGGGTTTTTTTTTAACCTAATTTCAGTATATTTATCGTTACCCATAAGTTACTCTTCTCTTAAAACATACTCTCACAAAGCCAAACCATACTTGACGCTTGAAGCCTACATGCCAGCTGACTGAGATCACAAGTATTGGGCAGACTAGGCCTGACTTATCAACTCCCATTTCAAAAGCAAGAGTCGCCTCCAACCCCCATGCCCTTCTCCCTTCCAGTTTAGAATGGGCGGCAGCCCAACAACAGCACCTCCAAAGCAGCAGTCTACGAAAAAGGCTCCTGTTCTACTACCCCGAACCCCCCCCCCCCCCAACCCTTGGACCACTGAGGCTTTACGAGGGAAGGTTTCAGTAGCCCATGGCTACTCTTGTACCCATGGACCTTGTAGCTAGGAAGTTTCCCTTTGAAAATCTCGTATGAGGTATATGGGCACGAGAGTACCTACTACCTACGTCCTTGGTGCCTGCTTTGCCTGCAGGCAGCCGGATAGGGGCAAAACAGCGAACAAACATTTGAAAATGTAAATGTATGCGCACTGCTTACTCCGGTGATCTTACCACTCCCCCCCCTCCGAACCCTAGGGAATGCTTCTTTTTAAACCGGTTATAAAAGTGAGTGCCTAATGGAAGCCCTTGTATACTCCTAGCTGCTCCAAGGGGGGAGGGGACAATTTTTCCCTGGGCAATCTAGCTGGCTAACTACTTAGTTACCCAGTAAATCCTCTGACAAACTATCCTCTGCAGACCAACATTTAAGATGGAAATATCAGTGCTTTTTTTGAGAGAGCAAAAAGATAGAAATGGTGTTTCTTCTTTGCCTGTTTTCACACACACACGCACACCACCCCCACAGACGCACACCCCCTCCCCACAGACGCACACACACAGACACACACACATCCCCACAGTTGCACACACACCCCCACAGACACACAGACACTCACACCCCCCACAGACGCACAGACACCCCCACAGACGCACACACAGACACACACATTTCCTGTTCCGGTTTGCTAGTGCAATAATTTAAAGACAGTTAGGCCAAGAAGTCCCTCTTCCCTGCCTTCCACCCCCAGTTAAAGTTTCTCTGTCAGGTGAGCGAGCGGCCAATGCAGTGGAGGAGCAGAAGGGCCCCCAGGATATTAAGTGGGAGCCATGGGACAGAAAATTCTATTGCTCAGTGAGAACCCTGGTGGGAGTGGGGACGGCTCACCCAGCTGACGCCCCCCGGCAAACACAGCGGCGCTTGCCCCCGTGACCTCCATATTCACTAGCGACGCCGGTTGGTTTGGTACCTGCTCGCAGAGGCTGGCTGCTGAACTGCCCGTAGGAGGGGCCATGCTGAGGGAAGGCGTTGTATGCCGGCATGGACGCATCAACCGAAAGGGCCATCTGGAGGGGCTGAAGCTCAGCCGGCCCTGAGCTGGCCAGTGAGGTGGGGGTGAAAGGAGTGACAGAGGCTTCATGAGGTTCTTGCTTTAGACAGAGAGGAGAGGGCATTGTTTCTGTGGGGAGGGGACAGGGGATAGGGAGAGACATATGGAAGGACAGACAGAGATTGGGGGAGGGGGCACAAAACAAAGAGGAAAAAGCATAACATGGGTGAATATGAGAGTGATACAATTTTTTTTTTTAATGAGTAAACAAAAAAAAACAGCAGATGATCAAACTATGTAGGACTGTGATAGGCAGCAGTGTCTCACTCCATTAAGGCTACCTTCTCGGCAGTTCAGTGCAAAGAGCTTTTTTGTAACCGGTTTGGGTTTGAGATCTTTTCAATCTATCTCAGTTTGCAGAGAGGAGCAGTGGAAAATTCTACTACTGTCCCCTCACTGAACCCATATAAAATGAATTCTTTTATTTATGCTCTAAAATATTCTTTGTGTGATATTAAGCAAGCATTACAAAAAATAATCTCTTGACAAGCAATTGCAATGGAAGGGTCCTTTTTTTTTTTTGTTAGTTTGTTTTTCAAAATAGAAGCGTTCCATTGGATAAGACGACTCCGAAACTAAAGGTTTTCAGGTCAGCCAACTGAGCAGCCACCGGTGAACTGCCATCACAAGGCACCAACGAACTGTTCCACGTGATCCATTCAGTACCCCAGCAACGTGCACTTCGATCCATTCTCTTCCATCAGTACAGTTATCATCCCCACTGCTCTCTGCAGTATATCACAGCCCGCCGTCCTGTCCTCTGTTAGTACAATCCTCTATATCTCAATCCATTGCCTTTATGTTGTATCTAATGTTCTCTGCAGTATATCACAACATGCTCCACTGTGCTATATCAGTGCACTAATCTCTATAAAAATATACTGCCTTCCTGTCTGTCATAGCCACTGCTCTAGACACAAAGGATCTCCATCCTCTGTTCAGAAGGTCAGAAACAGATAGGAAATACTGCGGCCTCCAAGATGTCTCTTTCAAAGCCACTGCTCTACATTTATTGCGCTGCATTACTCCCAACTTATCCAGTTTTTATTTCCGATACAAGATGCAAATGGTTGTTGCCTTTTTCATAAACCTTATCACTGCTTGGAAATGCCTGCTTAGATATCAGATTGGAGCTCAAGACTGCTTTGCCTTAAGAGTTATAGAAAGATCCTTCCCTTCCATGAGAAGCATGTATACAAGGAAGATAGGAACAAGGGGATGGATGGATGGTGAAGAGGGAAGGAAGTACAACCCAGCACTTACATAGCCAGATCAGAGTTTGAAAGCAAAAGTGGGGAGCCAGTTGAGTGGTTATAACTGTGGGATGCAAGTCAGAGAAGGCAGGGTTCAAATTCCACTTCTCCCACTGATGTCCATTGCGACCTTGGGCAAGTCACGTGACCCCTCCATTGCCTCAAGGTACACACTCAGGGGTGTATTGAGTTAGCTGTGTTAGGCAGTAAACGCCTTAACACAGCAATAGCAGATGGCACTTAAAATGCTGTGCATTATTTTACGCCAAAATGCTAATGAACTGCTTTGTGTGCAAAGCAGCTCATTACTAGGCAATTGAATGGTAATAAAATATCATGGCCTGCCTGAAAAATTGCATGCTGTGTTATTTGCATGAAAGTTAGCTAACTTTCCCTGGGTGCATCGGGATGCTAACGCACCACCTGATGCTTCTGAGCAGTGTCTTAAAGGGCCCAGGAGAAGCCCCCACAAACAGTTAAAAAAACTTGTGAGACCTCTTGTCCAACCCACTCTTAGTGCCTCCAGAGGTGGCCCCAAGGCACTAAAAGTAAAAAAAAGAAAATATTAGTCACACAGGAAAGGTGCCACCCTCCTTTCCCAATTGCACTCCTTTGAAAAATGTGACACCCACCCAGCCTCCAAGCCCCCTTCCCAGGTCTCTGAACCATTCCTCAAGCCTCACGTCCATGCCTTAGGGTCCTCTCCCCAGTTATATCTAGCAATCTTTGGTGGCTAGTGGAGCCCGGCGTGCTCCTTAAGCTCTGGGCCATGCCCCATCTGAAGAAAAATGGCGCCAGCCAGCCAATTATCAGCTTATACCTCGATCATGTGATGGGGAGGGGCCTTCTCCACGCACCTTCTATTTATTTTTACTTTTCTTATTTTTAGTATCTTGGGGCTGTCTCTAGAGATGTCGGGGCAGGGGAAGGAACCGGGAGGGGGTGGGAGGTCTCACATGATCCCCTGGGGGTTTTTTTTTAACTCTTTGGGGGGGGAGGGGGGGGTTCTTTTGGGATACTCAAGCATATGTTGTGGCCCTGGGAGAAGGAGCCTCGCCAATGCATGTTATTTTATTGGGCTGCAAAGCCATTGCATTTTTCCTGGCGGTATTTTACTGCCAGGGAAAATACCATGGGGGTCTACTAACCTGCAGTACCGAATACTTCAGGTTATTAAACTACCACAGTATTTTCCCCACTGAGAAAGGTACCACATCCTAGATTGTGAGCCCTCTAGGGCAGGGAAATCTTTCCGTGTACCTGAATGTAACTCGCCTTGCGCATGAGTTTGGAAAGGCAAGTAATGAAATCTAAAATCAAAATCTATTACACATCCCCAAAATCTCACTGTAAAATCTTAAGTTATTGAAAGTATAAATTTCAACAGGCCAGCGGAGAGCTGGTTCACACATGCATCTAAGTGCCTTACGGTAAGCAGCAATTGCAGCCCTGTGGCTATGCAATAATCGAGGGTCGAGTCCATTCCCTTCCTGGAGTATGAGGCACTCGCAGTATATTGCAGCGCATTGCACAGTTACACAAATACAGTACGTAAATCTCTAATCACACACTCCTTTGCCTATCTGTCACTCTGCAGCATCATGTAAGTGTCACAATTTAACACAAAACCATAGACTATCATGGCAGAGAGGAACGTGAAGCCCTGCACCCCACAAGCTGCACCGTGCCTCGCTTTTTCCATGTCTGCCTTAAACACCAAACAGAGCTCCAGTCCGGCAGCACATTCAAGCAGTGACTCCTGCTGCTTTCTAGCCCATGAGCCAATGACGCAGTCACCTCAAAATGGTTTCAAACATGGCAACACTGCAAATATTGTAAAATGAAAGCTCCGGATTTTACGTGGTGCTGCTGCAAGCTCTAAAGTTGTTTTAAGATTATAAAACATTAACCTGCTGCATCCTGGCTGCCCTCTGCAGTGGCCTTTCTGTCTTTTCTTGCACTGAGCTCTTGGATGATTTTCAGGGTCTGTGTCTGGGCCTTTCAGTATTGAGCTCCTGGGTCAAGGTTTAAAATTCTGTCTGGTCCGAGCCATGTAAGTCTCTGGCACATTTTGGCAAGTGCCATCATGTAAGTCATATGATAGTCTTCTGCAAAATGCATTTGGGACATAAACCCCAGACTGAGAATCTCTGGCCTAAAGCCCATTGCTTGGAGCTATAAAAATGGTTGTCCTTCTACAGACTTCTGCATCAGGTACCAGAATAAACCAATATTGCATCATCTACACTATGTCCTATTCACTGGCATATTGCAGCAGCCTACATTGTGCTGTGGTCACTGAAACTGGCAGTGGGAAATAATGTTTAGATTAATGTAGTGGGTTCCCAAACCTGTCCTGTTGTCCCCACAGCCAGTTGGGTTTTCTGGTTATTCATAATGAACCTGTATGAGATACGTTTGCATATGCTGAGTTTCCAGTGTATGCAAACACATCTCATGCATATTCATTGTGGATTTCCTGAAACCTCCAACTGGTTGTGTGGTCAACAGGACAGGTGAGAGAACCACTGATTGCAGGGTACTAATTTATGACTCTATACTGCAGCTTGCTGCACCCTGCTACCATCAGTAGGGCTTGCAGTGGGGCTTAAATCAATGGCTGAAATGGCTTTGAAAATCACTGTCTTAAAGAGGATTTTTTTTTTTTGGACTGTCTTTAATTTCAGAGCTAAAATTCTTAAAACTTGAGTCTTCTCGCTCTATTTGTTTTCACATAAAGCTGGGAATTAAAAAAAAAAAAAGGATGCTAAAAACAAAGGCCCATCTCCAGGCATATGGGCAGAGATTCTCTGGCCAACCATTTCATTATTTTATTGGGAATAAGGATGTGAAGTTCTGATTTGAACAGATAGATTGTAGCAGAGGAAAAAAGCGCTAGTTGATTACTAGTTGAGTCTCTCAATAGCTGGAGCTAAAGTGATCACCTAGCTTCAGGTCTAGGGCTACTACCTGATCCAAATCAACCCTGACAGGCTGAGAGAGTCCCACATCTGGGGCATTTCCTCGAAGAGAAGCAGGGTCTATTTTAGACAGATACAACTGACCCCTACGTAGTGGAGTGACCAGTTATTATTATTGTCACTTGTATAGTGCTACCAGGGCCTACGCAGTGCTTTACACAGACACAGAAGAGATAGTCCCTTCTCCTTGGAGCTTACAATCTAGTCAAGATGGACAGACAAGGCAATGACATGCTGATAATAGCAAATGAGAGGATCTGAGTTAAAGCAGTGAATTCCAAGTCACATGAAAGCTGTCAGGTTAGAGAATCACAATTAAAGCACAGATCATCTTCCCAGGAGCACTGGGATATTAAGTGAGCTGTAGTCCAGAATTATACACTCTTAAGATGAGCAGGACTACCAATCTTTCAGATACAGTGGGGCAGAGCCAGGCCCTAATCATTAGCTGTCAGGATAAACCTGAGTCAGGTGCCTAATCAATTCATAGCATAAATGAGTCTTGGTTTTCCAGCTCCTGGTCCCAAATTATTCATATTGAGAAATTCTCAGAATGCTGGGAAATAGGAAAGGGCAAACTTAAACTTCCAAGTAACTAGATGACTATCAGGAAATCATTCCCCAGTCCTGATTTTTAAACGCTCCATCCCAAAGCATTCTGCGCTTTGTAATCCTTTTGCCTACCAGCACAATAGGTCTATATGTCCTGGACAGCTTGAGGTGGGAGGTTAAAATACAAGACAAAAAACTGCGAGTAGGGAATGACGCCTAAGTACCCATGGACTCATGTGTCACTGTAGGTGGAAGGGGAACATTTGAACAGCTGCCTTTATTTTTTATACATGCAAAAGAAAGGACATAACAGAGAAGAGACTGGTAGGACAGATGTGGAAAATGACTGCATGGGTGGAGAGTGTATGCAGTGCAGCTGGAAACACAGATCCAGAAGGCAGGGAGGAAAGAGAAGGGTGGGATGGGGGATGGTAGTTGTTTTAAACTGGATGGGAAAAAGCTCCAGAGTTGTGCGGGTAGAGGTTAATCATGTTTGTACAGCAACCAGGCATACTGGGTTTTCCAGTTTCTTTCTTTTTTTTTTTTTCCTTCTTTAAAAGAATGAATTTTTTGGTCCTAATCCTTCCTAAACCACAACATTTTTCAGGTGCTCTGTGTGAGTGAAACCATAATCTCTAGCAAAACAGCCTGCTTAAGCCTCTGTAGCATTAGGCCAATCTCTGATCCGGCCCCTGGATTTCCTCTCAGCCCCGTCACCACAGATAGGATTTCAGCCTGAAAGTCACAGTAAAGCCCTTTCTCCTACAACAATAGCATGGGGCCTAGCCTTGCAAAGCTGGAGGTTAAGATACATTAAATTGTTTGTCCCTCTGTTTCTTAGGCTTTAAGAATATGCCTGTCATCCTCCCAGTCAGGATCATCCTGGCACTCATGTCCCTTGTACACTATAGGAGCTTAGAAGGAAAAATACTTCACGCCTTCCAGAGGCCAACCCATCAAACTTCCCCCTTTATGGGACGAGACAGGAGTGTAGGGATACAGAAGGCATTTTCAGTAGCTTTGCTGTGTAAGAGGTATTGTAGGGATGGAATGAAGTGGAAGAAAAAGCCATAAGGGAAAGTTCTCAGAATTAGTTTGAACATGGGACCTTCAGGGTTATTATAGCCAACTTTCAAATACTGTAGGGACGGCCATTTTGGGATATGTGTGGCCTGAAAGGATATAATCCTGCCCCAGTGAAGTGAAATGAACTGAACTGGATGAAATTTGTTTGGGGAGGGGGGGGGGGGAGGCAGAGTTGAAAAATGTTCAGATTAACTATAAATATGAGACTGTCCTATGAAACGCAGGATAGCTGAACACATTATGTCATTGGCTATATATATATATCCCATTCCTTGGGCTATCTGCTCCTCTCCCAGCCTGCAATCCTTTCATTTCTTCTGTTCATCCCAAGTCTTCTTTATTCCCAGAGCAATTTCTACCTTTCTTCCTTATTTGCTCCAGTGAGGCTCTGCTCAGTTTGTCAACTGGCCCTCTACCAATTTGAGGAACCAACCTTCCTGGCCATCTGCTGTGCTCTACTTCTATCATCAAGAGTCCTATCACTTCTCCCCAGCTCCCTCTTTCTCACTGTTTCACCCTGACAGTATGCTATGTGTAGGTTCTTGCAATTAATCTGTGAAACAAGAGTCTGTGGTCACCTGATTCTGGGTGATAAAAACAACTGAGTCAGAGTAATTATTAAGAAAGCTTCAGAATGCTTTAAAGTAGACCTGACTCACCTGCTCCTAACAGAGCCAGTTGGGTTGCCTTAGCTATTAAATGGATGAGCAAATTGAGTAGTACAGACTAGACCTAGCCAGCCAATGTTAGGATGGTAGAACATTTTTATGCAAACATTCAGTTTCCATGCTGTGGCCATGATCAAACTGCAGTGCCATATGCTCCAGTGCAAGAGACTCAGGTTTGAGATCATGGAGATAATGCATTTCATTCTAGGAAGGGATAGAACATGGCTGCCGCAGCCATGGTGATCTTTGCCAGCCATAGTGCAGCACTGAAGGATTGTCTCATAGGCATGACCCTGAACAAGGATTCTTATTGCCACCCAGGCATGCTATCTGTAGGGGGGGAGGAAGGTGACTGCCCAAGGGGATCTATAAAATGAAGTGAAAAGGAGAGGGGGAAAACCCCCAGTTTCCAAACTAGATAAACATTTTGAGGTCCATATTTAAAAGCATTTAGCCAGTAAACCCAGAAGTTAGCCAGCTAAATGAATATTTGGGCACATATCCGGCCATATTATATCTGGCTAATAAGTTAGGAAGCTAGAATTTAGTTGGATAAGTTATGGATATTTCAGGGGCATCACTGGGAGGAGTTGAGTTAGCCGACTAACTCTGATATTCAGACACATGATATTCAGAGTTAGCTGGATGACTTAGTGGCTAAGTCTGGTTGGGCCAAAGAACTGTCCTAAAGTCAGCTGATTATAGTTAGCCGGCTAACTTTAAGATAGCCGACTATATTCAATAGTGCAGCTGCACTATTGAATATGCCTTCAAAGTTAGCTGGATAAGTTTATCCGGCTAACTTTGTTATCTGGCCTATATCAGAATATAGACTTCTTCATCTATAAAGCATGAATTAAAAATAACTTATGCTGTTGAGTACTTAAGGTCTATTCAACAGCTATCAGAAAGCCTGGGCTGTATCGTGATACTAGAGATATGGCAGCAGAAACTTCAGTAGTGCTTCAAAATGGCAACTATGGATTTGTTGGGTGCTTCCAAGTGACTTGGGCCAGCCATTGTCAGAGACAGAATGCTAGGCCTCACCATTGATTTGACCCAGCATGGAACTTTCTATGTTTTTAGGGTGACCAGCAGCTCCAGATCATAGAGAACAGGTGAGTCCGGTCTAGATTTTTTCACGTCTAGTTTCCAAAGATTCTGGAAGTTTCTTAATATGAAAATCCTAGAAAAAGAGTTGCAAAACCAGAAATGACTGACTGGTGACCACCCTAACTTGCCTCTTCCTACACTGCTGGCCCTATTTCTACAAAAGATATTTTAATTTTTTTATTGTTTACATTTTAGAGAAATTCAAAATGTGCAAATTTTATTATGACCACATCTTCCATTTTTAGCCATTCCTGTCACGGGTTTGTGACAGGAAGGGCTATGCAGGAGATACTTCCAGAGCACTTATTTCTCATAAAATAAAAAAGACCCTCATGATTTTGCACTAACTGCCACCTGGTTTGATTCAGGTGTTATTTTTGGCAGTGCTGTTGCTGGGAGACTGAGAAATGGTTTCCTGAGGTGCCGGTTGGAGAAACTACTAGGCCAGGCTCCTCTGGACCTGATAACGCCTCTAGGCCAGGTCACATGCAGGGCCTCCGGCAATAATTCCATCAAGAAGATGCTCAGCTATCTGTCAGTGTCTTGTTGGTATGGAAATCCCCCTCCCCATAATTCAATCAGAAACAAAGAGGTTTTGCTATTCTTAAAAAAAAAAAAAAAAAAAGTGGAAAAACCGCTGACCCTCAGCAGGTCTCCTGATGTTTTCCAGAGGGTCCCGGTAACAGGCGAGAAGGTTGCGGTCATTACGGAACACTTCTGATGCTGAAAAAGAGAGGACTGTAAACGTCTGGGAAACTCTCACTTTACCCTACCCACAAGCACTGGGGTTTCAGTCTTCTTTCCTTTCTCCCCTCCCTTCTTTCCTTTCTCTCCGCACCCCCCCCTCCCCCACCCCCAGTTTCTTTCTTTTATCCTATTATTCGTCTTACAAAGATTTAATATCTCACAGCCTTGCCTTGACGTTGGGTGCGGTTTGTTCATTTCTACGAGTGGAATCGCCGTTGTGGACTTCATTCAGGCCTCTGGCTTCCTGCTCTCCTGACAGTTGCTTTTTAAATGAGGGGGAACTGTTTTTCGATCATTGTTTCACCACGAAGGACTCAACTGCTTTGTTGCCTCACCGGTAATTTGGGCAGCATTTTGCAGAAGAGTCTCAGGACTTCAGAGGGTCACAGCAGTGGGCTCCCCGTCAATACATCCCAAGCTCTGCCCTAGGCTTCATGTTAAGCATATGCAGTGGCCCCTCCAGTATTTTGGGTTGTCTGCACTGGGCCTCCTTATTGTTTCTTAGTGCCCCTGCACTGGGTTCTCCTGTAACTTTCCCAGTCTGTGCTGGGCCTCCCACTATTTCTTTGGGTCCCGGTGCCAGGGTCAGAGTTATACACATCTGCAAGTAGTGCAGCCCAAACAGTACAGGCTGTGGCACATTTTGGCACTACTGGCCGAGTACCCAGTGATGATCCATACTGCAGAAGAGGGACTTCTTTCCTGAAGGGGGCGTGCCGTTTGACAAGCCTGGTCTCAAACAACAAACCATGAAGTTGTCCCCCTGGCCTTCTGACATGCACGGAACGGCAGCTTCAGACATCTCGCAGATATTGATGACACAAAGCTGTCGGTTCACTCCCTCCCGTTGGTGGATTAACAGCTCTCACAGTTTTACATCCCTGGACATTCCTGCTTAGAGGATTACTTGTCTCTGAGGTTCCCCTGGGGGCGTCCCTTTCCGGCAACCTCCCACACAGATCCCAGCAGCAGGAGGACAAGAGGAGGAGGCTGGGGCGCTCACCTGGCCTGCACTCCCAGGGAAGCCTGCGGCTCCCCAGAATAAGGGCTTCATGAATCATTCATCTTTAATAGATTATGCAAATCCTGGGACATAAAATCAACAGAGATCAATAACGGCAGGCGTTTAATTGCTGGCAAAAAAAAAAAAAAAAAATCAAATAAATAAAAGAAAAAAAAACAATGTTTTAAGAATAAACATAATCTGCAGCCTTTCTTGAGTAATGGCACTATTAATCCAAAAAAAAAAAAAAAACAAACCAAAAAACCTGGATGCTGGCCTAAATAATTCCCCTTCTTCTTGGTTTTTTGTTGTTGTTTAATCTTCTTTAAAAAAAAAAAAACCCAACAAAGAAGAAAGAAGAAATCTTTAGCTTGGAAGGTTTCCTTTCATTACAGCTCTTAAACAGCAGCAAGCATTTAATAACCCCTCCCCAGTTCCTCTCCGCTTTCAGGCTGATTGAAACACCGCGTATAGATGAAGATGTTAGTGCTAAAGTGCCACCGGGGAGTGTCACGCTGGGTCTGAAATGAACTTTTCTCGCACTCGGATCCTGATGGATCAGGTGCAGGCTGAACGGCACGGTCTGACAAAGACAGGCAAAGCTCGAACAACGTCTGCGGGCAGCGATGCAGCTTTGTTAGTCGGTGTCTGGCAGCGACATGTCGGCCCGCCTCGTTCTCGAGTCCCTGCTACCTCCTCTTTCGGTTTTATTGAACCCCCCTGGACTGTGCTTCTCTTCAAGACTCCAAAGGCTTAAGTTACTTTCTTTTGCACACAGTCCATTAGCCCCAGATTCTCCAGGATTCCCCAATGAAAGGCGAAAAATAAGTCTTCTAGGCCCTGGCCGTTCTTTCACAATCTCTGTAGCACATAGTAATAACCATGCTGGACTCACAATGAGGGTCCAGCATAACTTTACTGTTGTATTGTTAACAAATCTTTTTTTCTTCATATAGTCCATAACACAGACATTAATGAGGGTAAATCTGTGATTCTATAGTTCCTTCCTGGCTCAGGGGGCCATTTTAAAGCTTCCTCCTAGGGGATCTCTGCCTTGGCAGGATGATGGATCAAATTCAATTCTCCATTTACAATGCCTTCAGTCAGATGTCATGGTATTCACATCTCACATGCCTCTGGTTCCTTTCACTCCTTGTTGTACCTGAAGGGTACCATTCCAGCCACTTTCCCCAAATTTTCCTTTGGATTTCTTAACTGGCTCTGGAGTGCCCCGCTTCTCTTTAACTCCTCACTCCTGCTCTCCTCTTAGCAAATGGGTCGATGTCCAATTCTCTCTCCACACCTCAACTGGTTGTATGAGTCTCTCAGAGGATTAGGTTCAGAACGGTCCAATAGTACAAGATCGGTCAACCAAATCCGAAATAGAAGGCAGGCCAGTTTTAGAACTTCCTTCACAAAATCCAAAAATGGAAAATAAGTTCCTCAAAATGGAATCAGAAGGCAAAGAAACAGGAATTAAAAGGAAAGCACTCCTGCTTCCTCCAAAACCATACAAGGAATCCATGCACTGACTAAGGATCACTGCAGCAGCCCATAGAGGGGAGCTGGCAAATTGGTGGCCCGCTTCCCTCTATCCCTACTGATGGAAAAGCCTTCTTAGCAGAGATCCAGTAAGGGTGGACATTAGAATTCCTTCTTTATGTCCTGCTCTGCTTCATTTCTTTAACTTTCCCAGTTTTATTTAGGACAGGGTGTGGATAAAAGGTGGCCAGCTTTTATTGCAGTCAGTCCCCACACCTTTTTAAAAAATCTCCCTCTGAGTCCCTCCTTTAAAGGGTAATTTTATAAGAGCCCACGTGGTAATAAATCTGCCTGTACATGGCGTGCGCAGGCTTTATCGAGTATTTTCAAAGCGAGCTTACGCGCACCAGTTTGCCTTGAAATCCTCAGATGGCTGAGTGACTGCCCGCACCAATTTACTTTGCATAGAATTACATTTGTCCTGTCGAGGGCATGACTCACGCTAGGTAACTTACACGCCTACTTTTCTAAAATCAAAACATATGTGCATTAAGTTCCAACCCTGCCTCAGTGGCATTTCTGGGAACGTCCACCTGTAGTTCATGTAAACGTATGCGCACACACACACACACACCCCCCCCCCTAGAGCCAAGACGATTTTTAGTACAACCATTTATAGGCACAAAATCATAGCCACAAGATGGGGAAAATCTTTCCTGAAGAAGGCCCAGTTTGGGCCGGATGTCCAAAGAGTTTTTCTCATTTTTGGTGGAATTTTAAACCGGCCCCGCCTGCAAATTATTCTGGCAGTTGCTCTTGTGGCCGAGCCCTGGGCACGCCGTGCGCATTTTCAAAAGGGTCCGGCCAGGCGCATAGCTGCCGACACGCGCCCAAGTGCCGGGCCCTTAAAAAGGGGCGGGCCGGGTGGGATGGAGGCCAGCCGAGACGGCGGCCATTAGCCGCTGGCAGGCGGCCGGCACGCAGCTCCTACGTTTGCTCCAGGGGAGCAGTAAGTAGTAAAACAAAACAAAAATATGTTTAAACGAAGGGTTTAGGAGGTGGGGAGGAGAAGGGGAAGAGGGAGGGAGTTTAGGTAGGGGGGGTAGGGAAGTTCCCTCCCAGACGGCTTCTTAATTGGAGCGGACTGGGAGGGAATGGGGGAAGGCCCGATTGCATCGCCGCACGTACTTCACTAAAATCCCCCCCCCCCCCCCACGCGCGCTGCCCGCACATGTGCGCGAGAGGGGGAGGGGAGGGTAAATGATTCACCCGGCTAAAATATATCCAGGCGGTGGGAAGAAATATTTAAAGCACTTACAGATCCTTTTGAATATTGACCTCACTGTAGGGAGGGCAATTTGAAAATCCAATTGTAAAAGAGTGCGTTACCCATGGAAATGGGCTTTGGGGGAACCGACCGCCCTGTTTGGGAATAACAGTGAGTGTGGCAGAGCCTCGATGGGCAGATTTTTACCTGCGCTCTGATAGGGCAGAGCTCGGAAGGATTTTCAAAAGTCCGTGCGCATTCCCCCCCCCCCCCCCGCCCAAAAAAACCCCCCTGTGCATGTACACCAGCAGGTGTAAATGTGTGCGGGTAGTTTTGGTGGGATAATTTTCAAAGGGAAGATAATCACAGACTTTATATATCAATGCAAGCAATTTCAGAATGACCCCCAAAGTGTTCTGCTCAAAAACAAAATAATCTTTTCCCAACATTTGTTATATGTTTGCATCTGGTTAATTTCTCTTTTTTTTTTCTTATACATTTTCCTTTCCTTTCTCCATTTCAATTCTTTTTCTCTTTTTCTCATAGTATGCATTGTTTTTCCTCTGTTTTTTATATCTTTTCCCTCTCTCGCTCCATATTTCCTGCATTTTGGAGTCTCTGATATTTTCTAGCACTTCCTCCCCAGACTCTTGCATCCTGTCTTCTCCCATCTTTCCCTCTCTCCTTTTCTCTCTGTTCTCCCCCTTCTGGGCACATTCAGGATTACAGAGGGCTTAAATGGAACTCGGACCCACCCTGGACTAAACTATTCCACTAGTAATGCCAGGGTCTCTAGGAATAAAACACCGAAAGCAACACTCCATGGTAAAGAAGCTGACGTTTTTTATTGTTTGTTTGTTTGTTTGTTTTTTAATTAAATGAGACTTTGTAGTAAGTGTAAAAAATGAAAAAGATGAAAGGTAAATTCCAGCAATAAGCCTTTAGAAAATAGTTTTCCATGGTCATCCATAATACCGAGCAGTTAGAAAGAAAATCTGCAGAGCTCTTCATCCAGGTGATTTTCTGATTGCTGGCAGATGCCATCAGCTACTTTCTGATTGGTTTGCTTGTAGTTCAAGGCAAAGAGGTTGCTTCCCAGCAGTCTGTTTTATGGCGGGAATCATTTGATCTGGTTTCAAAAGACAGCTCAGACTCCCACTAAATAGTATTGTACAGAAATACCTCCTGGAAGACATTCACCAGCTAGAAAAATGATTGTTAACGCAGAGGTCCCATGGGATCTCTGCTAGAGGTTTGGCCCAGTGTTAGGCCCAAGCAGTGCAGCAGTAGAGAGCTGCACCATCATGCCCCAGCACCTTCATCGGAGGTTGCTACAATGGTAGTTTGCTGCTTCTGCAGATGACCCCTAGCTTTGGCATGGCATTTGGAATTGAGAGCCGAAGGAGAGGGATTTGATTTGTTGTGGTTCCCCTAGCCTTACCCAGCTGAATAGATAGGAAGTAAGTAATTGACATTTTCTGACCCCCCCCCCCCCTCTCAGTGGTTGGATAGGGGATCTGAGTACCTTTGTGTCTGGAGATTGAATTTAGGAGCAAGCTTTTTGCCCACCTTTCCTGCCTGTGAGAGAGAAGTGAGGAAGAAGAGGGATTTTCTTTTTCTCTTTTTGTACTAAGTTTGGATCTTTCAGTAACTTTTAGGAGGAGGCTGGGTGAGTGAAAGAATACTATCCGGAGGAGAGAAGAGGCTTCCCACAGGAGCTTCTGCTGAAGAAGACACAAAACAGGAGACGTTGAAACACTTTGGAGACAAACTGTGAGCCAAAGGAATTGGAAAGGAAGATCTATATGGGATAGGAGACCCTGGGCAGCAAAATATTCCATTCACAGGAATGAAAGAGACCCCTGGGAAGAGACTAAGGGGCCACAGGCACGGATCAATATGGATTGTATTTACTGAAGTAATTATGGATGTAACAAAAGAAAGTGTGTTTGGTGCCAATCGATTACCATCAAACAAGCTGAGCAGCAAACTTTTATTTTGGAACGCTCTGCTCAAGCGCAATGTTGTTTATTGGCCCAGGGAATTACAGTACAAGGCTGAGCTTTCACGCACACATAGAGACTTTTACACTGCTTCTTGGATCCTGGATGCATATCTCCTCCCCCCCCCCCCCCATCCATTTGGAGAATCCACACAGAGGTTCCGTGGGACTTTGCCCCAGACTGAGCTTTGGCACTGAGTGTGACCCCTGCCTTCATAAAAACCAATAGAAGAGGGGGCTCCGTGAACATAGGTGGGGGGCCAGGAGTAGGTTACGTGTGACGATGCCATTGCATGCTTAGTCAACAGAAAATCTGAATTATTTTTTTTTGTGACTTTCGACGGCAAACAATATTTTTATAAAAGGAGACAAGTGAGATGTGTTCTTCCATGAGAAATGAGCTTTGAGAAACTTCACTACTGGGATGGGCAGGCTGTAAAAGTGACAACAAAGTTTGGAGGAGTTTGACCTTTCTACACACCGATACATGGTGGGCACATCACCGCCTGTGCCTGGCACAAGAATTAGAAGATTGTACAGAAGGAGTGATCTATTATTGTAGCTTCAGATGGCCAACAGAATCTTCAAACTAATTTAGCTGCTATTAGTCTCTCTGGAGTAGGAATCTTGCAGCAAGTAGCCAGGATGGAGAAGGGCTGGAGGCCTGAGACAAAACCTGAGCCGCTCGGACTCCATCCATCAAGTTTACCAACTTCTGGAAATGACTGCTCTGCTGTTTAAAAATAAACTGGTTTCACGTGTGGGCAATTTACAATACCAGCAAACATTTAGGATGCCAAGGAAACATCTAGTTGGATATGGTAGCTGGTGTCTCTTTGCCTAGTCTTGGACAATATAGTAGGAAATCAGGAAGCTTTAAGACTCTCCAAACACTGTCTCGCCTATGATTTGAAGTAAAAATGCATGCTACGGATGGACCTCCTAATGTATGCGTCCACATATCATCTTTGCACAATAATAAGACTCAGGTTTTGAAACACTAGCTTCTTAACTCCTGGGAATAATACTCAGACACTGGAAGTGGACCTGTAGGGTGCAGACCTCAGATGTTGGCCAAAATAAGTGTTCTTTAAGAATCGTGTAGCCAGCTTTCGTATCTAACAACAGTGCATTTTGGTTAGATTACAAGATAAATGAAGTCTGTGCCATTCAGATGCCTGCAACCAGACCAACAAACCAGATGGTGAAGCCTGAACTCTTAGTATTACCACTTCTATTATCCTAAGGTGTAGCTCTTTGCTTGCATTAGAATTCAGCCCTGTGTTGAGGGATTGCTTCCCACCTTCTGGATTCCAGAAAGAACTGAGAAAATGTAAGTCTGATATAAATGACAGCAAGGGACATGAAAAGACGGGGCTTGTGTCTAGAAAGGACTAGTACTGAGGGTGAAACACAACCATGCACCTGCATTATTCACTGCAAAGAAGCCTCTTAGTGCAACAGTGCTACTGTTAAACAATGCAGACTTTGTCACACAGACCTCTGGCCCTGCAGCTCGTAAGGAAGAGGAGGAATGTGGATGTCATAAATAGACCAATGCATGTGTAGAAGGCTCTTTAGCAAAGCTAACGATTTTCAGAGGAGGAGCCTTGGTTAGGAAGGGCTCCCAGATCCCCTGTTCTGTGTGCCCCACCACAGAGTATAGCTCCGGATCTGTGGACCCTCATACTCCTATCTTATTTCTAGGCTTATCAGATGGCTCCACATCATCAAATATGGGTTCAGTCCTGGTTTTGAACATCTGTGACCTCGGAGCCTTTACAACCACTGTCTTTCCCCATTGGAGTTCCTGTTATCCAAATCACTAAAGCCACATCTGGAACAAATATTTTGGTGCTCTAGGGAAGCAAGTATTAGGAAACAAGGCACAACCCAACACATTTTGGTGCTTTACGTATCATGTTTTCCATGCCTACCGCATACTGCTTTTGCAGGTTTACAAGTAGTAAAACTATCCACATACCTAACGTGGCAGTCGGATCCTTATAACTGTCCATTGCTTTTTTCTCTGGGGTTTTACAAAACGTTTACTAGCCCATCTATCTCCCTCTACCTCCCTTGGAAGCAAAAGCTAACACGCATGAGAGGGAAATAAAGAAATGAAACCAAGTATAATCAGGGCTATTTAGGCATGGAGCTCAGCTTACCAGTCACCACAGGGTAGGTTTGGGGTCCTGACACATTGGTGCCTAGGTCTGGGTTAGCAGAAGCAGATAAACTTGACTTGACTTCATCCAGACCAGGGTTCAGCGCCGGAAGGGAATACTCATTACCCTGGAGAAAATGGAAGAGAGACTTATCTATTGGTTCACTGAGCGGAATGGGAAAACTGAGGAAGGAAGGGGCTATCAGATGGCTCCATTCCCTCTGGGCTTATTCCACGCAAGGGTTTGCAGTCCTCCTTCTGTTGGAAAAATTGGAACTACTACATAGAATGGGATAAAACCAGAAAGAGCTTGGCATGTCCCTATTGACCAGGAGCCATCTGGTAGCCATAGGGTGGGGCAAAGGGGTGGTTTATGGGAATGAATTGTTGGAGGGGGGGGAGGGGGGACACATACAAGCAAACAGATGGAAGAGGAGGTACAGAAACAGAGTTATTTACAGCTGAAGAAAAGAGAGCAGAAAGATTTGGATGATGAAGTTTTCTTAATAGCAGATTTTTTTTTTTTTTTTTACCTAAACACTTGCAGGAAGGTTATAATAACTTATAATTGTGGTAGTTCAAGCAGATTATACCTTCCCCCCTTTTTGAAATAGAATCGTATTTTGATTTTTAAAGGCCAAGAAGCCTTTTGCCTAATGATTGCTGTGGAGATTAATAAGGACAAGATTTAATGATCAGGTGAAAGAAAGGCGAGAAAGTGCGAAAAGCCTTCAAGTCAGTGTTTGCACAGTTTTGAAGTAATGAATCTTTTGCCCAAGTATCAAATTTCCTGAAACATCAGGAAGGGAAAATGAAATCCACAGAAAAACTGAGAATGAAAATCCTTGTCCAAAAAAAAGCCACAAGGGACTTTTGCCCTATTCTTAAATTTAACCCTTAGCGACAAAAATCCTTTCAGGTTTTGTTTTTTTTTTTGGAGGATTTTTTTTTCCCCTTTCACAAGTTGCAAAAAATTAAATCCTTGGGGAAAAGATGTGCCATTTGTAAGGTGACCGTACAGCTAAACATCAAACTGGACAGGCTGAGTCAATCCTGCTTCTGTTGCATGGCATACATGGAGACACAGGGACCCTATTTCAGAGGGATCTTGGTGCCTAGGAATGGAGTTAGGGGTCTAGGACCTGCCGAGTGAAAATTCCCCATGTCAGTCAGTGCCTAAACTTAGGTCCTTAAGTTCACAAGAAGCTAAAACGTAGGTCCCTAAAAATTTGCCGGATTGATAGGTGGAGTTGAGTCTGGGAAGAAAGTTCAGGTGCCCAATGCTAGCTGTCTCAAAGAAAGGCTTAAATCTAGACACTTTTTCTCTGTGATCCCAGGATCCAGTAATCAGTTTCCCTCCTTCCCCTGCAGCTCCAATCCAAAATGGCAACCATTACAGTCTAACCCTCACTCCTCCTTCCCTCAACCCACAATCCGTGCCCCCGCGATCCATCCCCCACCCACCCCATGATCAACTTAAAGAAATCCCTCTGCAGCCTGCCCACCTGATCCCGATGGCAGCTTTAAAAAAATTGACCCATAGCCTGTGATTCCCCTCTCACCCACCTCAATGCCATCTTAAAGAAAGCCCACTACAGCCCTGCAATCCTCATTCTACCAGGGCCAATTTTTCTTTTAGGCGAGCTGGGCGATTGCTTAGGTGCCAAACTTTGGGGGGGGGGGGGGTGGCATGATCCCCAGAAATCTCCAGGTGCCATCTGTCCATTTTTAAGGCACAGCAACACAAGACAGAAGGGAATGGATGCTGGGTAAATGTGAGGGTGGCGACAGAAAGCTGGGTGGGTGGGGGAGTTATGGCAAGAGAGAGGGTGCTAGGCAGGCGGGGAGAGAATTGGGCAGGTAGAGGGTGGGGAAAGAAGGGATGCTGGGCACTGCAAAAAAAAAAAAAAGGGGCAGACAGATTGGGATGATGCTGGTGTGCTGAGCAGGGAGTGAAGGGGAGGAAGAGGAGGATGCTGGGGGAGAGAAGAAAGAAGAGAGATGTCGGAGGGGGCAGGGGTAAAGAGAAGGGATACCGGGTACTGGAGACAGGGAACAAGGAGCGGGCGGATGCAGGACTTGGCAGAGGGTGAGAGGGAGAGATGGATGCTGAGTGGGGCAAGAGAGGGGGATGCTGTGCTAGATAGGTAGGTGTGAAAGGGAGAGGGTGCAAGATTGAAGATTCGCCTAGGGTACCTAATAACCTTGAACTGGCCCTTCATTCATGTCTGCCCTTGTGTTAACTTTAAGGAAGCTCCCTGCAGTCCTGTGAAATTCCCCTCCCCAATCCCCATAACTATTCCCGAAACCCAACTGGCAAGCAGATTCATTTTTACCTCCTACCAGCCCAGCATCTGGTGCACTGCCAAGTTACCCAGATCCAAGAGGGAGATTTTAGGTCAGTCTTGGATATCTGTCAACCCCATGCATTATGGGACCTGCAGCGCTGATTTCAATGGGTAGAATCAGGGATTATAGATAACACACTGCATTGGGATGTAAGTTAAAAACCAGGACTAGCCAAAAAGTCTCCCTCCTAGAATAGGGTAACTTATTTATTTATTTAAAAAATGTATATCCCGCTCTCATCCAGAGTTCAAGGCTGGTCACAAAGCAACAAGCATAAAATGACATAAATCTCAATATGAAAGGCAGGCCCGGCACGACCAGGTGTGCACACTGTGCATTTGCACGGGGTGGCACACCTGGGGGGGGGGGGGGGGGTGGCGGCAGCAGGAGAGGCCGCGGGGCCATCGGTGGAGCAGTGCCAGCAGCTGAAAACGAGAAAAGTTCACGGAAAGGCAGGCCACCAGTGGAGCTCATCCCGCCGGCGGCCAAAAATGAAGAAAGGCTGCAGCAGTTTTTCCTTTTAGCTGCATGTGTACGCTCATAGCTTTCCAGCTCCCCCCTCCCCCCCCCCTTCTCTTCCCCTTCTCTTTCCTTCGGTGGGGCCGAAGGAAAGAGAAGCCTGCGGGGACATGGTGTAGCTCATCCCATCAGGGCCCAAAAAGCGAGAAGGAGGCTGGCAGAGCCGCAATAGTGCCCATCCCACCATTGCCTGTAAAAAGGAAAATGTGTGTATGTGAGAACCTGTGTGCATATGTCTGTGTGAGAGCTTGTGTTCATGTGTATGTGTGTGTGTGTGTGTGTGTGTGTGTGTATGTGTTTGAATGAGAGTGTATGTGTTTGTATGAGAACCTGTATACTTGTGTGTGTGTCTCTATGACAGCCTATGTGTAAGTGCCTGTGTACATGTGTGTGTGTGTGAGAGCATATGCATGTATATAAGAGATGGAGTGTGTGAGAAAATGAATATGTGTGTATGTGTGTATGTGTGTGTGTGTTTGTGTGTGTGTGTGTGTGTGTGTGTGTGTGTGTGAAGATAAAGTTTAGGTGGCCCTACCTCCCCAATTCACGACAATCTCAAGGTGACTGGAAATCAAAAGATCCCAGTTATGGAGAACAGGAGAATTTTTTAATCGTTATTAGTTTTAATAATTGTGTATAATTTGATCTACTGTTTTGAAATATTTTATTTTGGGGGGAAAATTTAGAATATTTTAATTATTGGATTTTTTTATTCATCAGATGTTTTGAAATATTTTATTGGTGTTTGGGAAATTTTGGATATTCCATTTGTTGACTGGTTTGAAATATTTATTGTTTTTATAAGTATGATTTTACTATTATGATGATTTTTTGATTTTATTATTTAATGCTTTTGAAGAATGGTAATGTTTCTGTTTTTCCATTGTTCTGCTTATAGAGGCTGACTTGTTGTGGGTTCCAGTTCAGTTCTTCTCTGCATGTTTCTGTTTATACTTTCTGGTCTCTTTATTCTGTATTTGATCAGGGTGACTAAGGTGAGGTATTCCTCTACCATATAATTTATCTATAGTGATCTATAGCAGTCTAATTTGTGCTGTTTTCCTAATAGGAAGTGTATTGGTGTTCTAGGGCCTGGTATAATATGTGCAGTGTTACCTTTTCATAGATAAGATTGTTACTGTTTGATAGCTGGCAGTTAGTGCTGTTTTGGTATGGGAGGTTTACTATATTGTAATGGTAATTTCATTTATTCATGGCTTTCTGAGGGCCAAGCCCACACCCAGCACACATTACAAAAACTGTAATTCTATAGTTCCAAATGTCTTTTTTGCAGGATTTTCTGGTAGGCACCACAGCAATGCATGTAAATATAATATGCATGTTGAAAGTGATATTTTTGCCTTGGAAGACTCTACTTTTGAATGCTCTTTTTTCATGTAAAATCTTTTATAAATGTATAATTGAATTGTGTGTGTGCATCTGTAGAGAGAGAGTATGTGTGTGTGTGTGTGTGTGTGTGTGTATATATGCAAGGCTGTAAGGTTTGCTAAGGGTACTTTATACCCATCCTTTGACCATGGGTTTCTTTGGATGGGGGCTGTCAGTTTTTAAAAATATAGATTGTTAGAAGGAGCTGGGCTTTTTTTGATGGGTGTGGGACAGAGATTGAATGATGCGGTGGGGGGGTGGGGACAGCAAAGTCATTGTTTGCATAGGGCAGCAAAAAGCTAGCACCAGTCCTGATGAAAGGATAAGGCAGACAAGAAGCTTGGAAGCTCTTCCAGTGCTGCCCAGTACAGGAGTTCTCAGACTGTCCTGGTGACCCCAGAGCCAGTCGGGTTTTTTTTAGGATATTGAGGAGAGTACCACTATGCCAATGTTAAAGGATTAATTGCATTTGGTAGAAACTAGATAAAATGATTCATGGCCCTTTTCCTGTTTTCTTCAGTATAGCTAACTGTAATTTTAATTAGGATTTAGGTCACGCTGACCCGTTAAACTGATCATGATCAAAAACATGTATTGCTGACTTATGCTGACTTATTCTGACTTATGCTGACTCTGTTTTCTAGAGAACACATATATATGTCTTTGCTGCATATACTAATTTCAGGAACATATGCTGAGAGTTTGCCTAAAGAGGTGATTAACATTAATAAAAGTGGTAACTCATTGTACTGCAGAAGATTTGTCTATTTTTATTGTGGAGCAAATTAGAGAGAAATTCTTTAAAGCTCCGCAATATCCACAATGAATGTGCAGGAGATGGAATGGGATATATTGAGTCTCCAATGCAAGCAGTGGCATCTCATGCATATTTGTTGGGGATATCCTGAAAATGCCAACTGGCTGTGGGATCACCAGGACAGGTTTGGGATTTCCTGGCCTAGTGCCAGAGCAGTGCTGGATGCTAGGCCTGTAGAATATATGAGTGAGGTCTCCTGCCGGCTTGGGGGAGACATGGGGGGGGGGGCGCAATCAATGACTTGGAGGTGATTATTAAAAAGGAGATGACTAAGCTGGCTAGCACTGATTTTCAGGTTAGCCATTTAAGTTTACATTTTAAAAGAATTGATTGGCCTAAATCTGGGCAGCTGTGTTTTGGCCACTTAAATTTAGGCGAATCTTCTTCAGCCATAAGTCTAGGTGTGGCTGAAAATTTGCTTAAATTTTAGGCATCTAGGTCAGGCACTCAAAGGGGCAGATTTTAATACCCACGAGCGGGCGTAGATTTGTGCACGCAACCCGGCACGCACAAATCTATGCCTGATTTTATAACATGCACGCGCAGCCGCGCGCATGTTATAAAATCCGGGGTCGGCGCACGCAAGGGGGTGCACACTTGTGCACCTTGCGTGCGCCAAGCCCTAGGGGAGCCCCGATGGCTTTCCCTGTTCCCTCCGAGGCCGCTCCGAAATCGGAGCGGCCTCGGATGGAACTTTCCTTCCACCCCCCCCCCCACCTTCCCCTACCTAACCCGCCCCCCCAGCCCTACCTAAAATCCCCCATACCTTTGTTTTGCAAGTTGCGCCTTCCTCTGGGCAGGCATAGATTGCACGCGCTGGCACTTGGCCGGCGCGCGATCCCCTGGCCTAGAGGCCTTATGGAGGCCTCTGGCCATGCCCCCGCCCTGCCCCTTTTTTTCAAGCCCCGGGACATACGTGCGTCCCAGGCCTTGCGCACATCGCCATGCCTATGCAAAATAGGCTTGGTGCGCGTAACCCCCCAACGCGCGTAAATCCAGCTGGATTTAAGCGTGTAGGGCTTTTAAAATCTGCCCCAATCTTTTTAAAAATTGACCACATATTTCTCATTTCCCTTCAAAAAAACCCCCAAAAAGCAGGACTCTGTGTCTGCCATGGAATAAAACCAGGACTGGATCAACCTGCTCTCTTTTACATGGAACTGTATGGTCACATGAGGGCCTAGCTGTTTCAAAATTGTGGACACCAACTGACTGGTAAACTTTTTGCCCAGTCCTTAAATCTGGCCCAAAGAATATGCAATGGCTGACACCCTTTCACATAGTAAGAGGTGTCTTAGTACCCCTTTTAACTCTAGGGTTTCTTATTGGTTCCAATGTTGCAGGACAAGTTGATCCAGTTCTGGTTTTACCCCATTGCATGCAGGGATTTGTAGTTCTGATTTCCTTAAGAAGGGCTACAAGTGTATGCATGAAACGAGGACTGTATTACCTGCTCTGAAAAAAACATGAAGCTAGTTGGCAACCTTGTTTGCCTATCCTAGGACAGAAGAACCTACACAATAAAATATGTGTGATATGAATAACTGCTGAATGGAATCAGGTCAGTAGGATCTCCGGTAAGCTCCATGTCATAAAGGGTAGGCTAAGCCAGTGCTAATTTTGCCTGACTTGCAACCATGAGCTTGGTTAGAGAGACTGGAACTCCCTAAGTCAAGAGATACAATGAGGTAAAGCCAGGACTGGATCAGCTTCTCCCTATGCCATAGAGTTGTTTGGGAAAGTCTACAGCTCTGTAGCCTTGTAGTTCATGCTCTGACTTGGATCATAACTCTCAAGCCCCCTGAACCACTAACCAACGATATGTTTTCAGCTTTGTAACAGTGACATTTTGAAAGGACAACTCGGGAGTAACGTTAGAACAGATTTCTTCCCCAGAATGGGTAGTGAATGCATGGAACAGCCTGCTGGTGGGGGTGAACAGAGACAGAAACAGGATCAGAATTCCAAACAGCATGGGAGAAGCATAGACGATCCTTAGCAAAAAAGTGAAGGGAAATCCATGGATTAACTGTAGTCTAAGATACTGTACAATGAAGGAACCTGGTCAGACTAGATGGGCATATTGTCACTATCTGTCTCTGTAGTCTATGTTTCTATATTAGGTTTATGGTGCCAAATAAACAGATGGCTAAGAAGGTCCATGTCATTTAAACCTTACAGAAGTGAATGACTGCAGTCAGAGAAGGAAAAACTTCAAATTGTGGTGTGGCCATAAAAGAAGGTGCTCACTTTGAATTCTCTAAAAAGTAACAGAATACACAAAATAGGAGCCTGCTTTACTAAGCTTTGTTACTGTGGACAGAGAATGGGGAAAAATGCTTTATTAGATCAGCGCACTATGGCCAGATTCATTAAGGCTTTTCTTCCATTTTGTGTGTCTGGGGAAAAAAACCCTTAGTGAATCAGGTACTACGTTAGGAAAATGAATGAAAGACCTGAGACAGAGGACGCGACAGAGCTAAGAAACAGGCCGATTGATATTCTGAAGCTCCGGCTGGTGTTGCTGCTTTGAAGGAAAAAAAAAAAACTCTCTAGGAGAAGCCCTGTACAGGCTGTGCAGACGGCAGCAGGGATCTCTGATCTCATCCTCCCAGTTTGGTTTGCTGAATGAACTCCCTCCTTCAAAACAAAGCAGAGACCTTTTTTTTTCTCTTTCCTTGTGCACTGGGGTATAAAATTAGGGTAGGGTAGGGAGGAGAGGAGGAAGAGGCCACATGGATAGCAGAAGGGTGGGAGGGATAGAGCCACCAAATCTGAAAAGGGGGTCCTGTCCGAAACAATTCTGCTAATTGCCTTTTTATTACAGCGGTCTCAAAAACAGACCCTGAGCCTTACAGCTGCCTTTTCTTTTTCGGCAATGCAATAAGCCGGGGGGAGACTAAGGAAAAGGGAAAAAGTAGCTCTGATTAATATTGCATTAAATTAAAACTGATTTTCTGCTCTTTCTGCACCCTGGTTCCTCTCTCCCCCAATGCGTCCTCTGCCTGCCCCCCCCCCCCTTCCTCTGCAGCCCCCCACCCTCCCCAGCTGGACGCCTCTGCCTAGTCATTTCCAATTCCTTTTCGTATTGATCTTCCTGTAGAAATCAGTTTTGTAATTAGCTGCAAATTAGGCCTTCTACTGGGGGTGAGGCTGCCCCCTGATTTATCACCAGAGTAATTCGCTGTGATCGGAGAGAAATTAAAATGAACTCAATTAGGCTTTGGATTTGCTTTATGGGCCTTGCTCCGAGTTTCAGGGGGAAAAATGACTGTGCTGGCGTTTAATAGTCTAATGAAGGTAAATAAAGGTTATCCATTGTAATAAACCCTGGGACTCGGGGAGAAAAAGAAACTCTACTTAGAGGCTTGCCTTCCCTCTTTTATGGTTTTGGGGTAGTATTAAAAGCTCTTTTTATTTTTAATTTCCATTTTTATGAAGACAGCCTTCCAGATAAGAGGCTGGAAAAAGGAGGGAGCTGCTGCTGCTGTAGGAATCGCAGACAGCGCTGAAGGCGGGAACTGCCCATTAGCCCCTTACTGCTGTGCATTGCAGCCCGTGGATGGAAGACTTGCTAACCGTGGCATCCTGAAGGGTGTCCCGTTTCCAAAAGTGCAAACGCGCTTGGGAGTCTGTGCCGAAAAATGGCCGAATTAGAGCACGTCTGAAACCTGTGAGCATTGGCGCCAGCCACTGATTTGCAAAAGAGGCTCGTCAGAACATTTTGGAACACGCATGGTGGGAATGAGTGACCTGCCCTAAAGGCGCTGAACTGGGTGAGGGTTGTTTGTAGGACAGTAGAAATGAGTTACTGTCCTTTGAATGGCAGGGCCACTTGACTGCCCTAGCACTCTTCCTGCAAGCCCTCTTGCTGATAATGAATGAGGCTCACCTAAGATGAGTCAGCTGGATTCTGTTTTCAAAAGCATGGGACCATGGACTAGAGGAAAGAAACAAGAGTGAAATGGTACTTTCTGGAGCAGGTCAAAGTGATCCCGGGTCCCAAAATGCAAATGATAAGCTTCAATTTCTAAAAAAAAAAAGCACAGTCTAGGGTGCTCCTGGAACCAAGGTGCATAGTGGGACTTAGCATATCATGGGCGAACCTGGCAATGGCTGTGCTGCACTTCTCTGGACACTTTCATTTGTGTGCATTCGGACATGTACCCTCGAAACATATGTATGCACATATTTCAGTGGATACTCAGATCTACACTCGGAACTGCGTGCATTCCCGTCAAAGTAGCTGTGCCCTGTTTACACAGAGCTGCGCCTTTTCTATCCCTCCCTAGCCTGTTGGTTTCCAAGATGCTACCCCTCGGCCTGACATGTCTCCTTTCCTCGCCCTGTTGGGTTCTGGGCCTCACCTGTTCAGATTTGATGTGCTCCGATGTTTGAAAGACATCAGGGTAAGAAGGACGCTCAAAGACCCGGTCTAAGGCTTCCAGTTGCTGCTGGGTGAAGGTGTCAGCACGAAGGTGCTTCCGTAAACTGTCCACACTGTTCTGGGAGTCTCCGTTTGGACCGGAACCATCAGATCCATCTAGAGGACACACAAGCACAGAACAGAGGGTTAATTCTGACCTTTACCCAGCTAACATTTGCCTACAAATGTTTTCTGGCTAGCAATAAAAATGATAAAGGCACTGCCTGAGAAAAATAAAGCAAGCCTCTTTTGGTAGAAAGCCAAGGGTTTTTGGTGAGAGTTATGGTTAATTCCTTGTGAAAAGAACTTGAATTAGGTTCTGGTTCCAGAACAGTGCTGTTTCCAGAGTGTTCATGAACCATCATGGGCATGGGGTGGGGGCTCTTAACAAAATGGCAAGGTGAAAAGCAGAGGGCTCGGTCCGGTGGTTGGAGGAATGGGTTGAGAACCAAGGGACCTGAACTCCGGCCCCACATCTGACACCCTGGCAGTCATTGTGAGCTTGAGCAAGTCACTTTAACGCCTCACGCTTTGGGTACCCACTGAGACTGTAAGCTCTTCAGGGCAAGGATTCAAAGTTACCCATATGTAATTTGATGTTCGGTGCTCTAGTTTAGGGCATCATATAAATGCCAAAATCGATGTGAATGTGTGAAAAGATTTAGCACAATGTTTGGGTGAATGTCAAGGCTACTGACTCCTGGGGGCTGGAAATCCTGAGACGGGCACTGAAGTGCAGCGTGTGGAAACCGCCGAGTTTTCCCCCGTGCCACGGAATTGAAGGGGAGGTGGGGGGCGGATTCCTTCTCCAAAGACATCTCGGATTCCGTGCTCAAACGCTTCCCTCTCATTGCAGTATACACTGTAGCACCCCTGCCTGAAGACTATGTTTCTGGCTAGTTATAAGGGGACTGCTCTATAGAGCCCGATAATCAACACGCATACCAGAAGGAGCCTTCGTTTGTGATCTCTGAAAAGTGGCAAAGGTGCAAAGTGGCCATACCAACCTCATAGACTGGTGCCAAGGCATGAATATGATTCAAAAGGAACGTCCCCCCCCTTGTAGCCCCCTACCCTCGATTTGATTCAGTCCTTGAGAACTGACCTTGACCTCTGATCTCTGACCTGCTGCTGTCATGCTCTCTCTCAGTAAAACGGTAGCTGTGGGCTTTCCATGTAAGGTGTCCCTGTAGACCATTTCGTGCTCTCTTTGGGTGAGAAGCCTGCAGTGTTGGTATCACTAAATCCACATCCTGGGCCGATAGGGTCTCGTCTTTAGCATGGGATACAAAGCACGGGGATTACATGATGCTCTATAAATCATTTTTCAGGTGATTGCGTGATATGATATAATCAATATTACATTATATAGCATGGTACAGTATCATTTGTAAGATAATATAAAATATCACATATTGATTAGCTTGAGCCTCTGCTCTCTTTCTTTCATTCTTTTCTTTCTCCCCTCGGGGTAGGAGTTATCTCAGGAGCGTTTTGTAGGGTTTAGATGTTCTGTGTTGTGTATGCATGTCTGCACACTGCAGTGCATGTGCTGTGTGTCTCTTGTTTACTGCAGAGGTCTGTGTGCCTGCATGTGTAATGTAATGAGACATGTGGCTATGTGCCTGTAAAAGTACATGCAATTTATTGTATATTGTATGTCTATATGTACTTGTGTGACTGTAACTGTATACTTCTCATGTGTGTGGATGTGCCCTATTATTTCCATTTCTGTGTTGTTATGTGCCCTGTCTTTTTGTGCCTCTATGTGTGCATGTTTGTCTATTCTTACATATCAAAGTGCATGTCTTCCCTTGTGTGTTTGTGTCCTTCTGTGTATGTGTCTATTCTGCTGTTTGTGCCTGCATGTCTGCGTATTTGTTCCTGTTTGTGTGTTTTCCTATGTATGTACTGATGTGTGTGTATGTGTTGCTACATTTTTGTAAATATTCTTGTGTGTGTGTTTTCCTGTGTGTGTACTGCTGTGTGTGTGTGTTTGTGTGCTTTCCTGGGTATGTCCTGCTGTGTATGTGTGTGTGTGTGTGTGTGTGTGTGCATGTTTCCTTTGGTTGTGGTGCTATTTATATATGAATTCTTAAGTGTGTTTTTCTGTAGATGTGTTGTTCAGCTGTTTTCCTTTGTGTGTGTGCTGCGGTTTGTACACGTGCACAATAGTTGTGTACATTTGTGCTGATGTATGTATCTAGTCTTCTGTATGTTTTTTCTTTGCTTGTGTTTGTGTGTTTGCCTATATGCTCCATATTTGTATGTGCTCATTTTCCTGTGTATGGGATGCTCTGTGTATGCCCCTATCTGTATGTGTTTCTTTGGATGTGCTGCTCTGTGTGTGTGTGTGTGTGTGTGTGTGTCTGTGAGTGTGTTGTGTTTAAATCACGGGTCTCACAAGTCATTGGAGGAGTCCTTTTTTTTTTTTTCCCTTCATTTATTCAGGGGGCCCTTCAGATCTCGACAAATCTGTCAGTCTAAATTTGCGAGAGATTATGGTGCTCTCTCCCCAGCACAGAGAGCGGTGATATATGATATGTGCTGCCCCTATTGATTGCCTGATCTGGTGGCAGAGGACCAGCGAAATGAACTTGAAATGAACATCATGCCTCAACTCATTGTGCGTATAATACACTACTTAATCCCACATTTTTCAGCCGCTATGGAATTCAATTGATCAATCATGTTTCACTGATAGTACTATTTTAGGGGTTATTGCGGCTCTGCTCTGCACACTGACCTTTTTACTTACTTACTTTTTTTTGTGTCAGCTTGGGACCTGGTGGTGAGCCAAGGCTCATATAGTCACAGTGACAGGTAGGGGAAAGGCTGAAAAAGAGAAAGAGAAGGCTGGAAGGAGGAGATGAGAAGGGAAGGAGACATGAAAGGAGAGAAGGTGGGGGTAGAGGAGAGAGCAGGATAAACGGAAACATAAAGAATGCGAGGGGGGAGGTGGAGGGAAAGCGAATAGGGAGAAAGGAGAGACCAGAAGCAGAAAAGATCGAGGTAAGAGGGGGAAGGGTGGGCCCCCAAAGGGTTGAGCTGGCCAGGACCATGGCCCCGGTTCTCTGAACTAGTTCCAGTCACATGGAGTTGCTCAGGATTGGCATTTCAGAAGGAAAGAGCGCAGTGAATCAATGGGTGACATCTATACCTAGAGAAAGGGAGGAGCAGACTGTGTGGACAGATGGGATTTTGGGAAGGTAAAAGAACTATCATTTCACCATCTAGGAGCTCCCCTGCTTCCCCACAGATGAAACCGAGGAGACAAAAGAGACTCTGAGCCAGCAGTCTCTTTGAAAACCTCTATTCTGGATTGTTTCCTGCTTGGGTCGGGATATTCTCAGTGGACTGGAGAAGGAAGGCGGTAAACACCTACTGTTCGTCTATGGGGAAAATCCTCTCACAGAATAAAGTTCTCCTGAAGCACAGAAAGCGATAGAAGTTAACTTTCAGGCCAAGGATCCCAGTGGAGCTATGGGGGGGGGAGAAATTGGTGGTGTGAGGGCCAATAAAATCAAGAGGTTAAAAGTGCATAAAATCAGGAATGAAGATAGGCGCCAAGGAGAAAGATAACCCCAACAGCCTCCCACAGCAGGGATATTAATATTTCCTGGCCTTACCAAAGAAATTCCACGATGAAAAAACCCAGTCTAGCCATTGGGCAAGAAGCATTGAATGCCATCAGGCAAGTGTTGACTTTCAGTAGCAAAGTCCTTAAAGCCCCAATGCAGTCTTACATCGCAACACATTGGCCTTTGAAGCGTTACTGTGCTCCTCCATAATAACCACCAGATCCATATGAGCACATTAACACCATTTCTGAGAGGTCCTTTTATAAATTATTGCTGTAATTTTAGGAGTCTTTCTCTCTCCCCCCTTTTGTGTTTTTGCTGTCTGATATATTCTTGCATGGCGGTGCAAGCCGCCCCTGTCAGGCATCTTTCCCGGACATCTCCTTGGGGGGCCTTTCATAGCGCTGCCAGTTGTTGTGGCTTCAAACTCAATTGTTCTCCTCCGTACTGAGGCAAATGGAGTCATTAATTACCTTCTATCAGCCAGGCTGAGTTCAGAATGCGATCAATAAGCCAGCGTTTGTCATTCACAGCGGCAAGCGAGCGAGCCAGCGTGCAGCCGAGCTCATACCCACCCCACACAGCAACATCGGATAATCAGAATCGCACTTATCAATACCCACACGGCCATGATCGGCCTTTTCCTCAGAACAATAATAAATTCTTCCAGAAAGCAGGGAATATCTGTCTTCCCTCTCGTGTTGCAGAAGAAATTAGACTGGAAGACAAAGGTCAAGTTTGACAACAGATTGCGTGACCCCCGTCCACCAAGGTGCCAGTACCCACACTGGGGGGGGGGGGGGGGGGGAGGAGGTTTAAACCTCTGCTATTTCCCTCCTCCCTGCTTGCTGTTCACTTAAAAGTGGCACTACTAGAAGGTTTTTGTTTTTTTTTAATGCAACTGACAGTTAAAAACAAGCTAAAGCATTTTCTGTTCCCATATCTCATTCCTGTAGAACAATTCAGTTTCAAAGTTTCTGAAATCTCCACCATCTCAACTCCCCTGCCCCCCTCCCGGATTTTGCATCGAGGTAAATCAGAGGAGTTGACTCTTATTAGAGAGCCCCCTTGCAGGTATCGCACCAATAGATTTCATGCATAAATATAACACAAGCAGCTGAGCAGCGAATTTATAGATTTTTTTTTTAATGGGGTATGGCCATGACAAAAGGTGTCCCCTTTTTTATTCCAACAAAATGGGTTAACATAATAGGAAACACAATATTAGGGGGAAAAGAAAGGAGGTACAGATTAACTTAAGAGGGGTGGGAGACAGAGTATCTGAGGAAGAGGAGAGGGGGATGGAGAGGAATTTGAAGGGGAGATAGAAAGAAAAGAGAAGTAGATAAAGAGGAACCTGTGAGGTAAATGGAGATAAACCTGGATAAAGCAGAAGGCAGGAGGGGAGGGGGGGACAGCATAAGGGAAGATGAAAATGAAAGGGGAAGGAGGAGGAGCAAATAACATAAACCACAATAACAAAATTTAAAGAAAATAATCACATAACAATATAAATCAAAACAATAAAAAGAAAAAAACAAATGACAAAAAATAACTAACAATAATTTAAAAAATAACTCTCAAAATTCAAGAAAACCAAACTATGTTCTGCCTTCAGCGCATCCATCCCCTTAAAACCACAGCCACAGTGACAAGAGGATTACAATATACTCTAGCCCACAACAGATTGTGCAGTGACAAATGCTACCACAATATTGCAATGGGTGAAGATACCAGGCATGACTCTACAATGCAATGATAAAAATACATGAAAAGAATATTTGGGTTGAAAATAATTTCTGGCTGACTAGAAAATCAAGACCCAAGCTTTAAACCATATGACAAAGCCAGTTCCAGCTAAAGATAAAAAGAGTCAACTCTGAGCAGATACTATTGCCATGCAAGCAAGACCCTAATCTCCTTTACTCCTCACCTGCCTAAGGTGGTATCAGAGCCAAGGGACTCCATGCCCTGTATACCCCTTTGTGAAACATAATGTTTTCTACCTGTATTTACTAATCCCTCTTTTTCCAGAAAGGGAAATGGTCTTTACATAAAGGATGTTAGATATATGGAATAGACTGCTTGGGAATGGGAGGAGTCGGGGGGGGGGGGGGGGGGGGAGGTATTGGAATTCAAAAAGGTAGGGGGCAGACACAGAGAGAGGATCCTTAGTCATGGGAACGGAGAGGGAAAATCAGAGACCAAATCGGATCTGTGGCATTGCAGTAGGAGGGGAAAATGGGCAGACTGGATGGGTCTTGCAAATGTTGCCTGTCAGTTTATGTTTCTCTTATTGCAGAACAGAAAGTGTGAAAAGACCCATCAAAAGTCCACCACCCTAATAGTGCAAAAGCAAAAATAGGTGGTAGGAATTATTGAAATATTGGGACTGGTATTAAAAAAGCTGAGCTCTTTCATTTAAGCTCTTAAATGAGGCTCCTATTTTCAACCAAGCTTATGAGCCCATTTTCAGCTGAAAGTTCACATAAATTTATAGTCCAAAATGTTAAGCACCTAAATTTACACCTGCTATTCATTTCCCTATATTTAGACTCCTAAATTAGGTGCCTAGTTTTGAAAATCATTGCTAAGCTCCTAACTTGGTTTCCCCATCCTAGCTCTGCCCCCGTAGCCACCCATTTTTTAGGATCCTAAAGAAACTAGGAGCCTAACTTTAAGGACTCAGCCCTAGTAAATATTCAAAAGGGCAAATTTAGGAACTTAACTCCAAAAGTTAAAAATTGACCCCATAGTTTAGGGACATTCATAAACTGGGTGCTAATTTACAAATCCAAACTGGGTGCTAGTTCACAAATCCAAACTGTTAAGTCATTAGTCCCTCTGTTGATAAGCGTCACCATATTTTGTATGTTTTTAAATGCACTTTAAACACATGCACTTTATTTATTTATTTATTTATTTAACACTTTTCTATACCAACATTCCTGGGGTTGGCACCCACGAATTCACCCATAGGCCCACAAGAAAACTTTAAAACAGAGATAGCTTGTTCATGTGCAGCTTCTCCACAAAAATCTCATGAGGATCAACTGATGTCAATACCCTACTCGGGCCCTGCTTCGATCGTCAATGTTCATCAGGGGAATTTTATAACTTCCCATAGCTACTAGCCATTTTTTATCTTGTCACCAGCTTCGCTGACTTCATCTAATTCATCAGATCAGAGAACTTCATTAATTGCATCCTTTGTAGGAAGACAACCACCCCCTAAGCAAGCCATTCACCTCCATGGACTTCAGTGGCATCGCCCTCTTGCATAACCCCCCCCCCCCCCCCCCCTCACCACCACCACCACCACCACAGCTTCTAAAGATTTCAAGCAGCTCCTTGCATATAATCAGTGGAAGTACTGCAAATCAGACTAATGTCATTCACTGACTGGGCAAACTGAGGACTATGTAAATGTGGCAACATCCATGGCTTGATGGGTGAACTTTAAAGTCACTAAGGGGGTCCCAGTTTCCAAAATGCTTGGCATTTCATTTAGGACCCTAAGTTTTAGGGACTTAAACTTCACCTAAATTTAGGTGCCTAAATTTAGGTCTGCAATTAATTTGCCTAGATTTAGGTGCCTAGTGCTAAAAATTAGTCCTAAGTACCTAAATTTCCCCTCTTCTGGCCCTAAATCTCCCCTCATCCCTGTAGCCACCCACTTTTTAGGCTGGTAAAGAAACTGACTTCTAAATTTAAGGGCACAGCCCTATTCTATTTTCAAAGGCAGGTACCCCTAAACCCTTTAAAAATTGATCACCTAAACCAAGCTGCTAGCAGACTGTATGCTCCACTCTCACAGCAGATTCTTGGCTTGTGGTAACACCGACAAAGGCACTGCAGCTTGCATAAGTGCAAGCTGCTAGTGCATCCTGCAGTCTGGCTGTGTTTAATACAGCAGTCCAACACCTGTGAAACTGCAATCTATGTGGGCAAGTGCAACCTCCTAGTGTATTTAATATATCCTCTGTGTGATTTCTTATTTCAGATAGTTTATATTGGATATGTGTAAAATTTACAGTGTGTGTACTTACTGTTGTGTTTCGTGTGCCCTTTCATGTGTTTCATGCAGCCCTTGTAGCATGTGTATGTATGTAATGCAGTTTGTGTTTATACAATGGATGCATGTAATGTAGACCCTATATGTGTGTGCAGATTTGTATATATACAGTATCCCTTTAACGGGGAGACTGAGCTTCCCTGTCTCTTTGATGCAGAAGCTGATTAATTCATCACATTCACTAATTCTGCTGTGCTTGACAGCTTTCCCGTAATACCCGGACAGAAACAAAGCCCCGCCTTCTGTGGCAGAGCCCAGACCCCTCTCATTAAGCTGGCCTTTCCCATTTGAATGGACAAACAAAGGCTGAGCCTCTTGGCCAGGAAATGAGCCTTCATCAGTGGGTGCAACAGATGCGCTAAGGTGTGGTTCTGAGGTGCCGGTTTGGCACCTGTATGTTAATGGACTGCTTCTGGAGTCTGTTTGTAGAAGAAGGTCTCAGTCCAGTCTGTGATCTTCCAAGGTTCCTGACTATGCTGCTTCAGACACTGAACCCATTCGTTCTAGAGAACGAATGAGCTAGAAACCCCCCTCCCGCACCAATAACAAACGGTGGCTTTGTTAGCTCAAAGGACACAAGCAAGGCGAAAAATTACATCGCATGCAGCTCTAACTATGCTTGTTTAGAGAAACTGCTTGCATTTATGAAGTCTTTGGTGCGGAAAGCAGGGTTGCAAATGACTGCATCAGGAGCGACAGTAAAGGCCATTAATTTCCTGTTATGTTTTCCTGTGTTGGGGGCTTTATTAATTTAATTTTACACTGTCGAACAACGGCGAGAGCTGACACTGCCACGCTTCTGGTTTTTTTCTTTTTTTTTTTTCATCAGCACTTCATTCTTGCTAGCCTGACATGCAAAGCAACACCATTATGAGGTTACGAGATCCTATGAAGACTGCAGACCATTAAAATCCAGCAGTTTTGTTTTTTTTTGCATAGTCCTTTCTCAGCCTGTCTTAACAGTTTCAACCCAGGTCAACAGAATCCAGTTCAGTCCATGGCTTATTATTATTTTTTTACTTCAATCTTCCTGTATCAATCTATAATGAAAGACCTGTAACAACCATGACTCCTTTCCTTTTACCCTTCTCTTGCCCCCTTTCATTTTCTTCCTTTGGATCTCCTTTCCTGCATCACGCAATGCAAGTCAAACCATGCGGTGGGCCTGATTTACCAAAGCCATTTTGAGTCTATTAGAAAAATGCTTTGCGCTTCTAGCCCACAGCTTGCCTTAGTCAATGCACCAGCTTACCTGGTGCATTGACTGAAGAGTATAGAAAGAAAGAATCGGGATAGATTTTAGAAGGTTTATCGTAAATCGCCTCAGCAAGGGGAAGGTGACCGACCTCTCTGTTTCAGAGAGCTGTCTCGGAAATGTGAAGACATCCAATGGACCTAATCATTCCATTTTTTTCCAAACCTGCCCTGCTGGGGAGGGCAATTTTCTTAGCCTTTTATGGGGCAGGGGGAAAAAGCGATTTTTAACCAGTGTAAAATCGCTCACCCAGGTAGTGGCTCAAATTGGACGCGTTACTTTTAGCTGCATCGAGAGGAAGCTTTCCTGAGTGGGGGGGGGGGGGGGAGAGGAAAATAACACAGGTGCATTGTATTTTTGACTGTACGGGTGTTTTCCATAAAAGAAATGCCCTTGTTAAAAAAAAAAAAAAATGGGCAGCAGATATCCATGGGCACTCTCTGCCCAGGCTTATTTTTAAAGAGAAAATGCAGATGGACTTTAAGTGTGAACCTTGGGGAAGAATCTGCAGTTAAAGTGTGCCCAGGGACTGTATTCCAAAATGCACAGTTTGGACATTGCTCCCACTTGTTCCGTAAATATTCTTCAAGGAAGAGAAGTATCCTAATCATTAAAACAATGAGCTAAGAAACAGGGAAGCCAGGGTTCAAATCCCAGTACCGCTCCTTGTGACCCTGGACAAGTCACGTCACCCTCCGTTGCCTTAGGTACAAAACTCAGATTGTGAGCCTGCTGGGGATAGGGAAATTCCCACAGTACCTGAATGTAATCCACTTTGAAGTGCCAAAAAGTGGAATATAATCCAAATAAATAAATAAATTATACAGGGTGATTTGAAAAAAAAATAAATAAAAGCCAGCCTTAGCAGGTGAGCAAAATTTCCCAGTGCTTGCCTGCTAGAGTTGGCTGGGGACACAGTGAGAGCACTTCTTGTAGACCCCAGATTCTCCTCCTATACTCCTCTTTTCCCCCATCTAAAATAAATAAATAAATAGAAGTGCAGGCTTCCTCTCTAAACAGAAACCATACCAGGGAACAGAAGCAGCTGTGAGGACCCAACCTGCTTCTTTCCTGTGTTCCCTCGTTGAGCTGAGTCCCAGCAGAAGGTACAGTTTGGACAGAGACTTGGTAGAGGGTTGACAAGAAGTGGAGAGGATGAGCCTGAAAGGGAGCAGAGAGTGCTGGGGGGGGGGGGGGGGGAGGTGTGAGAAGGCTCAGCAGGCAGTAGAGAGGGTCAGGAGGAAAAGAAAGGAGGCCTGGTAGAGAGGGTAAGTGAGAGAGACTCAGTGAAAAGTACCATAGCTGATAGTGGGACTTGCCTTTTCTGCATCCCAGCTACATATCTGTCCTACGGATTTTGCATTTGAACAGAGTCTCCAGTACTTTCTGTACTGGTGTCTCCAGCAAAACCACAGTTGACCAGAAGAATTCTCAAAAAAATCTCCTGCACATCATTGAAAGCCTGTTCTCCCTCTTCCTCACCTCACATGTTCCAAGTTGTCCCTCCAGATAACAGCTGAAATTTGAACACCTCAAGTACACTGCAGGGAAAGGCAACCCCCGGCATACATGGGGGTGACACAATATGCTACCTCCTCTGCAATTAACCCACTGCATTCAAAATTCCTGGACCGGCTCTGCTAATCTCGCGATGCATCAGATTAGCAGAGCCAGCCTGCCAGTTTTAAAAATGCGGTGCAGGCCTTACAGAGGGAGAGGAATGCTCTGCGCCAGGTTAGTTGGAGGAGAAAGGATTTAGCCTGCTTGTCCTCCAAGAGAATGCAGGATGTCACCAGTGGATGCTTCTGGAGGCAAGGGTAGACTCTTTGCCCAAAAATGTTGCCAACCCCTGTTCTGGTTTATGAGCCTTGGACTGAGTAATACTGAGGATCCCAGAGAGTCTCATGTAATGCTTTGACATTTGAGCACTACTGGGGGTCCTAGTTAGTCAGCACTTGGGTTTGCCTTCCCAGGTGATCACACATAGAACCATATATTCAAATCCTCTTAACCACACGGGACTCTATTGCTTCAAAGTAATACTCTGTTTGCCGGCTATCAGGGGGAGGAAGCAATAAAGTGCACTCAGCCTAGCGCACAGGTCTATGCGTGGTTAGGTGCACATTTTGGACATGCTAGACTAGCACCCAATGAGCTAAGGAGATTAGCACATCCAAAACGCATGCCCAAAAGAATGTGTAGCTGCTAGCACCCATCACACGTAAATCCCATGTAGATGAGGCTATTAGCTATTATCACCCCCAGATGCAGGAAATCACTGGGTGCCCAATGCACACTTTTTATCACTGTAAATTTAACTCCAGTCCCGGAGGTGGCGTTAAATCAATTCGCGAGCCAAGGGCTCATGAAAAATAAAAAACCCC
The DNA here is from genome assembly GCF_901001135.1 of Rhinatrema bivittatum. NCBI lineage: Eukaryota > Metazoa > Chordata > Amphibia > Gymnophiona > Rhinatrematidae > Rhinatrema > Rhinatrema bivittatum. The sequence goes on along the minus strand of NC_042621.1, from coordinate 127,530,574 downwards.
GGTCCTCTGTGTGCCCTATTTAATATCGTTGTGACACATAAATTTACTGCTTGTAGTGTTGAAAAAATAAATGTATATTAGCTTGATTAAAAAAAAAAAAAAAAAAAAAAGTATGGTCGCACAATTTAGATGCCCATAGCAAGGGGCACTTAGCTATGGGCGTCATCAGCAAAATAACACAGAAACTGGCCTTAAGAAGCGGGGGGGGGGGGGGGGGGGGGGGGGGGGGGGAAACGGACGTCCATATTGAGCCTCCTGTTGCAATTGTAGGCACCCAATGCATTAGACTGCTAGGGACGCACAATTCTCCCCTAACGCACGCTTTTTTTTTCACAGCCCCTCATTTAAATACTGCGTCGGACACCCAGGGAATGTGGCTGCGCGTGCATTAGGAAAACAACAGGTGCTCAATGCGAGCGCCCGTTTTCAGCCTGCGTCTTATTTCATCGGCCCCTCTCTCTTTTTCCACTCTGTGCTGCCAACATTGCCGTGGAATAATCACTTAAGGTAGTGCCTCAAGCTTTTTTCTATCAGCCAAGTACTGCCTGCTGTTCCTCAGTGATTCACCCGTTTAACAGTAATGGTAACATTTCAGCGCCTCCCTCCCCATTACAAGGAATCCCCACCCCGTTCGCCCTTTTGCAAGTGTACGCCCAAAGGGCTGGCTTCAGGCTGACCAAGTACCCAGAGCTCCCTCTCTGCAGCGTCATAAGTCAGGTAACACAATGCTCCCACTTTATAAAGATCGGGCTGGGGGGGATCAATCAATTAGTGTGTCATAACACAGAGGGCGGCTTATTACACTGCGAGCCCGCCGGGGACAGGGAAATACCTACAGCACCTGCATGCAGGTCACTTTGAGGTGCCTGAAAGGCGGAATATAGATCAAATCAAATAAATAATTCAATTTAAGAGCTTGCAGCAGAGTAAGGAGGACTGTGACCAACTCGGTGGAAGAATCAAGAACTGGGTTGTGGGCTCTGAGGGGGCCCTCTTAATTCAATTTAAGAGCTTGCAGCAGAGTAAGGAGGGCTGTGACCAACTCGCTGGAAGAATCAAGAACTGGGTTGTGGGCTCTGAGGGGGCCCTCTTAATTCAATTTAAGAGCTTGCAGCAGAGTAAGGAGGGCTGTGACCAACTCGCTGGAAGAATCAAGAACTGGGTTGTGGGCTCTGAGGGGGCCCTCTCCCCCCTGAGCCGTAGTTACACAAGGTGCAGGGCAGGGATGGAATGTGACAGGACAGGCTGCTCCCTGGGATGCCGCCTCGCCTCCCGTGTTTGCGGAGAGGCCAAACAGAAGCCGCAGTCAGGCCTTGTCTCGGGATTCCTTAGGCTGCCTTCTGAGGCTGTCGAGGTTAGCAGGTTCAGGTTCATCGAACGGTCAGAGCGGGTTGAATTACTGGCACCGCCTGCTGATTCCTCCGGTGAGTTTGATCTTTTTTTTTCCCCAGAATGTGTGATGAGGAGATAACTTACCTAGGCAAGGGGGGGGGGGGGGGGGGGGGGGATGACGACTCAGTGTTACAGTCCTAGGTTTAGAAATCAGGTAGGGCAAGGTGGTGGGGGGAAGGGGGGTGCTGGGAAGTCTGCATTGTGGACTGGAAGAAATGAGGAAGAAAATATCTGCTGTCCAAATCTATGCAGAAACCTCTCTCTTCCAGTGTGTTAACTGAGGCAACTAGGTCTTACCTTTATTGTAAACCAATGGGAGGGGCTTGGGATGCAGGGGACAAAATTGGTTCATTCTGATTGGTTGACACTCAACATTCAAGGTTTTGGTTTTTTTTTGTTTTATTTTAGATAAAAATTATCACACTGACTAGAACCAATGAGGAAAACAAAACGCCCCCTTTGATAGTTTAAAAATCAAATTTCAAACAAAAAATGTTTGATTTATTCAGCAGTTCCCAGTGTTAATGCCCGGGAACCATGGTTTTTGCCTCAGGGCAAAGCATTAACTGCCAGGAAATTCTCCTCCCCGTCAATCGCTGTGACTTTGAGAATGGAACGTTTAGTTCACGCCGTCAGAATTAATCTCCAGCGGGCATTATCTGAGAGTAGAGGACTGCTGGAGCTGGAAAGAGAGCTGGTTTGGAGAGAGAGACATGAGAGTGGGCCTGCAGGGAAACACTGAGACTAGTGAGCGGGAAGAACCATGGGGGCTAGGGAAAGAGAGAGCCAGCCAGATTGCTGAAAGAACCACAGAGACGGGAAGACAGAGAACCGTGGAGATAAGGGGAAAGGTCTCCTAGGCTCAGAGCATTTGCCAGAAGTGCTTGGGGTAGCAGCTATTACTTCTCCAGCAGAAAACTGTCAGCCATTACTATCTGCCTTAGGTTGATGGTGGATAGCAAGCACTGCATTTGCGATGTCATGTTAATGGAATTAGAAAAAGAAAGCCCAGAACACATACAAGCCTATGTACTAAAGATGAGTGTGCGGGCTAAGTCTATTTAGCATGTATCCTAAATAGCAGGTGGTGCCCGAAGACTCTAGTGTGCACTCTACCCGGGGTCAGAAGACATTTGCAGGAATGCAGAATAAAAAGACGTTTACATGTTCGTGCTAAAATTAGTGCATACCCACATGCAAATGAAAGAATGTCATATGCAAATTAGTATTTAGAGGGCATAACATGAACAGCATGGTATGCTCACCTCCATGCACTATTTACTTTGGGTCTGTTAAAGTCTAAAATTTTAATACCTAGTCTAGACCAGCTGTTAAATGATAGCATGTCCATAAGGCTGACATTTAACATTGGAGGGAAACCTTGCCATTAGGGCTTGCCCCAATCCTCAATCAGGCCTGATCCTATGATAGTGAAGTAGCACCTCTAGGCAATCATTTGGCAGCATGCTATGGTGCCAACTAGGGATGGCCGTCCAGGAGAAACGAAATTAGATGACATTTCCTATTTCATTTTATTTTGTTATCAAAGCAAAACAATTGAAAATCCAACAAAATGAATCCGTCGGGACTAGGCCCAGGCCTGAAGCTGGGGCCTTGCCTAGGGACTAGGCAGAGGCCTAAAGCAAGAGCCTGGGCCTAGGTCAGAGCAGGATGCCAGGGCCTGGGCCTAGGCCTAGACTCAAAACAGGGGCCTCACCTAGGCAAGGGCCATGGCCCAACACATGAACCACAGCCTACGCTCCAGTGTGACATTGGGATCTCAGCCGAGGCCCAAGCCTAATGCTGGGGCCTTGACAGAGACCCCAAAGATATAAAAAAAAACTTACCTACTCTGGGAATCTAGCATCACAGTTTAGGCCCAGACCCAGACCTGACCCCGGGACCCAACCCAGAGGCTGGGTCCCAACCTCTGGGCATCGGACCAAGGTCAGGTCCAGGCCTTGGCACTCTCTGTGGCCTGGGCACCGAGGCCTGGGCCTGAACCTGGGTTGATTGAGAGGATCACCATTTCAATGAGGGGACTATCTGACGGCGGTTTGGGACTGGTTCAGGAGGAGGTTCATGGCTTAATAAGGGGGGTTAGGCTGATCTGGATGGTGAAGATGAGTGGCTGAAATCTCCTGTGCTGACTCTTTTACCTTGGGCTGCTTAGCCTGGGAGATCTTGTGATGCAGCATATCCATGCTACACATTTTGGAATTAGCATGTGTGCTTTTTTTCTATTCTCATCAAAGGGCTGCATTTTAATGGGTGCACAAAAGTACTCAGTGCATCCTGCATTAACTTGTGTTTTAGTGTGTGTGCTAAATACAAATTTACCATGAGTTTTACTGCATAATCCCAGGTAAAAAGAAGCATCAGTTTAAAAAATGTGCCTTTTTCTTTTCTTAATATAAATATTTTGGGTGCTGGGTTCATGCTTATTCACACAATAACAAGTGATTATGCTCTTGCTGTCATTATGAGGGTAATTTTGTAACAGCCTGCATAAGACAGTTGGCATAACTTATGTGTGTTTGGATTGCATTGAAAATTACATATCCCCCCCCCCCCCAAATTATTCCTGTGCAATTACACCTGCTCATTTTGTGTGCAGGAAATGTATGTGCCTACATTTGAAAATCCAAACATATGCGCGTCACTCTAACCCCCTTGTCCATCGCCACTCAGCCTGGGTAAACTTATGCAAATACAAGACATAACACATGAAAAAATGTACCCACATATCAGGCATGCAATATTCTACCAAGCCATTTCCCGGGTAAGGCACTGCTCGAATGCCTCCAAAAATTACCCTCTAAAAATCTGAACAGAGCCACTCTATAAGTGGCCAACTCCATCTGCGTATTAGACACTCTTAAATATTTCAGAATACTTTGTGCACAAATGTAAAGGGCGTGGTGAGGAGTACCAGTTAAATAATGAAAACAGGAGTACTTCTCTTCTTCTTCTCATGTTTAATTCAAATGACTCCCCCGTGGAAATAATACGGTTATCAAGATAAGCATAGTTTCAGTTTTCCTTCTGAGATCCTGGAGTCTTTGCAGGTTGTGATGCCTTTTTTGAAGGTCCAACACAATAAAAAAAAAAAAAGGATGTTGTAGTACATGTGCTTTCCAAACTACACCCATCAACAGAGATGACATGGGACTGTCTGGTATAGAGAACTCAGGTAGGACAATATCTTTAGTTTGGTTCTTTCAAAGGGGGTCATGGCCTGCTGAGATTCTAGTTCTCTCCAATTCCGATACAGATACTATGACTAACCTTCCGAAACCAAATTCAGGAGCATCATCAGACATTCGGACAATATTTCTTCAGGGAAAGAGTGGCGGATGAGTGGAACAACCTCCCAGAGGGAGCGGCAAAAACAAACGCAATAAAAGAACTCGAGAAAGTATGGGAGATGCACAGATGGGTCGCTGCTAGTTGTGAAGCAGCGAGGGGAAAAGCTAGAGGTCCAGTACAGTTTATGGCACTGCACCAGGATTGAAACTGAGTAGACCAGAAGCACCCTGTCTTTATCTACTGTCACATTTTTTGTTTCTATTCAGATTTCCTCACCCTACTGGCACATCAGAGGCAGCTCCTCCCATGAGAAGAATAGTCCTGGAGGATACACTGTCCTAGTGCTGACCTCAAAAATATTGCTTGCCGGCTTTGAGTGATCTCTGGGTTCTCTGAGATTGATCATGGAGCATTTCACTTATGTTATGGCTACTCACAATAAATCCACAGGAATCTGCACGTTCTAGAGCACAATTTCCACAACAATACAGATGAGTAAATAAAAATGATGTACCCATGTTAATTTTGCTCTCTGAAAAATCTCCCTCCCTCTGTGTGTCTACAACATGCAAACTGCTAGTCCCATAGAGAGGTGTTCCCTGGGGGTGTATTTAAGTGGGGGAGGAAAAGTACGTGCATGGATGGCATTTTCAAGTCTTTGCAGGCACCATTTTCAGCAAATATCTACCCAAAAAAGGCAGGGGCAATTACGCAGTCATGCGTTGTACCTGCAGTACGTTTCAAAGTGAAAGCACACAATTACTTTCACTTTGGAAACTGGTGCAAAGCCTGCTGGTAAAAATCGCCTGCTGCCTTTGTACCAGTGTGGACAGTTTGAAATTTGCTCCTTAATGACTTGCCCTACTGAATGGTAGCACCTAATCACACTGAAATATAAAGTAGCTCAGGTGTGTTTTGCCATCTTGAACTCTCAACAGACCTTATGAGACACCAACACTGACAACAGAAATAACATCCTTTAAACACGTAAACGTATAAGACTAGAGATTAGAATCCCTAAAACGAAGACGCTAGGCCGAACATATCAACCTTGGTAGGCACTGATACCTCTAAAATAACTCACCAAAGATGTGGTATGTGAGCTTACGAAATCACACAAGTCCATGGAGAGGACATCTGAAGACAAGCTCTGACCAAGATAACCCAGGTACTTCAATATCTTTTGGTTGATCCTTTAAAGGGTATGACAGCCTACTCAGACCCCCAGTTTTCTCTGAGATGAATACAACTGCCAGAAACGAAACTTGTCTTCATAGGGTAGAACTGAGGAATTCTTATCCCTTTCCCAGTCTTTCTCCCACATTGAACCTAAGGGCCTGATTCACCAAGACCCTTCTCTCATCTGGGTTAAATTTTCAAAGGCTTCACTGGAAACTATACAGATAACACTGGGGGATACATGGGTAGGATAGATGACTCCACCTATGTGATTTTCAGCTGTCTAAAAGCATGTACATAGTATCCCAATGCATCTACTTTTACCCACAGTAAAACGAGGCGTTCCCAGGTTGGGATGGGAGGCATGTAACTTGGTCAAAGGAGAACACTATGAGGTCAATATTCAGTCACGAGCAGTCCAAGTAAGTTATCCGGATAAATTTGGAGGGGATATTCAGTGGTGTGGCTACAACACTGAATATAACAAGATTAATCAAATTTATCTGCATAAGTTTCTCCGGATAACTTTAGGACTGCCTCACAGCACGACCAGACTTATGTGGATAACTTACCCGAATAACTGAATATCAGAATTATTTGTCTAAGTCAGCCCAAACCCAGAATGCCCCGGAATGCCTCCAGTTTATCAGGCTATGTTTTTATCCAGAAAATGACTTAGCTGGATATTGGAGCCAGTGAACATGGTGAAAATTTAAAAAATTATGGTTTCTGCAACTCTGAACATAGCCAGACAAACTGTATGACTGTGGACCTCTGTGTACACACATGAAAGTTCCTAAGATATACATGCACAGCCATGACACAAGTTAAAGTACGGATATATATCTATATAACCACTTGAACTTCAAGCTCAAACTCGGCGGATAGTCTGTGTTTGAAGATTAGGTTGGATTGAGTGGCCTGAAAGATATGTGCTTATCTTGCCTCTAAGGCACTTTTTGATATTCTACCTATCTGTGTCTATGAGAAAAGACATTGAAGAATTAAGTCCTATGCATGGACGCCATTCCAGAATGAGTTAAGGCCAACCTTTCCTAGCAAGCCTGGATTTGCTGTTATGAATGTAAATGAAAGTCAGGAGGCTTCATTTTACATAACCTTGGCAGCATTATGCTACAATTATTCACACAAACTGGAAAAACCATGGATTATTGCCTCAGAAGAACCATGGTATTGTTTTGCAGGAACACCCGGAAGTTTGCTGTTGGCCTACTGAATACTGTACAGCTCCCTTTATGTCCGCCCAAAGCCAAAGTTTTTAAATGTCTGTGGAGTCCCTCCATACTCAAAAATTTGCTGAGCTGGTAAGTTATCTGAATAGGTTTGCTCAGATATTCAGAGGCATTTATCCAGAAAAGCATTCTCTTGACTATCTCAGTAAAGATAACTGGATAATTTTAGGCCTGCAATTTGTACGAACCAGCTTGTCTGTGCAAATCTAGCCATATAGTGCTCAATATGGCACTATTTGGCTAAATATGTTACCGTTGCCTTGCCACACCTTCAGCCCTGTTCCTTTTTTTGTCCAGGTGTCTGTACAAAAATTTTGTATGGATAAAATTATCAAGACAAAGGGGGCATATATTTAAAGGGCCAGATTTATGGAGGTGAAAGTCAATTTTACCGGTAAGATCTTTTGAGTGTACACTCATCACATCTTCAGTGATTGACTTAGGGATTTTGCACTCTGAGTGCTGTTGGTGCTTCTGCTCCCTTTCTTCTTAGGAAGGTTGAGCATGGCCCAGGGCTGGAGTCCTTGGTAACATCTTGGTAATCCAGATCCAGGCTGCAGCACCCTATCGCTTGTCCCATCAGATGGTAAAGTTATGCAATCCAATGAGGGAAGCAAACTTTACAGCCCCACGGCGAGTGGGCAGACATCACCGGGAACCTCCCTGGCCCTACGCAGACCTTTGGGGCTGTAAAGTTTGCTTCCCTCATTGGGTTGCATAACTTTACCATCTGATGGGGCAAGCGATAGGGTGCTGCAGCCTGGATCTGTTGCACCACTTGGGACTTTGTCACCCTCAGAATTTTGCCACGCTAGGCACAAGCAGAGTAGGTTTGTGCAGAAATCCAGACCTGCATATCTGGTTGCATGCTGAATGAAGTGGAGGGAGAGGGGCAGTGGAGTAGAGGTTGCAGTGTAGACATTCATAATTTAGTGGAGAACTTTCATCTTTGATACTGCATCTGATCTTGATTTAAAAGTGCTAGCTTGAATGAGAAGGGGGGTATATATATTATGAATTGTACGATAGTGATGGAGTGGTTTTATATAGCTAGACTGACTTTCTGGTTTCTAGGCATTTACAGGCCTCTTTGAAATGCAAGTCTAGGGGAAATGGGAGTTAGGAAATGATAGGGGAATGAGCAAAACTGTAGAATTCACCAGGTTTAAAAGGCCACTGCAGTCTTTGCTCTCTGCCTTGCTCCTTTGCTCTGTGCAGAAGCTCTTCCAGGGGCCCTTACACCCTAGCCCTCACGTACCCTAGTTCCTGCCGTTGTTGTGTAGATTGTTCATGGGGCAGACTCCTCGTTTCTTTCAGCTTTACTGAATTAGATAAAATGGTCCCTATCCTCAACAGGCCCCCAGTTAATCATTCTCTTTCTAACAGATTGTTTAAAATCTGCAGAATGCAGCATTTAGCTAGCTTGAAATGCCGAGGAGCTTAGGTTTCAGCTTAGGGTGTCAGAGTATAGAGTTACGCAACCCTTTTGATAAGAAGGTAGAGTCCCACCCACCCCACTGGCTCTTCTTACATAAACTCCTAAGAAGCCTCATTCCTTGCAGCTTCGGTCAGTTAAAGCTTCCCCTCCCTCAATTGACTAGGTCAGTTATTTTTAATTCAAAGCCTCTTATTTGTTTTTGTCTGTACGTCTGGTCCATCTGTCGCACCCAGATTGTAAGCTCAAAGGAGCAGGGAACAGAGTGCGCCTTATTGAAGTGCTTGACCAGAACAATGCGGACATCTCTTCCAAGATGATGTGTGTGGGGGAGGGGGAGGGGGGGTTGCCCCAATCTGGAAGACCAACAAGTTCATTGTGTCAGCATCTGCCCCTCCCCCCCCCTGCAACAGGCACACCTCCAAATCTCTAGGATTCCTCCTCCCCCCTCCCCCCACCACCAATGAGCAGGGCTCCCCCTGCAGGTGATGGGTCAGTTTACCAAGCGGAGGGCAGCGTTACCCTGGTTTACATTAGCAAGGTGCAGAGTGCAATCTGGCAATGGACTCCAGTCTCCAGAAGGAGGTAATAGCAGGCTGCCATGCACAGAGCCAGGCAGGTAATTGGTTTATATATCTAGGAGCAGTGCTAGCAATCTCTGCACAGACAGACTAGCAGTAAAGTCTGTTCCTTAAGGCTATTTCCTTTGTCTTTTCAATTGCTTGCACATCCATGTGAGATAGAGAGAGAGAAGGAGAGAGGAGAGAGAGAGAGAGAGAGAAATGTTAATTTGTGAATTAATAGCTTTTCTCAGCGGAATTGTAAATTCAAATGTCACCTCACTCTGGCTAGTCTAGTGAAGAAGCAGTGATAAGAGAACCTCCCCCTCCCCATACATACACACACACACACACACACAGAAACGCATATATAAGTGTCTGTTCTCCTCTCCCATCCTGCTTACACACCCCCTCCCCACCCCCCTGAACGGGGATAGCTGTGAAGTGTATAAGGCTGATTTTAATTTGCAATAACACGCAACACAGTGTGGCTATGCCGTAATGAAAGCTCTTCCTTCTGCCCCCCCCCCCCCCCCTTTTCAAAGTCATCCAGTTCAATCTCAGCCAGTGCAGTATCTCCACTACCCACGCCCACTCTCCCCGTACTGCTAGCCAGATCTTATACTTATTTATCTGTAATTCTTAAGAGGAGGGTGGGTAGAAATAACAGGGAGGTGGCCCTCTGGAGCAGGCTGCACTGCAGCCTCTCTCCTCTGCTCCGCTAATCGTCGGAATTAATGATCCTGAAGTTAAAGTTAGCCCCGATACTCTGCCATCCTACAGTATTACATATATCTGAAAGAGCTTTCATTGTTTTGTAGCAGGAGGTGGGGCAGGAGCAAGGGAGATTCATGGATGGAGACTGAATATGCAATTTCCTTCCACCTTGCCAAGAGCTGGCCCTCGGCTGTGCCTGGCCTAAATTCTCTTTTTATTTTTTTTTCTCCCTCTCTGCCATCTCAGCCTTATCTGGCCCTCCCACCTCCCTTCCATTGTTTCCAGAAAATTACCTTCAAAATTGATTTTCACTTTTACAAACAAATATAATGGGAACATAGACAGGAGAAAAAGCTAAGGCTGTGATGAATTAATGCTGTCAGGTGCTGGGCCTCTTATGTTTTTATATTACTGTATGGTCTGACTAGAAACCAAGGCCCCCTTTTCGCCTGTTTGACCCTTCCCGCCTCTCCACCCCCCCCCCCCCCATCCTTCCCCCCTTAACCCCTTAAAGTCCTTGATTCACACCACTCAGATTCAAATGTGGGCCTTTTCCAGTCAACTCTTAACTTATTACCCTGAGTAACCAAGGGAAAGCGGAAAGTAGGGAGGGAAAGGCAGACACTGCCGGTGCCAGACACTGTGAAGGAAGGAGGAGGAAAGGCCACAGCAAGGCAGAGATATTGAGCACCCGTGAAAAGCACTACAGTGCCACTGGGAATGGCAGTGCCAGAGAGGCCATGCGACGCCACCGAAAACAGAGACCCTGCCGAGACATCAGCACAAGCGCAAGAAAGCCAGGAAAAGCAGCAAAGAGGTAGGCAAGAGGAAGAGGAAAAAAAAAATGAAAGGGAGCACTAACAGCACTAGGGAGAAAGAGATGGCAAGAAGAAGGGAGAAAACGGTCTCTGAGAATGCCAGGGAAAGACAGACGGACACAGCACGGAGAGAAAGATACTGCAAACACCAGAGGCACAGTCTGATGCTGAGTGCTGAAGAGGCAAACCAATATTGAGGGTGCCAGCGAGACAGACCAGTGGGGGCCTGGGCAGCCCAACACTGGCGGGGTCAGAGTGTCCTAGGTGGGAAATCTAAAAAATGACAGTGGCAATACTGCAAACCTGAAGCCCTAGAATACTTGGGAATTATTCGCTCTGTGGATATTAGAGGTGTTGCACAAATAAAACATGTGTTTAGTTTTCTGTTTCGTTTTCAGGAGGTTTTTTTCCCCCACGAATTTCATTTTGTGGAATATTTCACTCATTTGTTTAAAAAAAAAAAAGAATGAAACCTTTTTTTAAAAGGTAAACAAAAAAAATGAAAGGGGACCTCCCCAGGCCTCCTGTCCTCACCGCCCATCCTACCCAGAAAAATGCCGGGGCCAAGATCCCCAGCCCAGTGGCCTGTATCTGGAACAAGGCCCTAGTGTTGGGACCCGGCGTGGCTGCTTCCTTGGATACCAGATGGATCAGGTAAGTGAGGCTCGGGTCTGGGCCCATGCCCTGGCATCGGTCCAGGCCTAGGTCAAGACCCCAGTGTCACACTTGGGTGTAGGCCCAGGCCCCTGCTTTGGGCATTGGTCTATGCCTTGCACGAGGCCCCAGCTTCGAGCCTAGGCTTAGGACCGACCAGATGTTTTAAATGAATTACACGAATAAGGTTTGTTTCATGCAGGGGGGCCTGTCAATTCTTTTTGGGGTCCCCCAAATGAAACAAATTGCCCTTATTCATTGCATTTTGCAAATTCATTTAAAATGAATGCATATCCCTAGTGGATATATACACGTACATCATAAGCACTCCCAGGACATGCCCTAAAGGGTCCTTGTTCTTTAATGGGGGCAGATACGAAAGACCCAACTAGCACTTAACCAATTTTTCAATGGGATTAGGCACCTGAATTGTGGAGTGAGGCTTCTAAAGTGGCCCATCAGAAAATGTAGTAAGAATGAGTGCCTAAATTTAGGATTCTGGAGGTCCATATTTAAAAGCATTAAGGGGGTCATTTTCTATAGCTTTAGCACGTGAAAAGGGACTTTTCGCGTGCGATTGCTAGATCGGGGCGGAGTCGGGGCGGAAGCGGCGAAGACATCGCTGACAGCGAAAAGGTAAGGCCCCCTTGTTGCAGCCAGTAATGCGCCCAATAGCACCACCTTTCACGGTGGCGCTATTGGTTTGCAATCGCACCACAGTGGTGCGATCGCTGCCAGATTTCACAGGTCCGCCCCGACCCCCGGTACCACGCGATTCACTAAGATCTGCGATTTTAGAAAATCCAGGCCTTAGCCAGCTAACTCAGAAGTTAGCCTGCTAAATGAATATCTGGGCACATAACCAGCTAAACTCTAGCTGGCCTAATAAGTTAGGTGGCTAAAAGTTAGCCAGATAAGTAAGGAGCAATCCGGGGGTGTAACTGGGAGGAGTTGAGCTAGCTGGCTAAGTTAACTGGCTAACTACAATATTCAGAGTTAGCCGGATGACTTAGATGGTTAAGTCTGGTTGGGCCAAACAACTGCCCTAAAGTTAGCCGGGTATAATTAGCTGACTAACTTTAAGATAACCAGCTACATTCAATAGTGTTGCAGCACTATTGAATTTTCCTCCAGAGTTAGCTGGATAAGTTTATCAGGCTAATTTTGCTGTCTGGACTGTGTCTAAATATGGGCCTTCTAGTTTCACTAGGCCCCTAAATCCAGGAACCTAAAATGTTGGTGGCTATTGGGGTGGAGAAACAAAGTTAGGAGCTTAGCACTGATTTTTCAGCAGTATGCACCTAACGTATAGCTAGATTTATCAAAATGCAATCATTTTCACATGAATAATGCCTGCAACAAGGAACAGGGGCATGATTATGATAATTTTAGAGTTACTGCACTGTGTGCTATGCATAGGTATTTTGTTGCACCCTGCAAAGTGCCCAGACAGGCATTTCTGCATGAGTGAGTGAGTGAGGTTCTCCTAGTAGTCAACTCTTTATACCACTATAGGAGGGCCAGCTAGCAACTCGAGGTGAGGTTTTGGTGGTGGTCTAGGGGTTTTGGGGCCAGTTTTGCATTCATAGTGAGACGTACAAACAGCACAGCACATGATTTGGAGTGAGAAAAGGCAAAGATGAGATTTCTACAATGTTCTCTCGTGCCGCACATTACACCTGTTCTCTCGTGCCGCACATTACACCTGTTCTCTCACAGCACAGCACATGATTTGGAGTGAGAAAAGGCAAACAAAGATGAGATTTCTACAATGTTCTCTCGTGCCGCACATTACACCTGTTCTCTCGTGCCGCACATTACACCTGTAATAATGCATTATGGCATTATTACAGGTGTTAGGGCCCTAACGCCTGTGATAATGTCGTACTGCATTTTGATAAATGACTCTGTTAGTCTCCTAAACCTAGGCAACTGAACAGCAGGCCTAAATGTAGGTAAATTTCCAGCTGAAAACTAAGGGGCGGATCTTCAAAACTCCGCAAATAGCTTACTTTTGTTTGCGCTCCAGGCGCAAACAAAAGTAAGCTGGATTTTAGTAGATACGCGCGGAGCCGCGCGTATCTACTAAAAAACCTGGGTCGGCGCGCGCAAGGCTATCAATTTTGTATAGCCGGCACGCGCCGAGCCGCGCGGCCTACCCCCGTTCCCTCCGAGGCCGCTCCGAAATCGGAGCGGCCTCGGAGGGAATCCTCTAACACCCTCCCCTAACCTTCCCCTCCCTTCCTCTACCTAACCCCCCCCTTACCTTTGTTGGGGGATTTACGCCTCCCTCCGGGAGGCGTAAATCCCCGCGCGCCAGTGGGCCTCCTCCGCGCCGGGCCGCGACCTGGGGGCGGGTACGGAGGGCGCGGCCACGCCCCCGGACCGCCCAGGGCCGTAGCCACGCCCCCCGTACCCGCCCCCAAAACGCTGCCGACACGCCCCCAAAACGGCGCGCCAACAGGGACCGCCCCCGACACGCCCCCCTCGGAGAACCCCGGGACTTACGCGAGTCCCGGGGCTCTGCGCGCGCCGGTGCGCCTATGTAAAATAGGCGCACCGGCGAGCAGGGCTCTGAAAATCCGCCCCTTAGGTTCCTAAATTTAGCTGCTTAACTTTTTTTTGAATGTCAACCTCTTATGTTTTTCCAATGCACTTTTTTTGAAATCTTGTCTTCAGTTGTTTCAAGTTCCTTTATGGTAAAATGAAAGAAGTGTTAATGCTATCCTATTAAATGAATGACCGAGGGGTGCAAAGGGTTGCAATCTCCTCTGCTACCCACTAACCTTTGTTTTGGTCAGACCCTGAGAGTGCCAAAGAGATGATCCTAGAGCTTGGCAGAAGTACAGGCCCTGAGGAGCCCAGAGAGATGAATATGGAGTGCATCAGAGAGAAAGCCAGTGAGAATGCCAAAAACAGGGAGAATGTAGCTCAGAGAGACGGACATTGAGAACACTGAAGACAAATACTGCCAAAGAGATAATGAGAGTTCCCGAGAGAAAAACGCTAGGAATTCCAGGAAGGGAGACTGAAAAGTTCTAAGGATGAGCAGAGAAAAGCTAGACTGCCAGCCAATGACTGCCGATGACACAGCGAATGTGTTAAAGAGACAGACCAGGAGAATATCAGAGATAGATACGGGGAAAGTCCTTAGTAGAAACCAAAGGCACAGAGGGCCAAATTTAGGTCTAGAGAGTGTCAGAGTGACAGCTGCTGAGCATGAGGCAGACGCCAAGTATATATACACACACAGACCTAGGGTCTATATCTACTCAGGCACTTTTAAAAAAAAAAAAAAAAAAAAAAGCACTTTGCAGAGCTGTAAGTATGGGTCTTGATTGATCTACTGTGTTTTCCTGACCATGAAACATTCCAACACTTGACAAGTTTGTGCTCTCCAATATAATCACTTGTCTATGCTCCAAGTCTTTATAGACCTCCCCACCTAAAACTGTGCGCGCCTATCCATCCTTCACAGCAGGAAAAATAATACCAGAAAAGGTGAGCAGAGCAATACTGTGATGTAACCATTCTGAGCTAGAATAACTCCAACCTCCCCTAAATTTGTGCTCTCTCTCTCTCTCTCTCTCTCTGGCGAGTTTACACCGAGAAACGGACTCTGATTGACAAGTGTCTCTGGATTTGTTGCTATGTCCTAATTTCCTCGCTGCCGGAGATCTAACCAGTCTGCAATCCACAGGGACTCTTCACAGAAAGAATAAACTACCTTGCCCAGGCTACAACTTTATCCAGAGCGTGCAAGAGCATGGAGAAGACAGGCAGCCAGGTTTCCTGTGCCTGTCACTCACAAAGAAGAGCAAGAAGCATTGTAGGAAAGATACTGCAAGTATGTTGGGGGCGAGGAGGGAGCACAAAGCAGGTAGGGCTCATGCAACCCACCTGTCCCAAAGCATTACAACTGCTATTGGCACTGGGCCTCCTTTCTACAGAGATTTTCAGGAGGTGTTCTGAAGAAAAGATTCCCAAGAGGAAAGGTATACTTTAAAAAAAACCAAAACCAAAAACCAGGGAACTAAAGGTTATAAACCTCTCTCTCTCTCCCTCTAATTAGCTATTATTCGGTCTGGTGTTTTGGGGGCTGTGGAACACAGCAGCCCAGTATGCACCACAGAAATTTAGGCTTTGAAAAAAAAGTTTCCAAAGATGTTTTGTCAAACCGGTTTACTAAAGTCCCTGGTACTTTAGCGGGCCCCTGAATCAATACAGCAAGGTCCTACAAAAGCCAGTGCTTAAAGGCAAATTTAAATCTCTCCTTTGTGCACTGTGCAATATTTCCAGAGCCCTGGGAATATTCATGTTTGGGACAGTTGGTACAGATTGCTGGACCTCACATGGTTCATGATTGGTTAATGCAGCATGCGTATCACCTATGATATCATAGCAAATATGGACCAATCAGATCCAGCGAGTGTGAAATGATTTGTGCCTCTCTTGCTATCAAGCCTGGTCTCCCCAGGATCAGGACAATTGCTGGAAAGGGTCTTAGAGAATGTCAAAATTAATGACTTAACACCTACAGAAAACATTTAATTGACATAGGATAAATATAATTACATGCAATTTTGAAAAGCTACTCCATATACCAAGGGTACAATGTTCTTTCAGACTAGAAAGAAGTAATAATTCACTAGTCTTTTAAGAAATGGCACTATGGAAATTGCCACCTTCTGTGAAGAGGTTAGAATGGGCTGGAAGATTTAAAAAAAAAAAACCAAAAAAACACCATGACCCATAATGCAAGGGAGCATAATTTGTAAAGGTGTCGGCCAATTTGGCTTCCCAGCTTGGCCCATGATCTGGATTCCACGTAAAGTTATCCAGAAAGGCTTATCTGAATAACTTTAAGTCGGCTACTTGTGTGGACTGACTTGTTGACACAAATTTGGCCATGTAGTGTTCGGTATGTGATCCTGCTCTCGCCATGCCTCTAGCCCCATCTCCTATTTGGACAGGGAATTTTTTCTGCTCAAACTTTTTTTTGTGGACAAAGGAGGGGGGGGGGGATAGCTTTAAAGGACTAATGTTGCTCACACAAATCTTTTGAATATCGATCCCTGAATGCACGGCACTCTTAAAGAAGGCCTGACCCTGAGGGGAAGGGAGCAGAGGCGCTAGAATGGCTTTCTGTTTGTAATGAAAAGAATCTTCCAAAAATGGGAGGTCATTTTTTTTTCTTTACCTTAAAAAAGAGAATCAGTCAATACAGTTTTTGTTGATCTCTAAGAAAGAACAGTAGCTGGCTGTTGAAGGCATAGCAAAGAGTTATTTCAAGAGCTGTTCCACCATAGCAAGCTGCTGGCCCTTTCCACTCACCCTTTGCTCTCTTTTCTGTGGTGCCGAGGCTGTCTCCTCTGGAAGAAACGGGGAATCCCCCTTGAGCTGGTGTGCCTCTTCCATGAAAACAATCTGAATTTATTCCTTGTGTTCTGGGCAAAGCAAAGAAGCCCAGGTAAGCCCCCTTTCCTGGCCTGGACTAGTCGTCCAGGATCCATTATTGAACCCCCACACTGTGCATCATTCTGGCTGCCTTCACCCGACCGGGGAGTTTGGCTACATCATCTTGACACATAATTATCTCTCCTCTTCTTAATCATCCGTGCTGCTGCTGCTGCTCCTACTGCTGAATACAAGCAACAGCAGCAGCAACAAAGATGACAGACGGGGAGAGAAAGAGAGAGAGAGAAAGTGGAGGGGGTTAGGATAGAGGTAAAAACAGGGGGGGGGGGACAGAGTGAACGATCAGCTAGGAAAGGGGATGAAAGGTAGCAGAGGGAAAAAAGAGTTGGAGGATAGTGATTGATCTAAGAGAGGGAGAAAGGCAGAGAGAGTGGGAGGGAGAGAGAGAGAAACAAGAGCAGAGTCTGATTGAGCTGCTTATTTTTCCATCTCCACTGGCTGTAAAACTATTGCTATCTCTGCAGACACAGTGGTCCCTGGAAACCTGTGCCAATACCCGGCTCTGTCTTGGAAAGGAATTTTTATTTTTTCAGCGATGTGCTGAGAGGGAATTCAGGAATTCCCGGGAGCCCCTTGTCAAATTATTTTGTGAAAACAAAAGAGGAAGACAGTAAGCAGAGCAGAGCTGGAGAGAAGAAATGGGCAGCTCATCCCTGGAACTTTCTCACAGGATCCTGCAGATTTTGTACCGGAACTCTTTAAGTGAAAGAGGACATTTCTAAGGCCTTCCCTTTTCTGGATCACGTGACCTCTGCAAAACGGGGGGGGGGGCTGCCAGGAGACAGAGTGGGTTGGAAAACCAACTGGAAATGTCTTGGAGGAACATGATAATGTTAGTGAGGGGGAGTGGTGAGCCGAGCACAACCAGAAAACATGTTGACAGTGCTATTAAAGCAGGTCTGTGCAGAGGTGGTACAGGTGAAAGGAGAACCTTGATGAGAGAGGTAAGAGCCAAGGATGTTGTCAAAGTCTCTTCCCAACTGCTTTGGCTGATCCCAGTTACTCTTGCAAGAAATGGCCTGGTTTTCCCATACTTAAAGATCTGTACAACCATACTAACAGAGGCCCTTCAACCATGATATCTAAAACACGAATCACAGCTGGGCTTGGGAGTCCCCCTGAGAAACATTAAATCAATGCCTCCCCCCCCCCCCCCCCCCGCAGAATATTAGGGACTCACTGCTACTGCGGCTGCTGAGCAAGGCGCAAAACAAAGGTCCGGTCTATTTTGACAATATTAAAGATTCCAGGACACTTTTCCCAAGAGAAGGGATGTTAATCCCGGTGTCCCAGCTAAATTCCAAAATGTTATACAATAATACGACCTGACTATATGCCTTCTCTAATCTGATGTATGCATTCATTATTAAATTAACTGAACAATACTTTGGATAAAATGCATCAAGACAAATTAATAATAATACCGGAGTGCTTATGTCTGGGAACCTGTAGAGTTTGGTTATAACCCATTCCAACAGGAAACTCTCTGCCAGATTCAATCGAGTGCCGGGTGACCCTGTCCCCCAGTCAGATGTCTGGAAAATGCACCCGGGTACTAAGAGCTCGGGAGGAAGAGCTCCAGGCAGCTTGGCTGTGTGGAGAACCTGCTCCCGCTGCTTAAACTGACCCAGCCAGACAGCAGCTGGAGGACTCGGGCCAGAACTCAGAGCCCATGCACAGGAAACTGAAAGCGCAAAGGCAAGGATGAAGCCCCTACCTTCATCGCGTTTCCTCTTCTCGCCGTTGGACCGAGGAATACCCAGGATCCCGTTAATGGAGTAAGAGCCCACTGGATCATTGGAGGCACTGGAGACGGGAGGGGATGCTGTGCTGGGAACTGAACAGAAGGGAAGAAAAAGGGCCATGAGGAGAGCAGCACAGCATTCAGGGGGCAACCCCAGAATAACACTGCAAGAAATCCCATTCACGCGCCAGCAAAGTCCAGGACTCTGACACCAAAGTCAGATTTAAGGAGCGGGCAAAACTGGCAAACAGAGCACTTTCTACATGTGCCTTTAATTTTGCATAGGTCAATTAATATTTTGCCTGCAATTGCTCAGTTTTTGGCAAGATTTATTTTTCTTTTGCACATTATTTGGCTGGTGTTTAAAACTTGCTCTTAGCTCCTTACAATTTGAGGTCATTTTACCATGACCTGAGTCTATTGCCATACTTTGAATAACTCTTTCCACCCCTCCCTCCAAATTTTTTCCTAATATTCACAGCCAGTGTTTTCCAGCATACTGTAGTTAGAGATCAGCAATAACATTTAAAAAAAAAAAAAAGAAAGAAAAAGCTAACCAGCTCTTCCAGGAACTTAGCAGAATCTTTTTCTTTTATTTGAAAAAAAAACAAAAAACCTGGGAGAAATCCAAAGAAAACTACTATCAAATAGGGAGAAAATTACATAACAACCACAGGTTTTCACAGAGCTTTTCAATAATTCTTCTCAATCTGTCCCATGAGTACTTTAATGTAGCAATTTTAATGTAAAATATCACTTCTCCTCATTTTTTACTTGATTGATTCCTTTGTTTTTTGCCCTTATTCCTGTTTTCTTTCTTTTTTTGGGTCCAAAAACATTTTAATCTTTATATTGTTGCACTTTATTTTGCATGTTTCAAAAATGTGAAAAGTGCAATTCATTTTGATGTGGGCATCTGTCTGTCTGTTTTATTGGATTTTATGAAGAGTTTTAATGGGTTTTAAGTTTTAATTAAATTATGTTGTTTCATTTTAATTCTGTTTTGATCTATTGTTTCTTTTTGTAACCTTTGATGTATTTTTTTTAATTTAATGTACATTATTTTTATTTTATTAAAAAAATCGGTTTATGAAATAAAGATTACTATTACAGGAGCTGTCCAGGCTATGGTTCTGAAAAGGTGTGAAATGTGCTGTAGGAAACACCTAGATTTATTGCTAATACTTGTTTGTAATAAAAATGCGTGCATCTTTTCTGATAGCCATGCCTCCTGTTTTTAAATATCCCCTCCTTTCTTATGAAGACAAGTTTTCAGTATGATCTAGCTGCTAGCTAAGGAGTTATCTGCTCAATCAGTGGTTTTGAAACTGTCCCCTGATGAGCAGCTAAATGTAGCCCCCTATTTTCATTAGATAACTATATTTAGCCTCTGGGGGGAAAATGGCCATTTCTGGAAGGCTGGGGAGGCCATGGTGATTACATAAATGCATTACATTTCCAAACATACATATATACTTTCTACTTCAGGTATAGCAGTTTCAAGATACACAAATGCCTGTTTTCCCATGTGCCTTTTTGCAAGTTTTCAAAGAGAAACTAGTCAGTTTTTATTTGAAAACTCACTAAAAGGTGTGTGGGCATAAAAAGCACCTGGCATTTTGTCACTAGGCAGTTTGCTGAAAATTACCCCACGTATGACAGTGTGATGCCTACTTGAGGTACAGATGATGATCAACACAGTAGCACCCTCTACATATCTGCATGCATGGTAGGAATAGCTGAGTAGGAGGAACTGTCAAAATCTTTAAACAATATCTCCTCTGGAAAACAAGAACTGAAGAAGGGGCTCATGTGGACTGGAAAGTTAATGCAATGCAGCATCTTTGGATTATTCTTATTTTGGTCTCATAAACAGTATCATAACTGACAATAAATGCAGTCTCAGAAAAGTAAAAGGGGGAGGGGAGCCTAAATGGTTTTGTATTGATGACCAAGTAAATTAACCAAATATTGACCAATACCTGCCACAGAGTGGGACCCAACATAGCTTTGAACTTTTTCTCATTATCTGCAAATACAGGAGAGGCTTTTGGAGACCATTATAGGCTTTTTATAGTGAACGGCAGGCAGTGCTCCTGACCAGATTGTGCAGTTCTCAAAATGAAGGACAATGCATAAGGAACAGGCTTAGTTTCACCTATTATTTTGTAAGGAATTGTCACTTGTTTTTGCCTTTCCTTAAAATCTTTCACCCTAAGGTTTGGGGCAAGATTGCTGCATCTGAAAATGAAGCCAGTTACCAGCCAGAAATGTATTCATGGATGATCTCTGCAGGGTCATCCCATTTTAGCCAGGGGAGGAAGGCTTATGGCATCACTGTGTGTGTCCCATATAATAACATTTGTGTTTGGTGTTCTTTTGATACTAAATTTTCAGAATGTGTCAGGGGGGACATGAGGACTTGGGTGTATTTTTAGATCTGTGCATATGTGTGTTTCATAGATGTGCATGCATGCACATCCTAGATGAAGACTCCTTTAGTTCCAGATAAAACTTCTTATTCAGAAAATAAATGCCTTGGGAAAAAAATGGAAGAAAAAGCTATTTTATTTATTACTAGCAGATAAAGTTCCCAACTAGTTAATCAGGCAGCACTGACTTCACAGATCCATAATCATAATGAACATCCATTGAACTGCTGTCAATGTTCAGTTGTCTTGACCATGAACTGCTATGGCACATTTTTTCTGTGTTAATAAAATATCAACAGAAAAACAGCTAGCTGGTAATGCAGTCAGTCCTCAAATCTGTGAAATTCAAAGATGTGCACAAAAATTCATGCACCCAAGTAAAGCTCCATGGGATAATGCTAAATATTCCAACCCTCCCTCCCACCCCCTGGAAGCATGAGAAAAAAAAAAAACTGCCACAGCTAGAATATGTATGGATATGTATCCATTTTCACAGCTCAGGAATTTTGTAGAATACCGTAGGATCAGATTTATAGAGTAGTATAAAAAGAAAGAAAGAAAAATTCCCCCCCCCCTCAAAATTTGAGCACCTGAAGGCACACATAGTTTTTGAGACTTGCAGTATATCATGTGACAAAATTCCTCCTTATGAAATAATATGCAAGAATAGTGCAAAAATGCAGCAGCTGTGTAGATTGGAAATTGTGTGCATTTTGTCTAGGGCCTAAATTTGGCACAAATTTAAAAAATGGCATCCGAAAAGATTTCCAAAATGCACAAAAGGATTCCAGCCAAATTTTTGTCCAGTCCTTTAGGGATCCAGCAGCTTCATTCCATTCTCACTGGCAGTGTGAACTTACATTCTACACAGATTTGAATGAGTTGTTAACAGTTTTACATGGCTGGGAATTTGGCTTGCATGATAAAGAAACCCAAAGGTTTGCTGTAATTCGAAAGAGAAAGTTTAGAAAAAAAAATAGTCTTCTTTTATATTGTCTTGATCTCCTGTTTTGTTTTGTTTTTCTTTTATTTAACACGTTTCAAAGTTTGAACAGCCCTGTTCATTTTGATGTGGGCATGTGTGTGTGTCACAGGAGCTGTCCAGACCTCAGTGCTGAACAGCAGTTAAATGTGCTATCATAAACCCCTTGGTTTACTGGTCGTTTGTATAGGTGGGAGAGGGAGTCGTTTGCCTTTTTTCCCCTATTGCCTTTGGTGTACTTGTGAAGGTGTATGAGCCCTGGTGTGGTAGTGTCTGACATGTGTACATGCTTTGGGCCAAGTTTTAAAAGTGTTGCTCACGTTAAAAGGCCCAATAGATGTGAGCATATGGATCTCATGTGAGCAGCACAAGATTTTAAAAGCCTCTAATTATGGGGGCAGAAAATGGGTGGGGGAATGGACATTCTGGGGCAGGGCTAACAGATACTTGCATAAATCCGTATTTTAAAAACCGGAGGCCGCAACACACGGTGGCTTGTTGGCTGGGTAATATTTATTTATTTCTGCTCCTGATGAGGAGTAAGTCTGCAGAAATCGCATTTTAGGTGTAACACAACAAAGTGAGGGGTTCCAGGTCAACTGCGGGGGGGGGGGGGGGGTCCAGGATGAAGAACCAGAGGGCTCTGGATGACCTCAAGATTGACAGGGAAACTGGTAGAATAATTGGAAAAATTGGGAATGTCCTTGATGAGAGCATGTTTTAAAATTTGCTTACCTATGCGCATTAAAGCTGACAAAATCCTAAGGAAGATATGCAAAGTACATTTGTTCAAGTAACCACTTACAATGAGGAGCATACGTACACGTGGTATGCATATTTTAAGCAGTAAGGGGCGGATTTTAAGAGCTCTGCTCGCCTAAATCCGCCCAAATCCGGGCGGATTTAGGCGAGCAGGGCCCTGCGTGCCGGTGAGCCTATTTTACATAGGCTCAATGGCGCGCGCAGACTCCGGGACTCCCATAAGTCCCGGGGTTCTCCAAGGGGGGCGTGTCGGGGGCGGGCCCGGTCGTCGCGGCGTTTAGGGGGCGTGTCGGCAGCGTTTGGGGGCGGGTCCGGGGGCGTGGTTATGGCCCGGGGCGGTCCGGGGGCGTGGCCGCGCCCTCCGTACCCGCCCCCAGGTTGCGTCCCGGCGCGCTAGCGGCCCGCTGGCGCGCGGGGATTTACGTCTCCCTCCGGGAGGCGTAAATCCCCCGACAAAGGTAAGGGGGGGTTTTAGACAGGGCCGGGGGGGGTGGGTTAGGTAGAGGAAGGGAGGGGAAGGTGAGGGGAGGGCGTTAGAGGATTCCCTCCGAGGCTCACCCCCGTTCCCTCCTTGGAGGGAACGGGGGTAGGCTGCGCGGCTTGGCGCGCGTCGGCTATACGTAATTGATAGTCTTGCACACGCCGATCCAGGATTTTAGCGGATACGCGCGGCTCCGCGCGTATCTACTAAAATCCCGCGTACTTTTGTTGGCGCCTGGAGCGCCAACAAAAGTACGCCAACGCGCCTTGTTTGAAAATCTACCCCTAAGTCGCAAGTGCGTGCATGATTTAAAATTCCAGCATATATCTGCTCATGCGCCCATATGCACATGTATGGGTGCCTGCATGCTTGTTTTAAAATTAACTTGTTTGGGTGTTACTGGAGTTCAGCATAATAAGCCAAACTTGCAGCTCTGTTTCTCATTTCTTCCTATTGCCCCATGGAGGAAGATGAAAACTTTCAATAAATCTGTAAAAGTGTAACACTGTTGTCATAATCCAGCATTTACCAATTGATCTTAATGCAAAATGAAAGAGCTAGGTGTCTGACTTAAGGAGTTAGCTACCTAGATCTGTCTGCATGAAAAAGACCCTTCTCATCCCCCCTCCTCCAGCACTGAACATTAAAATACGGGGGCCTAATTTCGATATGTGCCTTCATTTAGTCACCTAAAAATGAAGTTAGATGCCTAATGCTGATTTTAAGAGCTAGGTGCCTCACTTTGCCTCCTAAATGTAGGCAAAAATAAATTAGCAGCCCTAAATATAGGTGCCTACAGTTAAGCAGATTTTAAGCTGGAAACTTAGGAACCTAAGCTCTGCTGAAATTTTGACTAACATTATGTGCCTACAATTAAGGTACCTAGGTCAACTTCCTTTGCCTACCAGCCTGGAAGCGTCAACAGTAGCTCAGCTTCTCCCTCCATTTTGTCTCCATGTAGACCAATGTCTCCCAGGCTATGGATTGATATTTTCCAGGGCAAATTAGTGGTGGGAGATTTAGGGGGTAATTTTGTAAAAGCCTGCTTTAGTTAGACTGTAAATATGTGCATAAGTTACTCCAGCTTTCAATGCTGCACAGCAGGGTATTGAGAGATAAACCAAACTAACACACCCTGAAAGAGAACAGCCTGTTTTACAATCTGGGACTAACAGTGGTGAGGGACACTTCCCAGTATGCTCCACTACAGACCAGTGTGTCTAAGGAATATTTTTTCAGCCCAAAATTGAGGTGGTGAGCGATCTTTGAATATCGACTTCATAGTTCATAATGTGTCAGTTCTGCTGCCTTCCGGAGATTTAAATCACACAATTACTGAGTGTGCCAGGCTGGAAAATTCTGGTTCCGTAGAGAGGCATAGACTGTCATGCCAGAGCATGTAAAAATTTCACTTTTTTTAAAAATCCCGGTACATCTAGAAGGGGACTGTATACCAGGTTTCAAGTCCCCCATTCATGCTAGCCTTCCCCCCCAATATACAGGCAACCTTGAGGTGAGCAGTACAGTATCCTGGGAAAGGTCTGTGCATAACTGGTCCCAGATATTCAGTGGAACTGAAGTGCACAAGCCTCCCACTAAAGCTAAATATACTCACATAAATATTGGAAAGTAACTTTATCTGGGTAAAGTTAGGGCTGCGATTTCTCCCTCCAGACTTTTGTGGTGACTTTACCCTGGCAGCACTGAATACTCATGCTCGCCGGGTAAAGTTAGAGCCACACTCCCGGACACCTCCATCGATGCCCCTGTTTTGAGTAGGTACATTTTTTTGCGTGGAAAATTAATGCATTTGGTAGGAGAAAACATTCACAGCTCGACTTCTGAGTACACAACTTGAAAAGTTATGTGCACACAAAGGCTTTGAATATTCATCTCCTTGTCTTTGCCAAACCTACCAACATCAAGGAGAGATAGAGACAGAGAGATAGAGAGGAACAAACACATAGGGAAACAAAGGAGAGAGTGGGAGAAAAGCAGACTGAGGGCCAGGAACAGAGAGAGAGAGAGAGAAAAAAAAATCTATAAAGCTCATGTCCCAAGCCTTCATTTTATAACTGGTCATTATTTATTCCATTTTTATCTTAATTATCAATATCATTTTTCTGTCTTAACTTTATCTCTTTTCTTCTTCTTTCTGTCATTTTTCTCTTCTGCTCTCTTCTTATGTGTGTACCTGATGGATGTATCTTGGAGGGAAGACGAGGGGAAGAAAGGGAATTGGGGTTCAAAGGGATTTTATGAGACACCCATCCCCCCATCCCAGTGGGATCCTGTTCCAGAGCCTGTACCGAAAGGGTCCAGAGAGACTGCCCTCTCTGTGAAGCAGGCTGCACCCAGGCACATGACAATCTCTCAGCTGCAGACTGTGCTGAGATTCCGCAGGATGGCCTTCCTTCACAGCAGTGTGTCATCGCTCAGAGCCCTTATTTGTGAAAGCGTGACACTTATGCCATATGTTGTGAACTTTCACAAAAGCTATTCGGCATGAAATAGTCAGCTACATTGTAACCTGCTAGATTTCAGTGCGTTTTCAGCCCACCACATACAGACTAGACTGCAGCTGAAAATCCATCTATACTCAGAGCCCATCTTTCAAACCTAGCTGCCATACAGCATTTGTGTATAGGTGGACACACGGAGATTAATGCCTGTATTTTATAAACTGTGTGGCGGGAGGTGTGCAACTTCTAAGATACCTCATAGTTCTGCTCCAAAAGTATGTGTGAATGTTTCAGTATGTGCAAATATTTCCAACGCAAAAAAAAACCCACAGACTTTCCCTACCCATTTTATAAACATATACGCGCATATTTTATACCCCAAAATAATTGTGACACGGCATGAATAGACACTCAGAATTAAACGTGGAGGCAAGTATTTTATAAAATATGCATGCATTCCATTTTGAAAATACTGTCTTGTACACATACTTCGAATCACACGTTTGCCGATACTTCCACCAGTCCATCCAATTCATATCCAGTTCATCTTTACCCTCTACCACATCACCCTGAACCCCATCAGATAACCCAGACCTCCCACCCAAAAACTGCAGACAACAGACAAGTTTGATTACACTTCCACAAGTCAATTAGCAGGTGTAAAAGTGTATGAACAAGTCTGGTAATGTATATGTGTATATTTCTTACAAAATAGCAACTACCACACGTACTACTGAGCCTCACACGGAATGATCCAGATTGCCCCTTGTTCCCTCAGTAAAATGTACACCAGAAACAAAAAACAAATACATAACCTTGATGTTTATAAAATAACACACGTGCGTACATGCTACTTACATGCGTAGGTATATGCTATACCTACACATGGAATCCCTTTGAAAATGTATCTTTTCAGCTAGAATATTTACCTTTTCAGCTAGAATATAGTTATTCATGCACTCAAACACAGATGGCTATACTTAGCCAGCTAGTGCTGAAAATTCAAGTTAGCAGACCAAAAGGGTCATTTAATAAGCCATGGTATTTTCCCCTGGAGGGGAAAAATACTATGGAAGTTTACTAGGCTGTAGTACCACAGTTTTGGAAACCACATGGTATTTTCCCACACACAAAAATACCACAGGTTATCATGCCCCAAATATCACATGATGGTGGCCCCTTTGCCCAGGGCCACCATCTTGTTAAAGGATCATAGCGGCCCAAACCAACCCCCCCTCCAACATGTGAAAACTCTCAAGGAGTTCTTGTGAGACCTCTGCTGCCTCTATTCATGTGTTGGGGCTGGCCGCTGCCATTTGTCGTCAGATGGCACAGGGCCCAGACCCTATGGGATGCTCAGGGCCCCACTAGACCACCAGGAAGACTTTAAGTATGGCCAGGAAGGGTTGGGATGGGGCATTTGAGTGCCTGGGAGGGGTTTGATTTGTCTAAGGGGAATGTCTAGGCGCCTGACCAGATTTACATTATTTTCAAAACCCTTCCAGACACTGGAGATAAAACAAAGTATGACAAACAAAAAGTAATCCTCAAAAAGGGCCAGATTTTAGTACCTACGTGCGGGCGTAGATTTGTGCGCGCAACCGGGCGCGCACAAATCTACACCCGATTTTATAACATGCACGCGTAGCTGTGCGCATTTTATAAAATCCGGGGTCGGCGCGCACAAGGGGGTGCACACTTGTGCACCTTGCGCGTGCCAAGCCCTAGGGGAACCCTGATGGCTTTCCTTCCACCCCCCACACCTTCCCCTCCCTTCCCCTACCTAACCCGCCCCCTAGCCCTACCTAAAACCTCCCCCTGACCTTTATTTTAGAAGTTGTGCCTGCCTCCGGGCAGGCATAGGTTGCGTGTGCCGGCACTTGGCCGGCTAGCGATTCCCCGGCCTAGCGGCCTATGAAGGCCTCAGTCCCCGCCCCCGCCCCGGACCGCCCACATCCTGCCCCTTTTTTCAAGCCCCGGGACATACGTGCGTCCCGGGGCTTGCGCGCATCGCCGGGCCTATGCAAAATAGGCTCGGCGCGTGTAACCCCCCTGCTTGTGTAAATCCAGCTGGATTTACACGCGTAGGGCTTTTAAAATCTGCCTCAAAATATTTTAAGCAATATGAGGGCATAGACTTTGAACAATATGCATTCAGGGAAGCAAGCAGCAGGAAGGTAAAAAACATGGATAATTACCATATATGACTATGCTATCTTGCAAGAATATGAGAATAAGTATTATGAGATAAGAAGACAGATCATACAAGGTTCCATCTTAACCAACCTGAGAAGACAAAGTCTTAGAGATCCCAAGATGTCTCTCTTTAAAATACTGGACACAGCAAGGGTAAAGGAAATGACAGAACTTCAGGTCAGGAAATAGAGTGCGGCAGTGTGTCAGCAGGTGAAGAGGCTGTCCATGCACTTCATTAGGAGGGGATGAAACAGCTCCCCTGTGAGGAAAGGCTAAAGAGGTCAGGGCTGTTCAACTTGGAGAAGAGATGGCTGAGGGGGGATATGATAGAGGTCTATACAATCTTGAGAGGACTAGAACGGGTAAATGTGAATCAGTTATTTACTCTTTTGGATAATAGAAGGACTAGGGGCACTTCATGAAGTTAGCAAGTAGCACATTTAAAACAAATCAGAGAAAATTCTTTTTCACTCAATGCACAATTGAGGTCTGGAATTTGTTGCCAGAGGATGTGGTTAGTGAAGTTAGTGTAGCTGGGTTTAAAAAACGTTTGGATAAGTTCTTGGAGGATAGGTCTATTATCTGATATTAATCAAGCTAACTTAGGAAATAACCTCTGCTATTACTAGCATCAGTAGCATGGGATCTACTTAGTGTTTGGGTACTTGCCAGGTATTTGTAGCCTGGATTGGCCACTGTTGGAAACAGGATGCTGGGCTTGATGGACCCTTGGTCTGACCCAGTATGGCAATTTCTTATGTTCCTGTGTTCTTATAGAACCTATCATCCCATCTTCCAGGTGGCAGTCAACCTCAGATGATGGCTGTGATGTGCTATATGGGGGCTTCTGCCTGCACAAAGGTGATTGCCCTGCCAGAGGCCCTTTCTACACACAATTAAAAATTATGCATTTATAACAAAAGTTTTAATATATGTAAAAGGACATTCAAAGTACAGCCTTGAAATAAAATTATCACAACAGCATGTATATTATATTTACATGTGCTGCAGTGGTGCCAACCAGTTAGCCGCGTATATTTGCTGCTGCTCCTGATAAGGTCCAAGTTAGGCGGAAATCACATTTTAGGGTTTACAAATAAACGACAGAGGGAGGTCAACTGGGGCACGTGCCAGAACCAGAGGGGATCTGGATGACTTCGGGATTGGCTGGGCAAACTGGAGGACTAATTGGAAAAACTGGGAATATCTGTTGCATGAGCATGTTTTAAAATACGCTTGCATAAGCATGGTAAAGCTGATAATTTCTTATGGAAGATACACGAAGTACGCTTGCTTGAGTAACAGCTTAAAATTAGGAGTATGCATACGCGCACTAGGGGCCAGATTTTCAAAGGGGTACGGGCGTAAGATACACGTGTACCCCCCCGAAAACCTGTCCGAAGTTCCCCCTGCGCGTGCCGAGCCTATGTTGAGTAAGCTCAGTGGCGCGCGCAAGCCCCAGGATGCGCGTAAGTCCCAGGGCTTTCCTGGGGGGCGTGTCAGGGGGGCGTGCCGCGGTGGCGCATCATTTGTGGCGGGGCTGGGGGCGTTAAAGAGGCATGGCCGAGGCCTCTGAAACGGCTCCCGGGCCTGGGAATCACGCGCCGCGGCCGGCCCAGCGCGCGCAAGTTACGCCTGCGCAACAAAGGTAGGGGGGGTTTAGGTAGGGCTGGGGGGGCGGGTTAGGTAGGGGAAGGGAGGGGAAGGTGTGGGGGGGAGGTGGAAGGAAAGTTTCCTCCGAGGCCGCTCCGATTTCGGAGCGGCCTCGGAGGGAACGGAGGCAGGCTGCGCAGCTCGGCGCGCGCAGGCTGCCGATTTTGCACAGCCTTGCGCGCGCCGATCCCGGATTTTAACAGATATGCGCGGCTACGCGCATATCTGTTAAAATCTTGCATACTCTTGTTTGCGCCTGCTGCGGGAACAAAAGTACGCGTGTGCGCAAATTTGTAAAATCTACCCCTAGGTGTATTTAAAATGGTATGCATGTACATTTAAAATTGGTCTGTTAGGTTTGAATATTGAAGCCAAGAAATATAAAACATCACTCATAGTAATAAAACCATACTAATGAAAAGAATAATATTTCAAAACAGTTGACAAATTGAACATCCAATAATTAAAAATGCATATAAACATTTTTAAACATTTCCCAAGCAATAAAATATTTCAAAACAGCAAACACAAAAAATAACACTCCAAAATTAGAATGAATTAGGATAAAAAAATCCTCTGCTCTCCATACCTGGGAACTTTTGATCTCTAGTCACTCTGAGATTGTTATGTATTAGTGTGTGTGTCAGGGGGCTGCACAAACTTTCTCCTCTCTCTCTCTCTCTCTCTCATACACACATATATTCACACATGCATCCTCTCTTGCACACACTCCCTTGCTCTCTCTCTCTCTCACATGCACTCACAGATATACTTCCTTTAGTTCTCACATGCTGTCATACTCACAAACCATCTCTCACTCTCTCTCTCACGCTTTCACACGCACACTCTCTCTCGTTGTCTCTCACCTGCTCTCACTCATAAATACACTTTGTCCCTCTCCCTCACATGCTCTTACATATACTCTCCCACACACATATGTTGTGTCCGTTGGTCGCAGATGGCTGCGACCGCTCTGCCTCACCTCTTTTTTGCCTTTCTCCTCTTCCATGGGTAAGATGGTTGCCTCCAGTGCCAAATGCCGAAACCCTCGGCGTCTTCAACTCAGCATGGGCATCCCCATCCACCATGCTCCTTCCCGTGGCCTCCTAGGGCATGCGCGCGCACGCTGCCTAGGCTTATCTACACATCATGGCGGGAACCTCAGGGGCATCCCCACCGCATGACGTCAATACCTCCGGGTATTTAAGCCTCCGCTCCGCTCCTAACGAACAAGTTAGCAAGGACTTTGGTTTAGCCACTCTGACCGCTTCTAAGCTGCACGCTTGGATTCCTCGTTAACCTCCGGGGTATCTCGCTCCTGAAGAAGCTCTGGGCACCCACTCCTCAGGGGCCTCTCGCTTCCAACTACCCTTCAGGGCTTTCTACTAACTAGACAACCGCTCCTCGGGGGTCTTTCTTCTTTTTCAGAATTCTGCGCTTCCAGGTACTCGCTCCTCGAGGGCCTATCCAGCTCAGAGTATCCTGCACCACAGACCTCGGGTTCACCTTCACCATCAACCAGGAGGATTCCAGCACTACTCTTCAGTGAGTACTTTTATAATCCAGCTCTCCATACCACCCATCAGGTTTGGCTTATCCCGCACTGCGGAACACTACCAACTTTGTACATCTGGGTGAGACTTCTACATCTAAGGCTGTCTGAACGTATTGGCACCTTGCTGGACTTCAGTGCCATTCCTTCCTGCATTTCTACCATCTATCTACAGCAGTACAATAAAGCTTTTCATCTCCAGTGTTTGCTCTCTGAGTCTAGCCTATCGCTATGGTTCCCCACGGGGCCCCTCCTCATGGGAGGAGTCATCTCCACAGCGACTAAGAGTCCACTATGCCACAAACCCAACAACATACATTTCACACCCATACTCCTTCTCTCTCACATGCTCACATAGACTCTCTCTCTCTTTCTCTCTTTTTCACATGCTCTGATATACACACACAGACTCCCTCTCTACCATGCTCTCTCTCACACACTCTTTCTCTCTATCTCTTTCTCACACATACACACACACACACACACACACACACTCACATACATATACTCTCTCTCTCACATATGCTGTCTCACACACACACATACTCTCTCTCACACACCCATATGCTCCCACATTCTCCCTTGCACAGTCTCATAGCTTCTCTTCCACTCTTGTTTCTTCTGTGGCAGGCAGCCCTGGGGCCTCTCTCCTTCTCCTTATTCTGCCACTAGTGGGCCTCGCTCCCTTGTCTCTTCTTATGCTGCTGGCGGGATGAGTTCCCCTGGCAGGTAGTGCTGGGCCTCTCTCCCTCTTCTCTTCTGTTGATGGCCCCATGCCAAGCCTTGCTTCCTCTTCATTTTTTCTGCTGGCAGAATGGGCTTCGCAGAAGGCCAGTGCCAAGCCTCGCTCCTTTTCTTCCATCATAGGTAGAATGGGTCCTGCCAATAGCTCATGCACCAACCTCGCCCTCTCTGCCATCACTGCCTCCCCCACCCAGGTGTGCTGCCTCATGAAACTGCATGGTTTGCACACCCAGTAGCATTGGGCCTGAATGAATTTATAACATGATGGACTCATATTGATCAACCTCAGACAGATACCTTCATAGGTGACTACTCATATTTTTACAGTGTCTTTCCAGCAAACCAGTTCTACTGAGTGAAAAGCTCAACCATGGTGATGTATTTTCATAAAGGAGCATAAGACTGAGGGTCTACTCAGGTGCATCACTGAATGTGATGACTCAAGAAAAGTATGATAACAGAAACCACCTCTCCAGACAACAATCATAAAATAATAAGAGATGCCATGCTGGATAAGCCCTAGGGTCCAATGAGCCCAGCATCCTGTCTCCCACAGTGGCCAATCTGGATCACTAGAAAGTACTTAGCAGATTCTACTGAGTAGATCCCATTCTTATTGTTCATTCACAGGGATAAGCAGTGAGTTTCCCTAAGTACACCTGGCTAATAATTGTTTATTAACTTCTCCTCCAGAAACTTGTCCAAACCCCTTCTGAACTCAGCTATGCTATTTTCCTTGACCACATTCTCTGGCAACAAATTCCACAATTTGATTGCACATTGAATGAAAAAAAATTTGTTTTTTTTGTCTTAAATCTGCTACTTATTAGAATAAAGGAATGTCCCCTAGCCTTTGTGCCATCTGAAAAAATAAATAACCATTTCCTATTTATCTGATCCACCCCACTTATGATCTTATAAACCTCTATCAGACCCCTCTCAGTCATCTCTTCCCCAAGCTGAAGAGCCTTAACTGTTTGGTCTTTCTTCATAAGGGAGCCATTCCAACCCCTTTGTCATTTTTGTTGCCTTTCTCTGTACCTTTTCTAGCTCTGCTATAACTTTTCAGGGAGGCACGTTGAGGGCACATACACAAAGCAGAGTATCAGTAGAGACAGAGGCACAGCAAAGCGCACATATAGAACAGAGTATCGGCAGACAAAGAGCCTATGTAAATCCAGAGCTGCTACTAATACATGGTATATTCTCAGCTCATTTTACTTTCATATATATTTCTGTTACTTGTCCAATGTATGTGGTAGTTTCTAGCATAACTATATCAAAGCCATATCAATGTGTTAGGGCTAATTCAGCTGATTCACACTGTGCAACCTAATGGGTTAGAATACCTCCATAATGCTCATCAGAACATGTTCCATGGAAGAGAGAAGCCAAAAGGAAAGTAAATGAAATTATATTTAAATAATATTGTTAAACCAGTGGCCCTATTACACAGATGTATCTCAACTGGATGAGTAAGAGTTTACATGCCTACAAGAACTTAACATTATAGAATTTGTAGATAGTCCCACACCTTGGATATCTCTAATAGTAATTGGATGCTCATATGCCAAAGCATTACTCCTACTGCAGATGACATTGCCGACAGTCTGAATGGAGAACAGGTTTTTTTCCCAAACTTGATCGGACAGCAGGATACCATCAGCTTGAGCTGTACCCTGAGTTGAGGTATGCGGCTACTTTTACAACTTATCTGGGCCTTCATTGATAGCAAAGACCTCCATTTTGGCATTTCTTCAGCCACAGAAATATTTCTGCATACTGTTCAGAATGTTAACTGGACTCCCTGGAATTCTTAATGTCAGCGATGACATATTAATGTTTGGAACCATCTCTGAAGAATAGTTGCCTCACTTCATGTTGCGCTCGTGGCTGCTCTTCGCTCTCGCTCCACCCTCTCTACCTCTGTGGCGACTCCCTCCAGGTCTGATGGACGGCTTGCTGCCGCAGCGTCTCCATGTTGCTTCTCTCCGGCGTCCCCAGATCAGCTCTACTCTGCAGATCCACCATGTTCCTGATGACGTAGGGCGCGCGCACGCATGTGCTCCGAGGTATGTCTCAGCAAGGGCGCGAACCTCAGGGGCGTCCCCCTGTATTGACTTCATCTGCTTCCAACATAAAAGGTCTTCACTTACGCTTACGATTTGAGTTAGCAAAGTCTATGATTTGAACTCGGTCAAGGAATACAAATTCGTCCAAGCTACTCTGCCTCCTCAGACTTACCAGAGGTATCCGCTCCTCGGGGGCCTCGCTCTCTCTTCTCTATTTCAGATTGCAGATAGGAACTGGTACTCACTCCTCGAGGGCCCATGTTCCTGAATATTCTGAAGATTCTTTACTGCCTGGAAGCTATTGCAGATACAGACATTCGTGAGTTACCACCGCTCTCTCAGAGCTTTCCCTGGAAACAGGTACTCACTCCTCGAGGGCCGAACTCTTTCCAGCTACTGAGCCTTCTTAAGAATCTATGTGAGTGTGTCATCTACTACTGGCTATGTATACAGCATACCCGTCTACTCACTATCTATAGTCTCGCTACAGCTCAGCAACCCTGGGATCGCAGTTCCAGTATCTGAGGGACTTCAGCCCTGCCGGGCACATCAGCTCACTACTGCCACCTCTGGTGGTGCTACTAACCTGTCTAATAAAGAACTGTCTGTGTCGGTCTCCATACCCAAGCCTAGCCGGTGGTCCCTCTCAGGATATCCTCCTGGGGGGCGCTGTCATCTGCCATCGGCCCAAGGATTCACCTATTTACATTAGAGTGCTCACTCCTCCCACTTCAGGAGCTGAGCACAACAGACTGCTAACTCTCATCTGCTTGCTCCTCTCATCAGCATAGCAGATCCTAACAGATTGCTAACTCTTCCCCTCTAGAGGAGCAGATCATAACAGATTGCTAACTCCTCCCCTCTGGAGGAGCAGATCATAACACTTCATGAGCAGAATTTCACATAACCCCTCTGAAATGTAAATACAACAAATCCACATTGAGGGGCGGATTTTAAAAGGCGCGCGAATAGCCTACTTTTGTTTGCGCTCCAGGCGCAAACAAAAGTACGCTGGATTTTAGTAGATACGCGCGGAGCCGCGCGTATCTGCTAAAAACCTGGATCGGCGCGCGCAAGGCTATGGATTTTGTATAGCCGGCGCGCGCCGAGCCGCGCAGCCTACCCCCGTTCCCTCCAAGGCCGCTCCGAAATCGGAGCGGCCTCGGAGGGAACTTTCCTTTGCCCTCCCCTCACCTTCCCCTCCCTTCCCCTACCTAACCCACCCACCCGGCCCTGTCTAAAACCCCCCCTTACCTTTGTCGGGGGATTTACGCCTCCCAGAGGGAGGCGTAAATCCCCGCGCGCGAGCGGGCCTCCTGCGCGCCGGGCCGCGACCTGGGGGCGGGTACGGAGGGCGCGGCCATGCCCCCGGACCGCCCCGGGCCGTAGCCACGCCCTCGTACCCGCCCCCGAAACGCTGCCGACACGCCCCCGAAACGCCGCGACGACCGGGCCCGCCCCCGACACGCCCTCGACACGCCCCCCTCGGAGAACCCCGGGACTTACGCGAGTCCCGGGGCTCTGCGCGCGCCGGGAGGCCTATGTAAAATAGGCTTCCCGGCGCGCAGGGCCCTGCTCGCGTAAATCCGCCCGGTTTTGGGCGGATTTACGCGAGCAGGGCTCTGAAATCCGCCCCTAAGAGGTTTTGGATGTGTATTTTGAAAGGTTGGAGCTTCTGTAGACTCTAAGAAAGTTCTGGATATTCAAAATGTTTGTGTGCCCACAAGTCTAACAGAAGGTTGGAGCCTGTTAGGTTTGACAGATTCAAACCACAAGCAGGGTGTGGAATCCCATAAAAAAAAGAGAAGATGTGAAAATGGACAAACATAAATATGCTTTTCCAAGCTAAAAAAAATAGGATTTTAGACAGTGCTGGGGAGAAGCCAGCTGTCGAAGTACATGTGGGAATCAACAACATAGGAAAACGTGGGAGAGAGGTTCTGGAAGCCAAATTTAAGCTCTTAGGTAGAAAGCTGAAATCCAGAAACTCCAGGGTAACATTCTCTGAAATACTACCTGTTCCACGCTCAGGTCCCCAGAGGCAGGCAGAGCTCCAGAGTCTGAATGCATGGATGAGATGATGGTGCATGGAAGAGGGATTCAGTTTTGTAAGGAACTGGGGAACCTTTTGTGATATAATTTGTACCCAGGTTAATGTAAATCAATTGTTTACTCTCTCAGATAATAGAAGAACTAGGGGGCACCTCATGAAGTTAGCAAGTAGCTCATTTAAAAGAAATTGAAGAAAAATCTTTTTCACTCAGCTCTGGAATTCATTGTCAGAGGATGTGGTTATGGCAGTTACTGTAACTGGGTTTAAAAAAGGTTTGTATAAGTTCCTAGAGGGCAAATCCATAAACTGCTATAGTAATAGTATAGCAATAGTAGCCTGAGATCTATTTAATGTTTGGGTACATGCCAGGTTCTTATGGCCTGGATTGGCCACTGTTGGAAACAGGATGCTGGGTTGATGGATCCTTGGTCTGACCCAATATGGAAATTTCTTATGTTCTTATGTTCTCTTGCTAGTAATGCTGTCATGGTTTATGTTGATCCTACATAGAAGGCTGAACTTTTGGTGGATGTCAGCCCTATTACTTTAAGATCTATCCTTACACAGATAGCTAAACAGCGCCATGTCTATATTATTGTTTAGGCGAACAAGGCCCTGACACCAAATGAACAGAGGTAGTCTCAGACTGAAAGTCTCATGTCCATTCATGCTTATATGAATGTATTTTCACAGTTCTAAAAGAACACAAGCCTCTGGAACACATTTTCAATAATGCATTTTTTCTTCCAGCAGTTTGCATTGAGCATTGATGCCCAAACTCCAGGACTATGACTACAAAGTTGTCTACTGTCATGGAAAAGATAATCCAGCAGAATATTTCTCCAAGTATTCCAGTTCCAGTTCTGCTACTAGTCACAACTTCATTGACTAGACGGAGATACGCATCAATTTCCTTCTCTCCCAAGTTGTTCCTAATTCTTTTTCTTTACAGCAAATTTTAAGACAGCGATAGATTCAGACTCCTGCCTCCAGATGATCATCAGAATTGTTGAAAATGAACAATGGTGACAGCTGTTTGAGTGATTTGTACCATCTAACCCCTGAAGTGCAAGGTATTCTCTGGTCATTTACCCACATTAGAAGAGAGCTCACTGTCACAGGTGACGGTCGTCTTCTTCCAGAAGCAAAGGCTTGCCGTTCCTACGTTCTGCATGGAATCACACCATAGATCTAGCTCATGAAGGTCACCGAGGAGTGGTCAAAACAAAATCCCTGCTTAGTGAAGGAGTCTCTTTCTCTGGTATTGATAAACTTGCTGTACAGGACATTAAACGCTGAAGATCATACCAAGCTGCTGTGTTAAAACAATCACACCTTCTTTGCAAGTTTCTTCCCTATCTGCTGCTTCATGCACTGAAATCAGCCCAGATTTTTGTGATCTTCCTAATGGTGAGCAGTTACTTATTGTCATAGATGACTATCGTCACTACCTGGAGGTTGTAACTGTTAATTCCACGTCTATAACAGTTATTTATTTAAAATGTTTAGAACATGCTATATCACTGTAGGCACTCAAGGCGTTGTACAATATAGATTAAATATCAGAAGGTCAATGTTTAAAGCCATTTAATGGCAAGGATTTGAATATTGAGCCACTTAACGTTAGCTGGATAAATCATTGGGCGAAAAAGCTATTTGTTATCTGAATCCCACTAAGGGCCTCATTGAGAGAGAGAGAGAGAGAGAGAGAGAGAGAGAGAGAGAGAGAGAGAGAGAGAGAGAGAGAGAGAGAGAGAGAGAGAGAGAGAGAGAGAGAGACTTCCTATAATGCCTATGCCCTAGACAAGTATTTGTATCCCTATGGGAGGGCCAACTAGTAACTCGAGGTGGGGATTAGGTATGAGCGTCGGGGGTTGGGGGCCACTTTCGCATTCCACATGAGACGTACGGAAAGAACAGTGGTCTCTAGTGACGATTTGCTGGCCGTCGGAGTGAGGAAACTCACTCCAAGAGGAGATTTGGGCAATGTTCTCTCCACCTAGCTTGATGGACACTCTACCTGGGCAACAACAAGCTAGGTGGAGAGAATGTAGCCCAAATCTCCTCTTGGAGTGAGTTTCCTCACTCCGACGGCCAGCAAATCTTCACTAGAGACAACTGTTCTTTCCGTACGTCTCATGTGGAATGCGAAAGTGGCCCCCAACCCCCGACGCTCATACCTAATCCCCACCTCGAGTTACTAGGTGGCCCTCCCATAGGGATACATCGTGCACCGCGATAAAACAACCAATGAATCATCGCGGTGCATGATGTTTTTGCGATTTGTGACTCCAGTTCCGCGAATGGCGAAAACATCGCGTGCGGCGATGTTTCCCCACTGCACGAAAAATGCCTTATTTGCATAGGACATGCCCCCTCATGCGTTACTGCTGCGATATTGGAAAATGAGGCCCTAAGTTAGCCAATTATCTTTAGACTTGATTCAAAGCTGGTCTAAAGTTATCCGGCCTTGTGTGGGCAGATAGTTTGCTACTGATATTCGACTTAAGTAGCGCTGTAAAAATGTAAAAGAAGTGCCTGTAGCCCGAATTTGTCCTTTCCCCAACCTAATTTAATAGATGGCCCTGTAAGGTTGTGCACCCCTCCCCCCCCCCCCCAATCCTTTGTAAATCAGTGTAAAGTGTTGTGGAGGTTGGGCCCCCAACCACCGCCACCACCACCACCGCTTCCCTGTTTTGAATCATAACTTGCAATCTGGCTTCCTCTGGATACCTCCCACCCACCCGCAGTCTCAACTGGACAGCTGCACCCCTTCCCCCCACCCCTGAACCTCCAATTCCCCCCACCCCCGATACCAAATCACAACGCTGCTGGGAACAAGGTCTTCACTCACCTGCTCCCGGTGCTCCAGCACTGCTTCTGACAGACATAAACTACCCGCAGTTTACGCTTCCAGCACTAGAAAAGTGAGGCTTGTTGACTTATTCCTCTAGTGGTGGAAGCGTAAACTCTGGGTAGTTTACGTCTGTCAGAAGCAGTGCTGGATCGCCAGGAGAGGATGGGTTTAGGCCTTGTCACCTGCAGGGGCTGTGATTTTGGAATTAAAGGGAGTGAGATGAGGGTCCAGGGTGGGAAGGGTGTTGGCAGCCAGTTGAGACAGCAGATGGGTGGGATGAATCCAGGGGGAAGCCAGACTGCAAGTTATGGTTCCAAATTTGGAATGAGTACTGATAACTATGGGGGGAGCTGACCTCCGCACCTCTTTACACTGATTTAGAAGGGGTGCATGGCCTGATAGGGCCATCTATTAAAACAGGTTGGGGAAGACAGATACTTAGGCCGCAGGCCTTTTTTTTTCCTTGTGGAGATTTACAATTGTATTTTATAACCCACGCCTATCAGATATTATAAAATATGCACGTACGTACATTTACATGCAAATACATGCCATGCAATGAACACGAGTGTTTCAATGCATTGAATGTGCATGCTTTTCCTACCTGTTTTAAAAATATATACACATATATTTTAAATGCAAAAATAAAGTAGCCTCACATAAAGCCCGATTTGGGTGTGGAAGTCAGTATATTTTAAAAGATGCGCGTAATTTAAATTAACCAGTTTTCCATTTTGTCCTCCAGTTCACCCTGTCCTTCTCCAGGTCACTGAGACCTTTCTAGTCCTTCAGCCTGAATTCCCCCCCACACACACACATACACACCCATTCCCAATTCACGCAGGCCTCACACCCAGCCAACAGTGCACAATAAACAAGCCTGATATCACTTCCACAAGAAAATTAGCAGGTGCAAAATTACACGAGTAAGTTGCCAAATGTAAGTGCATATGCGTCTTATAAAAAAAACAACTTACACGCGTAACTGTTGACCCCCGCCTCAGAACACCCCAGGCCACTTCTTTTTGCTGGGGTAGATTTTATAATTTTGCGCGAGCGCGTACTTTTGTTCTCACACCAGGCGCGAACAAAAGTATGTTGGATTTTATAAGATACGCGCGTAGCCGCGCGTATCTTATAAAATCCGGGGTCGGCGCGCGCAAGGGGGTGCACATTTGTGCAACTTGCACGCGCCGAGCCCAGCGCGCGCTGCCTGTTCCCTCTGAGGCCGCTCTGAAATCGGAGCGGCCTCGGAGGGAACTTTCTTTCCACCCCCCCGCACCTTCCCCTCCCTTCCCCTACCTAATCCACCCCCCCCCCCCCGCCCCTATCTAAACCCCCCCTACCTTTGTTGGCAGATTTACGCCTGCTTTCAGCAGGCGTAAATCTGCGCGTGCCATCACCCGACCCGGGGGCTGGTCCGGAGGCCTCGACCACGCCCCTGGGCCGGCGCCATGCCCCCGGGCCCGCCCCTGAAACGCCGCATCACGCCCCTGAAATGCCGCGTCATTTACGGAACGCCCCTGACACGCCCCCGACACACCCCTTTTACGAAGCCCCGGGACTTACGCGCGTCCCGGGGCTCTGCGCGCGCCGGCGGCCTATGCAAAATAGGCGCGCCGGCGCACGAGGGCCCTGCACGCGTAAATCCGGCCGGATTTACACGCGCAGGGCATTTAAAATCCGGCCCAAAATGTACATGCTCTTTACCCTGGTATATATAAATATTTACATGTAACATTTTGAAAGTTCACCCCAATTTAAACATTAAAAAATTAAGCAATTGAAACAGCATACCCAGTTTTCAAATAAGGATCCAACATTAAAAACAACTCCAACTATTATACAGCACAATAATAATACATTTTAGGCTATATGAATCTAAAAATTATGGTATATTCAGTTTTATTATGATTGAAAGAAACAAACAACAACCCTGGGTTCATCTCAGATTCCCAGTGATTGCTAGGAACTCGGGGGAATCATTAAATGAAATACAAGCTTCTAAACCCTACAACTCCTTCAAAAGTGCTCCCTTCAGGCATAGGCCATCTAATATTAGACAGAAATGAAGAGTCACTGAAAAAATTAAAGGCACCACTATCACAATACATAAAAACAGAACCCATTCTACTAAGAAAGACCAGGGAGAGGGTGATGATAGCCAGTGACAAACCAAGGCCACCATTATTGATCAACATCCCGGTCTTTAATAACCTGCAAAAATGTAGATGGTTGTAATTAAATGCAATTCTGTGGAAAGCTGACTCCATAAGTAGAGCACAATGCAAGAAAAAGCTCTCCTACTTTTAAAAGCTAGCCTACCTTCCTTAATGCTAGGAATAACCAACTGGTGGACACCTTGTGACTGCAGGGAACACTGAGGGACATACGGCCTCAGACAAACCGGGACCATGATATCTAAGGCCCTGAATGTAGGACAGAGAATTTTTAAAATGATCTGTCTCTCTACATGGAGCCAATGTAGTGATCTCAAAGGAAGGGGGTCAATTGTTGCTAGTGACAACAGTCAACCAGAAGTCATGCACTGCATACTGGGTAAGCCATAAATGCATAAGATCTTTCTGTGGGAGACCCACAAATAAGGTGTTAAAGTAATCTATGAGCGATGTCATAGCATCATGGATCAGTGTGGCCAGGTCTGTTTGACTAGGCCTAGGCTTCAACTTCCAGATCAGGCACAGATAGGAGAACACATTGCTAGAGCCTCTGAAATATGATTTCAGTTTGCCTCCAGATATGCATTCAGTTGAGATTACCTACCTCTTTCTTAACCAGCAGTAAGCTACCATTTAACAAAAGATGATCAATGGATACAAGGATAGTTTGCTTGCCCATCATCAATGCTTCAGATTTATCAGGGTTTAATCTAAGTTTATTGGTCAAAGTTGATTTCCATACAGCTGCCAGGCATGCATGTAGATTGTCCCCAGTCCCAACCCCATCATACATAGCTGGACATCGTCCACATATATCTACACTCCTATAACCAAACTGCTTAATTACAGCCGCAAATCTCTGCAAGAACAGACTGAACCATCCATTGTTACAACTGACAATAGGCAACCTTTTCACTTTGTTTAGTTTGCTCAATTTGCCCACTATCTTGGATAGAAGCATCAAATAATCACTCTACACTGACTGCAAGCTAATAGGGAAGCTGAGAAATTTTTGAGGACCTTAAGAGGGCAAGATTCAGAAAGCTAAAGTTAACTGGATCACTTCTCCCAGATATTTAGCAGGATAAATACCCTGAAGCTGAACCCTCCCCCTCCAATATTTTTTTGAAAATCACAGGGCTCCACCTGCACCTGCAACTTCTATTTCATCTTCCTTACCTCCTCCCGAACCCCAAAACCTCAGCTGGGAGCATGATAGTCCCTTACCTGCTCCCAGCCGCTTCCAGAGATGTCCTTTGATAGCTACCACGGAAGAGTATGATAACAACACTGCTGTCAGAGGATGGAACAGAACTTCTGGGGAGGGGGTGGGTGAGTAGGAGAGGCTTCTGATTGGCAAGAAAATATTGGGGAAGAAGAGAGGAATGGCCTTAAGATGGTTTGTGTCCGCTGTTATTTTTTTGGGCTGGCTGGAGGGATGTGTGTGTTTGGTGAGGGGGATGGGAATTGGGTCTCCACACTTATTTTGTTTTTTTTCTGGGGTAGGGGGCTGAAGGCACTAAAGTTTTTTTTTTCAGATTTGTTTAGCTGCCACATTAGCGGATATATTTTGAAGATAGCTGGTTAAGTAGTAAGTTATCTGGCTACATGTGGCTGGATAATTTTAGGACTACTCTGAGTCAGTCCAAGGCTGGCTGTCAAGCTGGATACTGTTGAATTTCAGCCAAATTAGCCGGATAACTTTACTCTGCCCTGGAATGACCTTAGCATCCCTCTATCATGTTTTAGCTGGATAATGACTTATCTGGTTAAAACTTGGCTGGTCATTGGGGGTTGGGGGGGGGGGGATGGGATACATTTAAACCCCAGATAAGTTTTGGACTTGACTAGATAAAGCCTTTTGAATATTGACTTCTAAGTGTTGCAACAGCAGAGGTAACTTACCTGAAATAGGATTTGTATACATTTCTGTACTGTTATCGTACCACATCACAGGTCAACTAAAAGGCAGGCAATTGCAAATGAAGTTGCCACAGATTGACATTTATTTATTTATTTAAAATGATTTCTAATCCACTTTAGCTCAAAATATTAGGCAGAGTATAGATAAAACATTCATAAAATAATCAACATAACTTGATGAAAAATCTAAAAGCTCCATGGAAAATTAAAATAATATTCATAAAACTATATACACCTGATCAAATTCCAAAAACGTGGCTAAAATATAATGCCTTAACTGACTTGAGAGCGAGCGATGCATCTCAGCATCAAACACGATGCAGAAGCAAAGCTCAAGATGAAACGATACGCTGACCAACGTGACTATAACTGTAACTTTCAAGATTGGAAACATGGTCTTGGTCAAAGAAATCCAGCCTCGCAATAAACTCTCCACACCTTTTTGTTCCAAACTGTATTGGATTATAAAAGGTCAGTGGCATCATCATCACTGCTTAAAGAGGAGCTCACAGAGTAACTCGAAATATTTCACATTTCTAACTGCTTTAGGGCACATAACATTTCAACTCCTTAGTGACTAAAGGAAGCCTGTTTCTAGGACATGGTCATTATGAGTTTTATCGAATGGTTGGCTATTCCTTGCGCTGTTTTGATGTGTTTGTGGATGGTGCAATGAGTCATCCCAAATTGGACGCACCCCTGAAGCAGCTTTGGTTGTAAGGTGAAACCTGGGCCCTTGAAGGGTTAAATTTGGAAGGAGGATGAAATCTGGAGTTCTACATTGAAAAAAGCAGATGAGA
This sequence comes from Rhinatrema bivittatum, assembly GCF_901001135.1. Taxonomy (NCBI): domain Eukaryota; kingdom Metazoa; phylum Chordata; class Amphibia; order Gymnophiona; family Rhinatrematidae; genus Rhinatrema; species Rhinatrema bivittatum. The sequence continues at coordinate 127,486,886 of NC_042621.1, read as the reverse complement.
CCAGGAACTTCCTGTTGGCAGTTTGAATCTCAGAGAGTTGCACGTATGCCATCTTGACAAAAAAAAATTACCTTTATTTGAATGGGAGAATTTGATCTTTGCCTTGAAAGAGGAGGAAATCTAAGAGATTCAATTTTTGTTTCTAGGATTAGGATTAAAAAGCAACTTTGCATACATATTGGGATTGAATGTTTGTGTGCATGTGGGTAACATGTTTAAATATGAGTGATTTGAATGTGTGGATTTTAGTTTAAATTTAAAAAATACATGAGTGATTGTTTTATATGGCATGTTAGATTTGTTTATATTTTTATGTAAAGATTATTCAAAAATTGCTTGTATCAACATGAATGCACTTGTGAAACATTCAATTATAAGCTTGTGATATAGATTGCTGATAGTTTGCTATGTTTTGATGATAAAAAGTAATGAGAATTTTCTTGAGTAAAAACAGATGTATTCTTTGTGTCACTTGCTCCTATTGTATTACTGTTAAGGGGAAGTGATGTTTTGAATTAGAAAAAAAATGCGTTCCTCATTGTCCTAGTCATAAGAACATAAGAAATTGCCATGCTGGGTCAGACCAAGGGTCCATCAAACCCAGCATCCTGTTTCCAACAGAGGCCAAAACCAGGCCACAAGAACCTGGCAATTACCCAAACACTAAGAAGATCCCATGCCACTGATGCAATTAATAGCAGTGGCTATTCCCTAAGTAAATTTGATTAATAGCTGTTAATAGACTTCTCCTCCAAGAACTTATCCAAACCTTTTTTGAACCCAGCTACACTAACTGCACTAACCACATCCTCTGGCAACAAATTCCAGAGCTTTATTGTGCATTGAGTGAAAAAGAATTTTCTCCGATTAGTCTTAAATGTGCTACTTGCTAACTTCATGGAATGCCCCCTAGTCCTTCTATTATTCGAAAGTGTAAATAACCGATTCACAGCTACCCGTCCTTCTTAGATATTCATTTTCTTTGGGTGTTAGAGTTATCATTTGGAAATGTGGAGCAATACAGTGTTCAGATGAAATCCAAATCAGGGTTGGTCTTTACTGAGATCTTAGTTACCAGGACAGCCATTGATCCATCCCATGTCTTGGGGAAGACCAGAAGGCTGAGGTGGGCAGTGTGGGTGGGGAGGTAGGGCAGGCAAGAGGTAGCTATTATATGTATTTTCTGGAATTGAGCAAGAAAGAAGAATAAAGCTCTGTGCTTGAAATCAAAGGAGTCTGCCGCCTGTGTGTGAAATCTACCTAACACATTCTCAAAATAGGCACCCAGCACATAGGAAACAGTCTATTGAAACACTGATTATCAGCAGACACAACAATAGCCTTTATACTCTGATTTCACTAACATGGAGCTGCCTACCTCATTGGTTTGCCATTAATTGGTTTGTGAGAGAAGGGATCAGTACCACCACCCAGTCTGCCTGTTGTTATTGCCCCTTCCGTCCTACCTTTCATATGCTCATACTATTGGAAAATAGTTTGCTACCAGGTGTCATAATATATTATTTGTAACTAGAGAAAATGCTATTTTCAGAAACAAGTGACACAGTTTTTAAGCCCTAAGCTGTGTTACTCGTAATCCATCTGAACTGAAGAAAATGTATCTGCAATTTACTAAACTCTACGATCATACTCCAGTTAAAGAGAGGTTATGAAAGAAAGTCGTGGCATATGTTCTTCTATACATCGTTTGCTAGTTTCAGAAAATATTACTTGTAGCATGATTTCTTATTGCTGAGGCACTGTTTTCATAGTGAAGTGTGGAAACAGGCTCCATGATTCTTAAGGCAAACTGGAGCCAACCCCTTCTTTTCCATGTGAAATTATATCTGGACAGACCCCAGTGGCTCGGTGACAATGCCGTGTGCTGCTTTGTGGAGGACCTTGGTTTACATCTTGGGTTAGTTCTTATGTTCCCCAAGCTGCTAGGGTTGGCAGTTCCAATGGAGACAGTGTTTACAAGTCCAGGGGAGGATGGCCCAGTCAGTACACACAGTGGCAACACCTAGTGGTAGTTCCCCTATTTTATATTCCCTCTCAACTTACCTAGCCCAGTCATTGTAACAATAGTCCTCTGCCAAGGGCCATGCAATAGGGCAGGGCTGGCCAACTCCAGTCCTTGAGAGCCACAAACAGGCCTGGTTTTCAAGATATCCTCAATGAATATGCGTGAGGTATTTTTGCATGCATACAAATCTATCTCATGCATATTCATTGTGCATATCTTGAAAACCAGGCCTCTTTGTGGCTCTCAAGGACTGGAGTTGGCCAGCCCTGCCCTACTGCATGGCTCTTGGCAGAGGACTATTGTTACAATGATTGGGCTAGGTATTAAGTCGAGAGGGAATATAAAATAGGGGAAATACCCCAACTAGCTGCGAATGAAAGCTTCTGGCATCATAGGTCAAAGGAGGCCCGTTCCAATTGAGCTGGATGCCCAAGGGAGTAGGTGGGAACGGCTGAACCAGAAATAAAATCTAAACGTGATCAATACCGAATTCTAGTAGAAGTTCTTTTTCTGAAACAATACTAAATATTCAACAAAAGATGTGTGGGATAACTTTCATGGACTAAATTCTGGTACATTTGCTCTAGCTCATACGAGGTAAAAGAGCCATTCAAAGATTATAGCTGAGCTACACGTTGTAAATTATTTAGTCTCATTTGAGAAAATAATAATTTCTAGCAGGAGAGTTCAACATTTAGACACAGTTTTCACTAAAGGAAAAGTCAGTGACTCCCAGTCAGAGCTATCTTACATCCCACCTTCCTTTTTCTCTGCAATAACAGTGACTGAACAACAAGATGTTATGGGGCAGATTTTCAAAGGGGTACGCGCGTAAGATACTAAAACCTGCCCCAAGCTCCCCCTGCGCGCGCCGAGCCTATGTTGCATAGGCTGCCGGCGCGCGCAAAGCCCCGGGACGCATGTAAGTCCCAGGGCTTTCCTGGGGGGCGTGTTGGGGGGGTGTCGCAGCCAGCGCGTCATCGGGGGCATTCCAGGGGCGGGGCTGTGGGTGTGGTTCTGGCCTGGGGGCATGGCCACGGCCTCTGGACCAGCCCCCAGACCGGAACATGGTGCGCTGGCAGCCGGCCCGGCACGCGCAAGTTACGCCTGCCTTGGGCAGGCGTAACTTTTGGAATAAAGGTAGGAGGGGAATTAGTTAGGGCCGGGGGGTGGGTAAGGTAGGGGAAGGGAGGGGAAGGTGGAAGGAAAGTTCCCTCCGAGGCCGCTCCAATTTCGGAGCGGCCTTGGAGGGAACGGAGGCAGGCTGTGCGGCTCGGCGCACGCAGGCTGCCGATGTTGTGCAGCCTTGTGTGCGCTGACACCGGATTTTAAAAGATACGTGCAGCTATGCATGTATCTATTAAAATCCGGCATACTTTTGTTTGCGCCGGTCGCGCGAACAAAAGTACGCGCTGGCGTACTTTTTTATAATCTGCCCCTATATGTTTTTCAAGGAAACAAAATGCTTTGTGCAGAAATGTCTGGCACTACTTTCTTGCACAAAATGTGGTTACCCATAATCCTTTGCAACATGTACCATAATCAAGCACACTCCAGGATGATGACCCATTTGAAGGTTTTCCATGCAAAAATTGTGTCATACATTCTTGTATACATCATTTTAAATGATTTTAAAAAACATAATTTATGTCTGGATGCCTTATTGTTTGGAGATTGTATTTACAAAGAAAGTTGTAGGTGGCCATGGACTCAGCCTAGGCTAACCCTGACCCACTGCCAATTTCGCCTGTGAAAAGTAACTACAGAAGACAACATCTTGACACAAATTCTAATTTCTGGAACTGGAATAATGGTAATCTGAGAGCTGGGTGAAAGTTCTTCTTGCAGTAAAATATTATTATCCCTAACTCTCATGAGCTGGAGCATTACTCCTGAGAAGTGGAGAAGGTCTAACCACCGGCTCTAGTGTAAGAGGGTTTATGGATAAGAAAACTTTCTAAAGATATCCGACCAGTCCCTGGACTTCTCTAGTCATGTATTTCCAGAAAATATAACTGGTGGTAGGATGTTGTAATGTTCACTTATAATATTAACGTAGGGGTGAACCTGAAACAGACAGTGGCTTGCAGACCTAGAAAGACCTTGGCTCAGCCCTTATTTTCTATATGAAAAGAGCATCTAAGCAGTAATGCCTCCAGCCACATATTTCCTGAAATGAGGCAAGGAGATGCTTTCAGGATCCAATGGCAAATGCTTCCTTTGCAAATATTTTTCACTTATAATTCACTTTGAGCTAAAGAATTATTACTGAATAGCAGTTTCACTTCACACTTTCATTCTAGTTCAAGAAGGAATTTTTTTGGCAAGAAAATTTTGAGCCAGAGAAATAGCTCACCTGCTTTTTAAATCCATATCTTGTGTAGCTTCAGTAAATATAAGGAAAGGAGTCCATGTTCAAAGACATCTAGTTGCATAACTTACATAGAAACATAGAAATGACGGCAGAAGAAGACCAAATGGCCCATCCAGTCTGCCCAGCAAGTTTCACACTTTTTTTTTCTCATACTTATCTGTTACTATTGGCTCTTAGTAACCTTTTGGTTTTATTTCCCTTCCACCCCCACAATTAATGTAGAGAGCAATGTTGGAACTGCATCTAAATGAAATATCTAGCTTAATTAGTTAGGGGTAATAACTGCCGCAGTAAGCAAGCTACACCCATGCTTATTTGTTTACCCACACTAAATAATTCAGTCCTTGTTGATTGTTGTCTGTGTATAGATCCACTTTTCTTCATTCCCCCTGCCATTGAAGCAGAGAGTTATGCTGGATATGCATTGAAAGTGAAGTATCAGTCTTTCTCCCCTGCCATTGAAGCAGAGAGCTATGCTGGATATGCGTGAAGTATCAGTCTTTCTCCCCTGCCGTTGAAGCAGAGAGCTATGCTGGATATGCGTGAAGTATCAGTCTTTCTCCCCAGCCGTTGAAGCAGAGAGCTATGCTGGATATGCATTGAAAGTGAAGTATCAGGCTTATTTGGTTTGGGGTAGTAACCGCCGTAACAAGTTATCGTGGCTAAGGTCTGGGACTGGAGATTAGAGATGTGAATCATGTGCCAGATCGTCTTAACGATCAGATTCGGCTGGGGGGGGGGGAAATCTGATCGTTAAGATATGTGAATTGGAATCGTTTCCTATTCCAATTCACATCGCTAATTTTTTTTTTAGGGAGGCCAGCGCCGCTAAAAAAAACCAACCCACCCAACCCTTTAAATCGACCCACCCTCCCGACCCCCCCAAAACCTTTTAAAATTAACTGGTGGTCCAGGGGGGCCTCGGGGGGCATAGGGGCTGATGAGTAATGATGGCCGGTGCCATCTTTAAAGATGGCGCTGGCCATCCAGTGCTCCTACCATGTGACAGGGGCCGGCCAATGGCACGGATACCCTGTCACATGGTAAGGGCAAAGGGGCATCGGCGCCATTTTTTTTAGAACAGCTGATGCCTGGGAATGGGAAATCTGTCCCCGAGGCCCCCCTGGATCTCTCCTCTCCCCGAGGCCCCCCGAGGCCCCCCTGGACCACCAGGTAATTTAAAAAGGTTTTGGGGGGGTCGGGAGGGTGGGGTCAATTTAAAGGGTCGGGTGGGTTTTTTTTTTTTAGCAGCGCGGGCCTCCCTAAAAAAAAAGGGTCGGGAGGGTGGGTGAGGCTAAGGGGGGTCGATTTAAAAGGTCGGGTAGGTTTTTTTTTTATCGGGCCATCGGCGCCATTTTAATTAGTGGCAGCCAAAATGGCGCCGATGACCCGAGAGCGGGAGATCGCGCCGGGACCCCCCCCCCCCCCCCCACTGAACCACCAGGTAATTTAACATTTTGGGGGGGTTCGGGAGGGTGGGGGAGGGTAAGGAATTGGTTTTAAAGGGTCGGGGTGGGTTTAGGGGCTTTTTTGGTGTGCCAGTTTTCCCACCCTCCCCCAAATAATTCCCGTGCCCTATTTAACGATACAATACAAATGCCCCTGACGATAAATCGGGGGCATTTGTATTGTATCGTGCACTCTAACGATTTAGGACAATTTTAAAATTATCTGACGATAATTTTAATCGTTCAAAAACGATTCACATCCCTACTGGAGATAAGCTGAAGAGTAGTCAGGCATAGCAGAGGTCCGGGGCTGGAGATAGGCTGAAGAGTGGCTCTGATAACTTGTGAGTTATCCAGCTAAATGCTCACTTCTGAATATTTTGGGCACTTATCCAGCTGTATTTTAGATGGGGGCATTCCAGGATAGAGTTAAGTTAGCCAGATAAATTATCCAACTAACTTCAAAATTCAGAACTAGCTGGATAGCTAACTCTCGTCATGCCATAGACTAGTGCTAAAGTAGCTGGACAAAGATATCTGGCTATCTTTGATTGTCAGCTATAGTCAATGGTGTAACTGGGCTGCTGAATATTCCACCAAAATTAACCAAATAAGTTTATCTAGGCGATCAGTCAGTTGCTGAATATTGTTACGCGTGCCGCCTGCGGCACGGCCCTCTCACCTTCTCACACAAAATCCAGCTCCTGGTTCCTCTTCACTGGCGGGGGTGGGCCACCAGCTCCGACCTTGGGTCGCCTCCGGTGCCTCTGACTCTGCCATGGTCTCCAGTGTTGCCAACCAAGATGTCCTTGCTCATTGAGCCTTGCCACGTGGCCTGCGGAGAGACGCCACCATTGGCACCGCGCCACTCCCTAGTTGCGCGCGCGTGCATTGCTAGATCTTTTAAAGGGCCTGCAGCGGGAACTTGGCCACGGCCCCGGATGCTGACGTCAGACTCTTCAGCGTATATAAGCTCAGGCCTTGCTCCATAGCTTTGCCTTTGCAGCAGGTCTCCTCGTACTCATTGCTGATAGAGAATCCTCTCTATGTCGTGTTCCTGATTCCTGTGGTTCCCGGTTCCTGTCTTACTCGTTTTTGCCTTGTCTATGTGTTGGATTGACTCTTTGGATTTTGACTCTGCTTTGTTTGACTACTCTTCAGCCTATCTCCAGCCCCGGACCTCTGTTACGCTTGACTACTTTTCAGCCTATCTCCAGTCCCAGACCTTAGCCATGATTGACTACACCTGCCTTCTCCGTGCTCTGACCATTGACTTGATTGACTATGCCTGCTTTCTCTGTGCCCTGACTGTTGCCTTGATTGACTACGCTACAGACCTCTTCGTGTCCAGAGTTCTACATCGCTTTCCACGACCTCCGCCTGTTGCTGGCTCTGATCCTAGCCTGTCAGTGACACTTCCTCTCGCCTACTCCCTGGAAGTGGACTTACAAGGCTCTGGCCTTTCTTTGCTTGAATGCCCCCAGTTTCCTTCCATTCCCTTGGCGCCTGAGTTCCTGTACCAAACCCAGTCCAGGGTAGGACTATGCCACCTACCGGCTGCTGTCTCTGGGCTGAACCACTTCTCTATATTAACTAACCTTGAGGCCCACCCAAGTCCTGCCAGCCCCGGCAGCCAAAGGCTCAACCTGAGGGGAACGAGGGCTGGTATAGGTGAAGGTCCAGCGGCCTCTACCTTCAGCTTACTCCACCTGTCAACGGTGGGGACCCATAGGTCCCTACCTACGGGTTGCGTCAACCCCACCTCGGCCCAAGGGTCCACCTCCGATGCAACAAATATTGCACCCAATGCTGGGATACATTATGGTTCAGGCACTGAATTCATAGAGCTAAGAGAAGGTGAGCAATGGGTTGTATTAAGGCTCTCTATGTCTCCTACAAAAAATGTTTCTGTATAATATGGCATCCTACCATAAATCATATTCCCTAAATCTAATAGGGATGTGCTGATGTTTGAAACAAAATACGAAATGTCATTTTCTTTCATACTGCAGATTTTAAAAAGAGCACCCCACCCCCTTACCGGGTTTTCTTTCCCCTCCCACTCTGGATTCCTATGAATTGCCCATTCTTACTGTAATGCTAATGCACTCCCCTCCCCAAGAGCAGAAGTGATCCCCAATTACTCCTACCCTGCCAGTGCTTCTTGCTTCTTGGTAGGTTCCTTTTGAAAATTTGCTTAACCAATGTGGACAAGCTTACATAGGGGAAACTCTATGCATCTATTGTAATATTTGATAGACAGATGTAATTTTCTTCCCTGACCAAGTTTTCCCCCAAGAACACTTATTTCTCATCTTATCTTTATATTTATATCCTGCCTTTTTAGCCCAGAAGTATTTCCCAAACTGAAAGCAGCCTACAAGCTAAGGTAACAACTCATAAATGCAATTCAAAAACACATTTAAATATAATTCATATACATTAGCAGCTAAATACCATAATTATATAAATATAATGTTATGCTCAGGTTTGTGAACCCTTGGGCCAACAGGAGGATGGTATACCTTGGAGGAAGATCCGTAGGTTCTCCCGTCGGGTGGCGAAGCAGGAACAGAAGATGTGACCAGCTGACCCTCAGCACTGTAGACAGGCGCGACTGTGAAGGCGGACGAAGAGTCGTGACGTCAAGGAATGGGGTGTGTCTTTGCCACTGGAAGTCCGCGATCCTCCCAGGAGGAGCCCGTAGGGACCCGGACCGCTGGGACTTAGGTGGACCTTTGAGAGGTCAAGGAACAGACATACGGTGCAAGGGCTGACTGGAGCTTCACCCCTGGAGGCCCACGGTCCCCCCGGGAGGAGCCCGTAGGGACCCGGGCCGCTGGGACTTAGGTGGGCCCTTGGAGACAATGGTCAGGAAGAAGTCCAAGGTCAAGTGCCAGAGGGTCGTCGCTTACCAGTCCGAGGTCACACACCGAGGGATCACCACTTGCCAGTCCGAAGTCACACATCAGAGAATCACCGCTTGCCAATCCGAAGTCAATACCAGGAATCACTGCTAGCCGATCCAAAGTCAGGAACCAGGAACACCAAGACGAAACAGGAACAAGGAATCAAGATGCTGGAACTCACCGAAGCAAGCAGACTCAAACAACACTCACAGGAGACGTTGCCAAGTCATGGAATGGTCAGAGGAAGTCTCCTTTTATACTTCTTCTGGCCCTGTGGATAGGAATCAGCTGAGGATAATTAAAGGAACGAGGTCCCTTTAATTCTGGTGAAGGGGCGCGGTCTAGCGCCTAAGATGGCGGCGGCCATCTTGGATCCGGGCCGTGGAGGAGAGCAGCAGGCGACCGCAAGGGAGGAACAGGATGGCTCCGGAGCCGGAGGCTCGCCCAGAAACCCGCGCCGACGCGCAGGGGCACTGGGCTTGGACACAGGGCCGTCAGACCCGATGCTGCTGCTGGCCCGGTCAGGACACGAGGTAGGGGGCCGTGCTCGCGAACGGCCGCGGGCGCGGAACACAACATATAAAAACACACTAAACAATAAAACTAGACACTATGACACAGCTATGCCACCCTTCATACTATCACTAAGAAACTGAAGAAACTGAGTCAATAGGGTTGCAGAATAAATTACACACATTAATATACGAGGTCGTAACTTACATTCAGAGCAGCTATATTTAGCCACATAGAGAAACTAGGTGGTTATGTTTCGCCTCCCAGGGATTAGACAGCTAGATCCCTATGAAAGTTGCACTGTATAGCAGTGGTTCTCAAGTCAGCCCTCAGGACAAATCAGTCAGGTTTTCAGGATAACCACAATGCATATGAGTGAGTGAGCTCTGCAAGCACTGCCTTCATTGTAAACAGATCTATGTCACACATATTCATTGTGGATATCCTGAAAAATCTGAGTGTCCGAGTGTGTCCCGAGGAAGGGATTGAAAACCACTGGTCTGTAGGATTATTATTACTGAAAAGCATTGGCATATCACACTTTTGTTCTAGTGTACGAAGGTTTATGAGTAAAGGAACATGGCAACAGCAAAATGACTCCAAAATCTGCACTTTTTTTGTATAGTTTCAGAAAATCTAAGTAAGGCATGGATACTTTTTTTTTTTTTTTTCAGGCAATGAATTCCTAGAGCCAAGAGAAGGTTAAAGATTGTGTCAAGCCTGTCTGATGACCACTTCCTATTTCTTCTACGAAAAGAGTAATTAACAATAAGATATCCAGCTCCTGGTTACATTTTCCAAATCCAGGAATGGAGCACGGTTCTTTCCCCTGCAATTTCATGTTACCGATAATCCTCCTTGAATTAGAGCATTAGTACTGTACAACAGTTGCACAAGGTTTCACCACTTAGGGACCAATGTATCAAAGTGCACAAAGGCATGGTAATGACATTTTGAATACCGTGTGCAATTCTGGTTGCCACATCTCAAAAAAGATATAGTTGCACTGGAGAAGGTACAGAGAAGAGCAACCAAAATGATAAAGGGGATGGGACAGCTCCCCTATGAGGAAAGGCTGAAGAGGTTAGGGCTGCTCAGCTTGGAGAAGAGACGGCTGAGGGGGGATATGATAGAGGTCTTTAAGATCATGAGAGGTCTTGAACAGGTTAATGTAAATCAATTATTTACTCTCTCAGATAATAGAAGGACTAGGGGGCACTCCATGAAGTTAGCAAGTAGCTCATTTAAAACAAATTGAAGAAAATTATTTTTCACTCAGCGCATAGTTAAGCTCTGGAATTCATTGCCAGAGGATGTCATTATGGCAGTTAGTGTAACTGGGTTTAAAAAAGGTTTGGATAAGTTCCTAGAGGAAAAATCCATAAACTGCTATTAATTAATAAGCAATAGTAGTTTGAGATTTATTTAATATTTGGGTACTTAATAGGTCTTTGTGACTTGGATTGGCCACTGTTGGAAACAGGATACCTGGCTTAATGGACACTTGGTGTGACTCAGTAAGGCATATCTTATGTGCTTATGTTCTATTTTCTTAACCTTAAACACATTATTGCAGGGGTGGCCAAGGCCAGTCCTCAAGAACCAGAAACATGCCTGATTTTCAGGATATCCACAATGACTATGCATGAGAGAGAGAGATTTGCATGCACTGCCTCCATGGTAGGCATTGTGGGTTTCCTGAAAACCAGGCTTGTTTATGGCTATTGAGGACCGGAGATGGGTACCCCTTGGTTAGCATGTGTTAACATGTGCTTAACGTACATTAACATTGCATTAGCCTTAACAAACTTATGTATTAGCCTGTATTAATGGTCACCTGGCATTAACACAGACTGACACACTAAAAATATCAATGAGCTGTATTACATCAAAATATAGGCAAATCAGTTCAGTAATATTTAAAACGGGTTAACACCAATGGTGCCAGCCGATCTCCGGCAGAGAACCACATGTGGTAGCCAGCACCGTTCGGCATGATAGAGCCATTAGGACAACAGGCTGGAGTGCTCTTTTTTGCTCCCATTTATTTTCTGGACTGCCACTGATGGAGTAGGCTGAGAGTCCCAGCCTGGGTTAGGGAGGGGAACCCAGGGGGAGATTGGGGCAGAATTTGGTCATTATGGGTGGCCTTCCTGCAACTTGGGTGAAGGTCAGAGGGATTTGTGCAGAGGAGACGTTTTTTGTCTCACTTTGAGATGCCTGTATTATCTCCTGCAAAAAAAAACAGGCTTAACACCTTTTAGTACATCAGGTATTTAACGCAGTGTTTTCTGTAAAATAACACCCCTGTTAAAACTATTAAATTGCATTAACAGCCAATCTGACTACATCTTAATGCAATGGCCCCTTTAGAAGGGGATTATGCATAAATGTTACATGGCAGCCATGCGAGCTTTCCACCAATAAAATACTCTGGTTAGGCTGAAGAAAATGATGCATGATTTGCTTAGGAAATCATGAATAATGCCTCGATTACTACTGGGATATGAAAATGTATTAGAACCCTCCTCCCCACGAGGAGGCCATACAGAAGACAAACACCTTGTCAGTAAAGAGGTTAATTCCTGATGAGGGAACAAATAACATTTTCGAGGAAATAACTCTAAGAGGACCAACAAGAAGAAAAAAACAACAAAAGCTGGACATGTCAATGAACTGTTATAATGAACGGATTTTCAATGAACCAAACTTAAACACATCACATGCACTTTGCCCTTTCCCTGTAAGCACCCTGTTCGTTTGCTGGACCAATCAGAAAGCATCGCGTTCCTTCAGCAGCAATCCAACGCACCCCAGAAGGAGTCAGAACGACAACTGATAGAGAAGTATCTCAATCAATTTATCTCCTCAGTCCCCCCAACATTACAGAAATAGGGGCAACGTTCATCCCCCTACAAAGCGGAAATCTAGCCAGCTGAAACTCCTCTTCTGCCGCTGGCTAGGCTGTGTTTACTGACCCTGTGCTGAATTTTGAGTGCTAGCTGGTTACCACGACCACCACCATGAACTAAGCCTGTGCTGGTACTCCCCCAGATCTGAGTGGCAGAAAAAGTTCAAGCACTAGGTAGGATCTAGCTTAAGTCCCTGGTCAAGTGATAAAATACTTTTTCAAAATTGCCTTTAATGGACTCAGTTTTCAAAGCCAACGTACATAAAACCCATGTAAAGCAGCCCAGGGTTCAGTGCATGGAAAAGTAGGCACGGAACCGAATTTCATGCATACACTTACATACACTGAAGAGAATTATTCTGGGGAACGGAATCAGGGCCAGAGCTGATTCCGTTCCCTTGAGACTTAGGTGCATACTTTTACATTTACAAAGAGTATGCGTGTAAGTTAACCCATACCTCTTACACCCTCAACAGATTGGGTGTAACTTTGTACGAGTGAGTTTGTGTGCATGGCAGGGAACATATGCGGGAATTGTCAATGCAAAATAATGTGTGAAGGTTTGCTTTGAAAATGTGGAGTGAAAGCTACACACAGACTTTACCTGTGCCTGCAGTTATAAAATTGCCTTCTAGCCTCTACCCTCATTACAGAAAATTTTCAAAGCCGATTATCTGGATACAATGGCCTGTCTGAGCGTTGCCCTTCTCTGCTTGGATAAAATTTTGGATGAGGCCCTCTGCCTTTTAGCTGAACTAAGAAGCGTGGGGGCAGGGATGGAATAGGGAAACGGCATGCGTAGATATGATTTTCAAGAATGGGCTTTTATCAAGACTGGTGTGGGCCATCAGCAAAAGGACATGTTCAGTGAAGGACTGAATGGAGGCCCGGCTTCTACACCTCAGTCCCTTGCTCATGCTGTGATCCGAAGATAACCTCCTTACCTCCCTGTGCTCCTTTACAGGATGGGAGCGGAAACTCTCCCATGCTTTATGAACAAGATGTTGCCCTAGCCATCCTTGTGTTATTACTAAAAAAAAGCATGCAGGTCAAACGAGATGTGGCATTTTAAAGTCATGCTCATGCAGTTTCCTCATGCACACTAGTAATTTGAAAAATAGATCTCCATCAAGTAGTACAGCAAATTAAAAATGGGAGTTCCTGGTGCAAATATTTGAATGAGATTTAAACCTTGGGCAAAGAAGTAAACAACCTGGCTTCTGCCTTCTTTTTTAGACTTTTTCAAAAGCTGGTGCCATTTGACACATCCATAGGCCAACAAATTGATTTTTCAAACATCTCAGTAGCCATGGAATGGTTCCAACATATGGAGATTTGCTACTCAAATCTCTGCTGGCCGCTGGAGGCTGGAGAAGGAAATATTTGCATGCCTGGGAACTTTTGAGATCTTCTCACCCCCCGAGACCATCATCTGGAGCCAACTTTTTTCTTGATTTATATTCTCTATCAGATAATAAAATAGTTTCCAACCCTTGCTGGCTCCAGCTTGATATTCTGGCTCAGCATCTTTTTTCTCCTTCTCTATTCTTATCTCCATTCCTTTCTTTGTTTTCTGCCTCTCTGGTGTTCTCCTTCCTTTTTCTTTGCTGATTGAGTTCTCTCTCTTCCTTTCTTCTTTATTGCTTTCCTTCAGCAGCAGATATTTTAATACTTACTCTTTCTTCTTTTTCTCTCCCTTTCTCCTGCTTTCTTCCTTCTTTCTTCTGTTCCTATTCATCGTCCCTTCTCTGCTTTCACCGTTCTTCTTCCTCTTTCACCTCCACTCTCTCCTCTATTCTTCATCTCCTTCCTTCTACATTATCACCATAGATTTCTCCCCCCAACCTGAGATCCTCTCCTGCTGCATCTCCTGCTATTCCTGGTCCTCACTCACCTCCCTTTCTCTTCCTCCTCCTCATTCCCCAGCTTTTATCTCTCCTCCCCCTTACTCAACTCTCCTCCTTGTTATTGCCTTCTCTCTCCCCTATTTTGTTCTCCCATTCTCTCTTTCTCCCATACTCTAACTCGCCCCTTTCCCTCTCTCCTCCAAAATGTGTTCTGTCCTCTGGTTGTCCCCTCTTACTTCTCCCACAATCCTGTCAGTCTCCTTCCTTGCAACTCTTACTGTCTCTCAGACACACACACTCTCTTGCTCTCTCCTCTCTCCACCCCTCCCAGCACTCAGTCTTTTCTTTTCTTCACTGCCTCTTCACACTCATTCCTTCTTCTCTTCTCTCATTATTACTCTCTCCCCTCACACTCACAAACTCACTCAATTTTTCTCTTCCCCCCCCCTTTGAACTCTCACTTACTCACATATGCACACTTTTTGCCCTCCCCTCTCCCTCTCCTTTACCAGGATCCATCAGGACTGGAGAGGAAGATAAGCCTTCCCCATCTCTCACTGTCTGAGAAATGGAGAAGCCTTGATATCTCTATTAATATCTTCCACTCAGCCCATGGATCTGCCCAAAAATACATATACACCCTAATACATAATAATTTAATATGCCTGCAGCCCCCTTCAGGCTTGCATATATGTACTTCTGCCTGAGGCTGTCTTAGAAAATAAGAATATAAGAAATTGTCAACTGGGTCAGACCAAGGTTCCATCAAGTCCAGCATCCTGTCTCCAACAGTGGCCAATCCAGGCTACAAGTACCTGGCAAGAACCCAGACATTAAACAGATCTCAAGCTACTATTGCTTATTAATTACCGTCATAGCAGTTTATGGATTTTTCCTCTAGGAACTTATCCTAACCTTTTTTAAACCCAGTTACACTAACTGCCGTAACCACATCCGCTGGCAATGAATTCCAGAGATTAACTATGCGCTGAGTGAAAAATAATTTTCTTCAATTTGTTTTAAATGAGCTACTTGCTAACTTCATGAAGTGCCCCCTAGTCCTTCTATTATCTGAGAGAGTAAATAACCAATTTACATTAACCTGTTCAAGTCCTTTCATGATTTTGTAGACCTCTATCATTTCCCACCCCCCTCAATCGTCTCTTCACCAAACTGAACAGCCCTAATCTCTTTAGCCTTTCCTCATAGGGGAGCCGTTCCATCCCCTTTATCATTTTGATCGCCCTTCTCTGCACTTTCTCCAGAGCAACTATATCTTTTTTTAGATGCAGCGACCAGAATTGTACACAGTATTCAAGGTGCGGTCTCACCATGGAGCGATACAGAGGCATTATGACATCCATCCTAGCCTGGACTAGGAGCACTGTTGCAGCCACACAGCTCCAATTACTTCTTATGGGAAGGATTTTGACAAATTTAAATCTTTTTTTTTAAATTGGACATATCATGGAAAAGCTAGATACAACAAACCTTTATCCTACTCTCTCACAAATGTCTCTAAAAACATTTTAGCAACTTTTCCTTCTATTTCGAAATGGGCTATAATTTCCTATTGACTAATTGCTTTTAAAGGGTCTGCTTTGTGCCAGGTTTCTCAGGATCACCATGCTCGCCTCTTAAAAACTGCGTTGGCACACCTATTGGCTAGAATTTTATCTACAGCACACCCATCACCTCTCTTATCCAAATCTAAGCACAATTTTCCTTACGTTCACGTTTTTACTCTTTATCTTTCTAAAAAACACATTCAGTCATACCCTCACCCATGTTCTTCATTCTTGCCAACGCTTTTATGCTCATCTACTCAAGTATACCACTAATCTATGAACTGTGTATTCCTAGGGCTGTACAGAGATCAAAATATATATACAGCACTATCATACTGCTCAGCCAAATTAACAAGCATGGCTCACCACACATGCTACTCATAAGACTATCTGGCACTGTTATATTCACATATAATTCACACACACCTCCCTTCCACCATATGCATAGCACTTCCACGTGTAAATCCACACTCAGATCTTCCAGTGTGCACACATCACAATGCAAAATAGTTAATCCAGGAACTGACTCCACACACTAGGAATGTAAGAAGAACACAATTTTTATTTACAGAACAGAAAGCACAAGGAGATGAAGCTGCACCCTCTGATGTTTTCTGGCACACTGCAGGGATGGTGAGTGGGATGAGATATGGCTGGGTCCTTCCGTGCCTGCCTGGTCACTGTTCTGGCTACTGCATGATCCTGCAGCTGCAGAAGCATTATGTGCCTAAAAAATAAGATAAATAATATAAAACACCAACTATATAAACCCTACCTAACCAGTGGCAAAGGACATGGTAAATTTCACCCCTAGAGAAAAGAAAAGAAATCTGATAGGCTGACTGTGGGTGTGCTTGAGGCATGAAATATGTTGTCAGTTAAAAACTCAGCACAAGAAATAATATTTGTCGAAGTATCAATGCTGTAAGCAAACAAAGTAACACTTTAAAAAATACATATGTATGTATGTATGTATGTGTGTGTGTGTGTGTGTGTGTATGCACGGACAACACTGAACAGCAGAATGAAATCTCAGTCCTTCCCACAGCAACACATGACAAACATATTAAATATTATAACCAAAATGAACTTACTTGCATATACATGTAACCTAGAT
The DNA here is from genome assembly GCF_901001135.1 of Rhinatrema bivittatum. Taxonomy (NCBI): domain Eukaryota; kingdom Metazoa; phylum Chordata; class Amphibia; order Gymnophiona; family Rhinatrematidae; genus Rhinatrema; species Rhinatrema bivittatum. The sequence continues at coordinate 127,470,173 of NC_042621.1, read as the reverse complement.
AGTACATCCATGGGCATCAATATCAGGGTCAGATTTAAGATTATGGATGCCTGTAGGCAGAGGACCAGGGTTAAGGGATTTCATCATTGGAAGTCAGAGGGGACAGGGAGTCCTCCTTTTTGAGCACTTTCAGAATCTGCCGTACTAGGCATATGGCCTATGTTGCCTATCCCTAAATCCGGCCCTATCCTTAAATCCGGCATGAGACAAATCAGGCAGTCTCAGGTGCACAAAACGGATAGAGCGGCCATGCTTTCACAAGTGAATGCTGTACAAACAGATAACTTATGGTTTCACAGCTGTAGCCAGACATGCGACACGCACACAAAACTTGTTCAAAAAAATCAGCACAACATAAAAATGTACTCATCGTTCTACTGAGAATCACATGCCACTGCTGTTACCCCGGCAAAATGGGTCTCCAGTTATTTCAGTGTTTATGGAACTAGAATCTTGATGGCATGATACTCCCCAGCTGCTTCCCCAGAAAAGGATCTTGATGTATTATGCAGCATTGGTCTGCAAAACAAAACCAAGGAAAGCTATGTCACATAAGACAGTGAAACTTATGTAACATAAATATGTCAGAACTCTTTAACCTGAAATACTAGATAATCAGTAGAACCATATACAGGGAGAATATATCAACTATGCATATGTACCCAACATTAAATATGAAAAAAAGAACAAATATAAAATTTGACCAAAAAGTACTTACAAGGTAGGCAGGCGAATCCAACATAGTACGTCCCATGGATCTCAGCAATGATATATTGTCTCCAGCCGCAAAATGTGGGGGCAGCGTCATCCCTTCATGATCAAGCATGATTGGAGGGCCTGCTACTTCCTTCTCTGGAATCAGTCAGGCAATGATTAAAATCGTGTGAGGGGTGCAATGTGAGCACAGCATAGGTGGCCACAAGACTAGCCAGTTCACCCAGCTGATACAGATGATAGTATAACAGATTTCTATTAAGGACTGACACTATTAGAAAGCCAGGAGGTGCGACGTTACTTTACAGATGCGCACACACATACATACACACATATGGAGGGCAATTTTCAAAACAATCTAGTCTCCTAATGATGGCGTTAGATGACTAAATCTATGGATTTGAAAATGTGCCACTGCTGAAGGATTTAAATATACTGTAACTGCTTAGTTTCACCAGGATGAAAAAAGTGGGCATTTCTGGAGGCCTGGGAAGATTGAGGGGTGGGGAATACAAATGTCTATTAAATTTTTATATATATACACACACACACAGGATGTACTTTCCAGCAAACAGCCCATCAGCAGACTTAGCAGGATTATGTCCATGGGTACCCTTGTTCCAATGTATCTTTTAGCAAAAAATCAAAGAGAAACTACCTGGTTAGTTTCTAGGGTTTTTTTTTTTCAATTTGAAAAAATCGCATGGGAAGAAAAATATTGGCGTATCTTGGCGCTGGGCAACTTACTGAAAATTTCCCCTGATGCACATAGCATGGTTTTATATTTAGTGGTAAGGCAACTGGCTCTGGGAGCAATCCTACTATTTTATCACTATTAAGGCATCGTGGAGCTTCAATCTGCAGGTTTCTTGATTAAACGAGAGCTCTTGAAGACTATGCATTGACTATGTGTGCATGATTAGTGATTCCTTGAAGAGAATGAGCAGAAACAATAACTAGAATCAATTTTTTTTTTCAGTGTCATGGTTGCCTGTATTTCCTCATTGTGGGGGTAATTTTCAAAGGCATTGAATGCACATAAAACCCAGTTATATGAGGGTAATTTTATAACAGCTCATGTAAGACTAACATCTGTGCGGTCAAGGTACATGTGGACTTCAGCCCTAATTTCAAAGCAGACTTACCACATATGTCTGCTTTGAAATATACATGCTAGAGGGCAGGTATAAATGTGCATGCAAACATTTATACCTAGATTTTCCCCACGCCCAGCTCTGCCCCTGGGAAAGCCTCTTTGCAGTATATGTAAAAGTATAAGCTAAATCACTTCTGTGCATACTTTTCCATGTACAACCCCAGAGTAATTTTCAAAATGCCCATTTAGACATGTAAAATTATGTCTTACGCACATATATGCTTTTAAAATGACCACCTAAGTGCATTAAATGGCTCAATAATAATAATAATAATAATAATAATATAAATAAATTTATTTCCCACATACTCCACAGTTTGTGGAATTTACAAAGACACATTCATGATTTAAAAACCAAGATACTAAAAAAGATAAGAGATTTACACAAATACATTAAGCAATTTATTTTTGCAATTTTACATCTGCTAATTATCTAGCATGATTGATATTAGACTCATCTGTTGTCTGCTTTGTTGGGTGAGAAGTCTGGGTGAAATGGAGGGAGCTCAGGATGAAGTACTAGGAGGGGTCACAATGACCTGGAGATGGACTGGGTGAACTGGTGGAAAGTTTGGCAAACTGGTGATTTCAAATATGCATGCAAGTTTCCAAATATACTGACGTCAGCATATAAATCAGTGTTTTATGTGAGCAAGTTATATTTTTTTCTGCACAAAATGTACGCTCTTATGTTTATAAAATAGGCACAGAAAATAAGCACTTTCAATGCATTGCAAATATTTTTGCATATGTTGGAGTTAGACATCTGCATATTTTGTAATCTGCATGTACCTGATATGTGCAAGTTATAAAATACTGTAATAGATCTCAATATGGCCATATACTCATGTACTGTATATTTGGCTGTGCAGAGTTGGTTGAAAGTTATCCTTTTAGGATGTACATGGGACAACTGTGGAAGACAATTAGGGGTAGATTTTCAGAGGGTTATGCGCGTAACCCCCGAAAATCTACCCCAAACCCCCCTGCGTGCCGAGCCTATCTTGCATAGGCGTCTGGAGTGCGCAAAGCCCCAGGACGCATGTAAGTCCCGGGGCTTTCCTGGGGGGCGTGTCACGACCGGCGCGTCATCGGGGGCATATCGGGGGCGTGACGCGGCCGGTGCGTCATCCGGGGATCGGGGCCGTGGGCGTGGTTCCGGCCTGGGGGCGTTCTGGGGGCATGGCCGCAGCCTCTGGACCAGCCCCCAGACCGGAACATGACGCGCCGGCAGCTGGCCCGGCACGCACAAGTTACGCCTGCCTCGAGCAGGCGTAACTTTCGCAACAAAGGTAGGGGGGGGTGTAGATAGGGCCGGGGGGGGGGGGTGGGTTAGGTAGGGGAAGGGAGGGGAAGGGAGGGGAAGGTGGGGGGAAACTGGAGGGAATGGAGGCAGGCTGCGCGGCTTGGCACGCGTAGGCTGCCGATTTTGGGAAGCCTTGCGCGCGCCGACCCCGGTTTTTTAATGGATACGCGTGGCTACGCGCATATCTATTGAAATCCTGCGTACTCTTGGTCGCGCCTGGTGCGCGAACAAAAGTATGCCTGTGCGCAAATTTAGAAAATCTACCCCTTAGCTCTCTGCTCCTGCTCCTCTCGAGGCAAAATTCACCAACATCAGAAGTGACTTGCTCCTGTTTACAGTGAAAACATGTGTGGGTCATCTACAATAAGTGATTCAGTTTATAGCATCAAGAAAAAAATATAGCATGAACAGAAGCAAGGTAGGGTCTACTGTGTCAGTGCAGCAAGAAATGGTGGCTATCAGAGGACAAGCACCGGAGGTGCTTGTCCTCTGATAGCCACCAAAAGACCTCAAAGCCTGTCTGCAGGAAGTCCTTACACACTACAATAAAGTTGACTGCGGATAGTGTTATCCCTCTAATGGAAGATGCAGGTAAAATAAATCAGAATACAGTTGCACTGACCCATTGAGTACAAGAGACAGAGCAAAGAGTCTCTGCCAGATAGAACACACTATATCTAATTTGGAGATACACATGGCCGAGCAGGGCAGAGACCTGGCAGTGATTAAAAACAAGCTGGAGGATTTAGAGTCAATTCTTTTAGAATAATTTCAGTATAATAGGGGCACCAGAGTGAGCAGAAGATGATGTCCCTGTCACGTAGTTTATCAAGCATCTGAGGTCTTTGCATTACTGGCAAATTTTGAGGCAAAGATAGAATGGGCCCATAGACCAGTCAGATCACACCCAGATTCAGATGGCCCGCCACAGATGTAGGTTAAAAGTAGTGCCAGGGATGAAATACTCAGTAAAGCTGGAGCAATTCAGTCACTAAAATGGAAAAGTTCCCAAGTACATGTGCCTTGGGACCCAATTTCCAAGCTTTCAAGGAAGCCAGCAGAAAACACAATGCTAGGTGCTTGAACTGAGATGCGGTCTACTGAACCCCACAATGATGTGGTAAAGGCATATGAAAAAGTTTCAAAAAGTTCCTCAGTCAGGTGAACTGTCAGCAAAATAAAAACACAGAACAGAGACAACGAGAGCCATCCCATAATGAGGAGCAGATGGATAGTAACTGGGCATTCTGAGAGATGTTTGGGCAGCTAAATCACCACCTGGTAAACAACAGATGTTGTCTGGCAAAGCAAGGGAGGACCGAGTGAAAATATGGACAGAATAGTGCCAGAGTACAGTGATCAGTAACGGGACCTGCAATGAGCTGTGAGGGATTGAGTTTCAGTTCACACAGGTCGTGGAGATTGTCATAGCAAGAGAAAACTTCTAGGACTGTAGAGAGCCAATTGTGTTTTTTCTTGTTCTCATTTTACACATGCATTGTGCCAAGGACATATACTATTTATCAAAAATGTCTTGAAAGCAGAATGGCTACAACAGAATAAATGCTGGCTCGCAGTGGTTAAATAGAATCATAGCCAAACAGGCAAATATGAACCCTACCTGACCTGTATGTGGGATCACTGGGAGTGCATAATGAGCACAGATGGGTGCTGGCAAGGTCTAACACCAACTGACTATAGCCTGAAATATGACAGTGCATGCTTTCTGCTGCCGGCCCTATCCATGACATCCAAAAAGCCCATGAGGGAGGAAAGACTGGGTCTCGAACTGAGGTCGCTCAGACTCACGGGGTGGTGTGGACATAGCTTGACCGTAGCACTTTGGGGGAGGGTCTTGTGGTCAGGAGGTGGTCGGACCAAGTGCGCCTGCGACCGGATGACAGCATGTTTGAGCTGCACATCAGTTCCTCAGATCTAATTCAGAGTAATACCCGTAGGGGGAAAAAAAAAAAAAGAGCTTTAACCCAGTTATCAACCCAAGTTATCAACAGAGTTCAGAGGATGGTTAAACAGTGATGTGGACACTAATATGGATTTAACAGTCAGGCTGAAGTGCTCATGCAAGAGTTATTTGAGATGAGTTTCAAATGTCCTTAAAACTGAAAAATTAAATAGTTAAATATGTCAGTAATGTCTGTAAATTTCCTTTCTAATTTTACTGGAGTGGGGTAAAGTGGGAGACGCTCCCTAGTTTTCTGTTAGTAGCCAGTTCCTTAGAGCCCCCTCTGACTGTTCCAAAGTTAAGGCTGTTAGGGACAAATCTAATTTCCTTTTCTAGGATACAAGGTCACATCAGAAATCAGCAAACGCTGTTGACCTTCACTGCCTTTTCTCTCTTCCTAGCTTGGAGAAGTCTCAGGCTGGAGAAGACTTTCTGCAGTAGAGGAATTTGGAGAAAATGTTATCAGGAAATCAAAGTATGATTGTTCCACGTTCCCAACTATAACAACATAGACTCACTTGCAAATAATCTCTATGAATATTAATCATTTTAGAGAAGGAAAGAACATCTAATCCTATCTCAAACTGATGCGAGCAGTTGTCTCCACATTACAGGAGACTCACCTGCACAAAAAAACAAAAAAAAACCAAGAGGTGGAAAAACTTAAAGAAGATAGGGAGGATCAGCGTGATTATAGCTGTACCTGAGAAAATAGAGGAAAACCTGATGTAGCAATTTTATTTCAAAGAAGCTTCCTTATAAAATTATTACAATGCTAAAAGATACAGAAGGAAGACAAATATTGGCAGAACTGCGGTATTGTAAATCCAAGTAATAAATAAACGATGGGAAACCTGTATGTCCTAACATGGATAGAACATATTTCCCAGAAGAGTTCTACAGTAATCTTTTAATGATGTCAGATATGCTATGGATCTTGGGCAGACATTGGAATCTTATCTTAGACCCCTTCTTGATAAGTCAGGTCCCCTGGATCTTTGTAAATGTAAGGACAGGTGCAGCTAAGAAATTCTGTAAGAGCATTGGAATGACAAATATATGGAGATTGACACACCATTTGGAAAGAGAACCCTTCAGCTTCTCAGTGTCACACCTTTAGCATCATCCTGATTTTATCATTTCCTCGTTTCAATCAATTTTACAGATTCTGTTAAAGACTGTGCAATCAGGAGTATCTGCATATCTAGCCATTTTCCTCTTATTTGTGAAACTGAAGAACCAAGGGGCAGACGAACAAATCCCAAAGTAGAGGCTCAATAAGAGCTGGTTAGGAAGGCAGCTGAGAGGGAGAAAGTCAGGTGTCCTCTTCAACAATTTGTTGCCTGAGGCATCGGGCTGCAGATATATTATGACTAAGCCTGTTAGTCCATGGTGCAAGGTCAAGTGATTGCTCTATCTACACACAAAAGAAACAAGATGAAGGTAGGACACATATTCTAGAGAACAAACATGACCATTAACCCAGAAAATACCCCAGAGATATAAAAAACCAATCAACATTAAATATATAAAGGCTCAGGTTGAACTCAGTTCACTTCTTAATAGAAAGACAATTTGCCCCCTTTCATTAAAAACAATGACATTATCAGTGAGGGGAGAAGACAAGCCATATACTGGCAGCACAGATCAAGAAGCAACAAGAAAGGAATTTTGTTACCAATCTAATTGACCATAACAGTCGGTACATAGCGGACCAGAAATCAATTGTACAAATTTTCAAAAATTTTTATACAACTTTATATGTGTCTCAAGGCCCATTACCCATAGCAGAATTGGAAGCATTCTTAGAGAAAATAGAGTTACTGAGAATTGATGAGCAAGCACAAACTACATCGGCGGAAGAAGCGAGGATGGCGATCTCCAACTTACCCTCAGGAAAGCAGAGGGAGAAGGCAGTTTCCCTGGGGAATTTTGTAAAATGTATAAAGAGGAATTAACAGATACTGCTCCAGATGGATGAAGGAGAAGTCAAGATGTGTATCCCTAGATACAGTGATTCAGCATTAATCTCAGTAATACCAATGAAAGACCCCCCCAGTTAAACTACTATAGGCCCATATCACTGATTAATAGAGACAACAAAATATATGCAATTATTGGGCTTGAGGATTAAAAATGTTAATAATGTTCTTGGTGGAAGAATCATAGGTAAGGTTCTTGAAAAACAGAGATGCACAAAGGATTCCCTGGAACCTATGGTCACTATTGCCTTTGACACAGTAAAAACATTCAGCTGAGTAGAGTGGGACTATTCGTGGTGCACTGCATTCTACAAAACTTTCATAAAGAAAATACAGGCACTAAACAAGGATGCCTGTTGTTTCCTTTGCTTTTCATTCTGGCTCTCTGACTGACTCTTGGCAGTAGCAATTAGACAACACCCACAGATATTGAGGCTCATGGAAGCCTGAACAGAACCGAAAATCTTTCTCTATGCCAAACACATTCTGTTAACGTTCAGAAAACCAAAGGACTATAGTAGTTTGATAACACTCATAGAGCAAGTCACCAAAGTGTCAGGTTATAGAAAAAGAAATATAAAATTTGGCCTCTGTCTTCATAATTTGCAAAGACAATACTGGATCAGTAAGACTTTACATGGGTCCAGTTCACGGAATCCTATTAAATCAGGATTTGGAGAATATAGTAATGGACAATCTGAGCCCGGTGCCAGAGAAAGTGCAGCATAATTTCAGTCTTTGAAGAAAAATACATCTTTCTTTATAGGGAAAACCACAAATCAAAATGATGATGGCACTACAGTTGAACTTCCTGTCTGGACCACTCTCTCTTCTACTTTCTAGTGCTTTTTTCAAAACAATATCTCAGCAGTTTTAAGGGTTTTCTCTGAGGCAATTCACAACCATGTCTACAAGTTAAAAGGTTACAAGCAGCAACATCCCAAGCAAGCCAAAGACTGCCGAACATGGAAATCTGTTCAGCACATTAGCAGGCCGATGCAATACCGTGTGCTCAGGCTAATGCACAGGTTAAGGCGCACCCATAACCCTTGATGCAATAAGGGGATTAGCATGTACAAAACACTCATCCAAACCAGCGCGTAGCTAATAGCGCTCATCACGTGTAAATGCCATGTTGATGAGGCTATTAGTTATTACCCCCTTATGTAAAAAATAAATTTGCACCAGATGCACACATTTTTACCCTCAAAAATTAATACCAGCCCCGGAGCTGGAGTTAAGTCTTGAGGAGTCCCAAAAGTTAGAAAAGCAGAAAATACTGCTTTTCTGTAGTTCCTCTGACTTAACATCATGGAAAATTAAGTCAGAGGAACCGAAAAAAGGAGTAACCTTTTAAAAAATAATAAGAAAAAAGTCTTGCCAGCAGTCAAGTTAGGAAAATGGAGGCTCAAATAAGAAGTGTCCATTTTCCTACCTAGTGCCTGTGCACAGGTTAGGAAAACGGACGCTCGTAACATTGAGCATCTGTTTTCCTAACCCGTACACAGCCACTTCTCCTGGGCACCTGATGCCATGGATGTGCTAGAAATGCACAATTTATCCCTAGCGCATCCTTTTTAGCACGGCGGCTCATTTGCCTATTGCATCAAGTGCCCCGGAATGTGGACTTTAAATAAAAGTGCGTCCAGTTTGTAACTGCAGTCTTTTTGCCCGCAGTTATTGCATCGGCCTGGCAGTGATCACATTCCATTCCATTGCCATTCTAGTCAAATGGGCCTTTGTTGGTGCTCACTGGAAAAGAAAGCACCAAAGGAGAGCCCGTTCTTATACACAGTGATAACCCAATGTAACTGAAACAAAACAGAAATGCCTGAATTAAAATTGCTGAGCAACTTCAAGAGCTTGAACGGTACCAAAATCCCCAAATCAAATTTGGGCGGAAGTCTGTACTTTGGAAGGACTGGTAGAAGAAAGCGAAATTTCATACAAGCAAATGGGTATTTTCTGACTTTTGAACAGCTTCAATAGAAGCTCAGCCTCTGTGAAAGTCAGTCCATTAAACACAAACAATTAAGAAACACTTTGCTAAAAATTGGCAAAAACTCATTTGATGATTCCTACTTCAAGAAAACACGAAGGAAAATCAGACATTTTAGATACATTTCGCCCTTTTTTTACAACACTTTGCTAGAATTTGTTGCTCCTGTAGTTAACCTAAAGAAATTATGATCTCAGTGGGGACCTGATATAGGCAATAAGAAGTGAGATCTGGGAGAACATTCTTCTGTATTCCACACAAGATATAGAAAAAAGCAAGAGCTAAATTAAAACAATTTAAATATTAAACATGTAATACAGGACACCAGCGAGGCTTCACGAAGTAGAAATGAACAGGAATGATACCTGATGGCATTGTCTCATCGGGGTTGATAATCTAATGCGTATTCTACAAGACTACAAAGCTACAAACCTTTTGGCACAAGGTTGGATATCTGATTAACAAAGCAATCAAGTGGCACGTATCAATGACAACTCAGTCCATTCTGCACGATTTCTCAGAGATTAGGCCATTACCTAAAAAATTTGTAGGAAATGGCTAGCTACAGCATTGATCTGTGCTAAAAGAATCATTTTAAGGTTGTGGAGCCCAGCATCGAAGAGATAGCTGTAGTTGCTGCATAGGAAAGAGTCATTTACAAGTTAAATGACAAGTTGCAAGTCTTTAATGAAATCTTGGCCACTTTTCTCATAAAAACATGAGTCAGAGGGCTAGTTATCCAGGCTCAGATAGGATCTATGGCAGGCCTAAGGACTCTCACATCTTTTCCTCACCTTTCTCCTTCTTTCTGTTTTCAGCTTGTTAATGGTTATGCTCTATTGGAGTGTATTTATAGTTTTTGTTTCTATATAAAATTTGGAAAATTTTATAAAAATAATCATTTTTACTAAACAACGCAACATCCAGATTGTAATCCATTACAATTTACTGTATGCTGAGAAAATGTATCAAATGCATAAATCTTTACTTGGTAAAGACAGAAACTCCAGAATTACAAGGTGAGATGTATAACTTCTGTGGTGATTTTCCCTGAAAATTGATTTAATCTTTATTCCTCGTATTACTGGGGGAGGTTGGAGTAAGGGGGGGGGGGAGGGCATAGGGAGAGATTCTTACTTATTCCAAAATTACATGTAGCACGCTTACGTCAGATCAAAATCCACCTCTGTGAAGCAACTGAATTTTCCAAATTCCTACCTAAAACTATTAAGCATCTGCAAAAAAACCCAAAAAAACCCCACCCTCTCAGAAACCCAAAGAAAGATGATTTATCCTGAAGTCCAACTTTTTCTGTGATATTCACTTAGTACTGGTGTGTTTTTAGTATCACTATCACCACTTCTGCACGCTTGTGGAATTTGCTTTTGCTTGAGCTAGCCTTAAATTTAGTGCAAAGATAAAAACTGGCACACTTGCAGTCACTTGCAATTTTGCAGTTTTCATTACAAACCTTAAACCTGGCACTTAGATTGCAAGCCTGGGGGCATAAACACTGCTGCCATATAAATGTTTTGATACAGTGTTGTGCATAATGATTGATAGAAAGATAGAGATATATTGATATAGCATTGGTCATGCCTATAAATAGAACTGTGTGCCTTTGGTGAAATATGTTTGAAAGCAAAATCTTATATGTAAATAACTGGATTCACCTGCAAAGGATACATATTTCACACATGCACAAGCCTCTCCCAGCCCCTCCACAGCTGCCAGCCAGTGCTTCTCTTACCTATCGTATGCCCTGGTGCACTCACTGGGGTTCCAGTCCCGTCTGGAGTTGGGTGAAAGGGCTGCTGAACTTTGGTCCTGATGATCCTGCAGAAAAGAAAGCCAAATGTATTACAGAACCAGCATTTCACTAAACATCCCTAACCTGTACTCACAAAATGCTGCCCTATATGAAGGGTGACCAGAAGTGTGCATGCCAACATTGGAATGCCCGAGAAGGAAAAGATGGAGATGTCTTAATCTGACCCTGGAATGAACTGGAAAAAAAGGAACTTTTTACCGGTGAGAAAGGGTGAAAATGGCCATAAATTTAGCAAGTGGGAGCCTCCTCTCCATCAAGTGTTTCTACAAACGCTGGAAAACATTTTCACCAATCCTTCCATTGGAAAGAATTTTGGAGTATGATGGCTTATTTTCTCAATAGGAAAAGATAGATTGTAGAATGCGAACCCTGGAATAGGGATGTGCTTTTGTTATAAACAAATGTTTCCCCAACCAAATCAGACAATTTTCAGTTTATTTTGTTAAATCTGAAACAAGCCAATAATGGCTCTAAAACCCCCCCCCCCCCCCAAAATGTCTTCATTTCAAAAAATAGCACGCACTATTTGCAAATAGTGTGCACTATTTTCTGGAACCAATAAAAATAAACACAAATTTTAAAAGCACCTTCAAATTCAGCCAAAAAATGGGCCAAAAACAAATGCAATGAACCAAAGTGAATATTTTGACCATGTGCATCTCTACTCAAGAATACTTTCGGATTAAGTCAAAACTAGGCTTGTCCAAAAATGTCCTAGTCTTTATAAAGCAATCTGAACCTATCATATACTATAAATAAGAAGTCTTGTGCATACTTCAAATCTGTTTAATGCATTGGATACATCTTGTACACTGCTTGAACATAAGGAACCCGATGAAGGCTGGAATTTGGCAATTTTGCAATGGTAATTATTCACTCTTCCATAATGCAAATATTATACCATTAAGCATTCTATGACCTCATCAACAGTTTGTTCCTTATTTGTAAAGTAAAAGTGGATTTACAGCTATTTATTGGTAGAAGTCAGAAATACATTTAAAAGACATGGAAATAAATTGTGTACCCTTGGTATAGATCCTAGAGTGACTGACTGAGTTAGAAACTGAGTAGGAGGCAACAAAGGGTATTGGTAAATGGAGTTTTCTGAGGAGGAGGTTGTTAAGAGTGATTTGCCTCAAGGATTGGTCCTTGGACTGGTTCTTTTCAACATTTTTGTGAGTGACATAACGGACAGACTATGTACGTGAAATTGTAATCCATCAAGATTTTCAGATCGGCAGAACAGAAATTGGTTAAATAAATAAATAAGGATTGTCGGAAAGGTTTTGTCTTTTTGCTGATGGTATCAAAATATACAATAGGCTGGACAGCCAAGTATTGTGTTCGTGGACCCTCGGACTGAGGCAAGATTGACTCTATCTGCAGGAAGGAGCCCCGCAGGTTCTCACCATCAGCAGGCAGACCCAAGCGCAGCAGAGACCAGTCAGGAGCTTCACCTTTACAAGACTACCTTCCCCTCGGGTTGAGTCTCTTGGTGCTGGAACCAGCAGAACATAGGCTAGGATCTCTGCTGATGACTGAAGTAGTGGTCCAAGGTGAGGCTAAGATCACAGGCCAGCAGCGTACAGGTGAATGTCAAGGGTAGGCAGCAGTCAGGCGTATCCAGAATCCAGGCGGAAATCGAACACAGTATCCATCTGAGGAATAGGAGGAGGGATGAATAGGGATGAAACAGGCAGGCAAGGTAGGTGAGGACTGGAAAAGCCTAAGATGAAGATTGGAACAGGCTGGGATGAAGACTGGAACAGACTGAGATGAAGGCAGGAGCAAGCTGAAGGGCAACACGTACTACTCACAGTAGCTGGACCTGTTGCTGAGGTGTGTTGCTTCTGGGGAGCTGCCCCTTTAAAGGGCAGCACTGATGACATCATCTCTAGGGGCCACGGGGCTTTCCCACTGTGGTCTCTTGAAAAGCAGGGTTGTCACATACACATGTGCCTAGGGAGAGGCGTGTTGATGTCGGTGGCATCCTGCTGTAACGTACTGCTGGGAGATGCATTGATGGTGTTTTGCTGCATCATGAATGGTGTGGCCAGCCTGGGACTGCAGGTGAGAGCAGTGGTTTGCGGGGTTAGCCCCCAGACTGCTGAACGTAACACCAGAAAGGATTGGAAAACATAAGGAGGGATCTAGGAAAGCACAAGGAATGGTCTAAGGTCCGGCAGCTAAAATGTAATGCTAAAAAATGCAAAGTAATGCATTTAGGGTGCAAAAACCCAAGGGAAAGGTACAGTATTAGAGGTGAAATTCTTCTAAGAGTGAGATCTGGGAATAGTTGTACCTGATGACCTTAAGGTAGCCAAACAGGAGAATAAAGCAATAGTAAAAGCCAGAAATATACTTGGCTGCATAGTGACAGAAATATTCAACAGAAAAAGGGAGGTGATATTGTCCCCTGTATAGGTCTCTGGTGAGACCTCACTTGGAATACTGAGTACAATTCTGGGGATTGCACCTTCAAAAGGATATAAACAGGATGGAGATAATCCAGAGGGTGGCTACTAAAATGGTCAGTGGTCTTTGTTCTAAAGCATATGGGGATAGTCTTAATGATCTAAGCATGTATACTCTAGAGCAGTGGTCCCCAACCCTGTCCTGGGGGCCCACCAGCCAGTCGGGTTTTCAGGATATCCACAATGAATATGCATGAGAGAACATTTGCATGTTATGGAGGCTGTGCATATTCATTGTGGATATCCTGAAAACCCGACTGGCTGGTGGGCCCCCAGGACAGGGTTGGGGACCACTGCTCTAGAGGAAAGGCACGATAGAGACATTCAAATAACTCAAAGGTTTCCATGCACAAGAGCTGAGCCTTCTTTGATGGAAAGGATACTCTAGAATGAGGTGTCTTGAATGAGGTTGAAAGGAGGTATTCAGGAGTAATCTTAGGAAATATTTATTTACAGAGAAGGTAGTGGATGCATGGAACAGCCTCCCAGAGGTGGTAGAGACAAAAACAGTATCTAAATTCAAGAAAGCATGGGATAAATACAAGGAATCTCTAAGGAAATGATGGGAGTTGTAATGTTGGATTGATTGGACGGAATGACAAACTGGATAGGCTAAGGCCATAGGGACTTTGCCATGTTTCTATGTTTCTGTGAGTCTAAAATGCAAAATAGTTCTTTAAAAACGCACTCTGTAGACTTGTAGATGCCAGATACAGTGAAACCTCACTATTACAGTCCTGGATTACAAGATTATCTTGGGTGAAAAGTCATTATATAGAGCAGGGGGTAGGCACATCAGATCTTTGAGTGGTGCAAACAAGTCTTATTTTCAGGATATCCATAATAAATATGCATAGGATATTTTAGCATGCACTGCCTCTATTGCATGCAGATATATCTCATGCATGCAATAGAGGCAGACATGTTCTGAAAACCTGACCTGTTTGTGGCACTCAAGGACTGGAGTTGCCTACCTCTAATGTAGCATCTGTATATGATAATTGGGCCTGATTCACTAAGATTTTTCTCCCATTCTGTGTCTATGAGAAAAGTCCTGGATGAATCAGGTCCAAAGTCACTTTAGATATAAAGTTATACTATATATAGTAGCACCTCATTACAATACATCTAGCTCACACCATCACCATTGAAGTAAAACCTTGCTATCACATCCCTGGTCTACAAAGTCAGCACAGAAAGAGAGTCACTAGATAAAGTCAAACCTTGACATAGCTCTGGATATCACTCTTTCCGTACAGCAACCCTTTACTATAACATCCCTAGCTTGTAAATTCTCCATAGGTATAAAAATCATCATATGCAATGGCGCCATCTTATAATACCTCTCAACTTTAGAGTCACAATGGATATGTCATGTTTTTTAGCCCTGGCTGAGACCCACATAACTAATGGCAATTCTGACAGATTATAGTGTCAATATTTTCCATCATCCAGAAACACTGATGGATTTAAGGTCACCTATAACATACTCAGCTGAATGACATTAGAAGCAGGTTTTAGTGTAATTGAACATGCTGAAATTGTGACAAAGGAACATGTACAAAATTTATGGCAGTACCTTTGGATTGTTATGAATACGAAGGGGCCTGCACGCCCCTTTTTTTTTGCTTTTGGTTACTAGGAAAGGTGGAAGTAGCATGAACTAAAAATTTTGGATACTCAAAAAGGCAGGGCATTTGATTACCGAATTCCTTGGTGTTTACCAAGGTGGTCATTAATTAGCTATCCCAAAACAATGAAACATTTCAGTAGCAGAAGCTGTATCTTGTTTTATTAGATAAAAAAACAGTTTACTATTCACATACTATATGGTGGTCATGTGAGGTACAACTCAGACATAAAGGGGCTTATGTACTAACACTCGAGCTAAAAATCTTTTAATACGCACTTGATAATATTTTTAATAGGCAGCCTAAAACGGCACTTAAAGAGCGATGCACTAAGATTTAATGTGCACCAACTAAATTTTGTACTCTTTAGTCAGTGCACAAAATTGGCATGCATGCTCCCTGAAAAAGTGTAGCATTTAAGCACTGGGAATTTGCAAAATTCCCTTTGCTAATTGCCCTAAAGTGAATGAGCCAGTTAGCATAAGGAATGTAATCTCTCCAATCCGGTCGCGCTCCCAAAAGATATACTCCACTCAAGACTGGGCCATCCCAGTTCTGAATCATTTCCCACCCCATCACCTCCTTTGGATATGGACCCCCTTTGTGTATATACAATTCAGCCATGTCTAAAAAAAAACAGTCACCGAGTTAATCAAATGATTCTTAGGATCTTCACCTACAGCCTGTGAGCCTGATATAGAAAAGTTTTCCTCCATTGTTTTCCTATGGGAGGAACTTTTTTTTTTTTCCTCTAAATAAATGAAATCCTTTGTATTCTGAATATCCTGGCTCCTGAAGAGTTTGAGAAAGGGAAGGGAGAGAGAGAGAGAGAGAGAGGGGGGACAAGGATTTATCAGTGTTAGTCTGCTGTTCATGTCCAGAATGTGTTGTTTTATCCCAGGGCCAGGCTCCTTCTTGCTCCTTTCCCCTGTCTCTAAAGATCCCCGGGAGCACTGCGCTGGCTGTGTGAGTGTATTGATTCCAGCAGCCTAGGGAAACCAGAAGTTGGGAACAGGGTGCAGGCAAAGAGATGTAAATAGAAAGCTATAAATTATTTGTGACAGGAAAGCAATAGTGCCAAGGTGCTGAGCACAAGTCCCCTGTCACTACTAGATTCTTTTCGCACCGATGTCACTGTAAAAGGGGTTAAGCGTCTGAAGGAATTGTACACCTAGGGGGCTGGGGCAGCCGGAGGGCAGAGCAAGTCACGGGGAGCAGCTGTAGCAATGCTGTGGGCCGATAAGACTCAACTCATTGATCAGAGCGCAGCGTTCCAAAATCTCATTACAGCCAGGGAGTTCGGCAAGTTTACAAATAGGTCAATACGTTACATCGCCGTGGTGTAAGGAACACCTAGTTAGTGTGAAATTAGCCTTGCATGTTTGTCTTCTGTGGAATCTGCCTAGGGATGTCAGAAACCAATTTATTCTACAATTGGTAATCATTTTATTTTACAATAAATAATACACTTAAGGGATTTATTTTTTTTAACAATCACTGTTTTACTTGTACAGCGAGTCCTAGTAAAATTTGTGGGGAAGAGTTTCTCCTTTGGATCTAATGCGCTGGTGAATCTGGGAGAGTTACTGTACTGTGATGGCAGTTACTGTACATCGAGTTTCCACACACTTCAATCTTGGGACTCAACAATTTCTGGTTTTCGGGCTGCACACAGTAAATATTTGTGAATGATATTTGCATACACTTGATCTAAGTCAAGTAAATGACCATTAGTTTAGTTATCCTGAACAATAGACCTGAGAACTGAATTTGGGAAATCCAGCTGTACTGGATGATTGAACTAATTCCACTTAGAAGATTCACCTAAAACTCAAAGATTAGCGAAGAATAATCATACTTATTCAGGTTTATATGGCTCCTATTATCTATGATTTTCCATTTAATTATTCATAAAGATGCAATACATACAGCAGCCACCTTGAGCTGGATAATCTTTCAACACATGTCAGGAGACCTTCCCAATGAGATAGGGGAAACAGCACTGGTTTTATTTTTAAATAATTGTTATTTCTTTTCATTCCCCAATTATAACTGCAGGATCAGGGAGATGTGGTGACTGCTGTAGGTTTGCCAGGGGGGAGTCTTGCATATAGGGAAAAATAACCCATGCTATAGTTACACAATGTTAGGTTCCATATTAGGAGCTACCACCCAAGAAAGAGATCTAGGCATCATAGTGGATAACACATTGAAATCATCGGCTCAGTGTGCTGCAGCAGTCAAAAAAGCAAACAGTATGTTGGGAATTATTAGAAAGGGAATGGTGAATAAAACGGAAAATGTCATAATGCCTCTGTATCGCTCCATGGTGAGACCGCACCATGAATACTGTGTACGATTCTGGTCGCCGCATCTCAAAAAAGATATAATTGCGATGGAGAAGGTACAGAGAAGGGCAACCAAAATGATAAAGGGGATGGAACAGCTCCCTATGAGGAAAGACTGAAGAGGTTAGGACTTTTCAGCTTGGAGAAGAGACTGCTGAGGGGGGATATGATAGAGGTGTTTAAATCATGAGAGGTCTAGAACGGGTAAATGTGAATCGGTTATTTACTCTTTCGGACAATAGAAGGAATAGGGGGCATTCCATGAAGTTAGCATGTGGCACATTTAAAACTAATCGGAGAAAGTTCTTTTTCACTCAACGCACAATTAAACTCTGGAATTTGTTGCCAGAGGATGTGGTTAGTGCAGTTAGTATAGCTGTGTTTAAAAACGGATTGGATAAGTTCTTGGAGGAGAAGTCCATTACCTGCTATTAATTAAGTTGACTTAGAAAATAGCCACTGCTATTACTATCATTGGTAACATGGGATAGACTTAGTTTTTGGGTACTTGCAGGTTCTTATGGCCTGGATTGGCCACTGTTGGAAACAGGATGCTGGGCTTGTTGGACCCTTGGTCTGACCCAGTATGGCATGTTCTTATGTTCTTATGAAGGATTACCAGGATGGCTCCAGGAGATGAGAGATAGAGCGAGCCAGTCCTGGTTTTGCCTCATTGACATTTGGACCCATAGTCCTACCTTTCTTAGAGAAATTTGAACTGCAAGTCTACAGAGGCAATGGAGAGAAAAGCAGGACTGCCTCCGCCTGCCTCTGATGACTGCAGCCATGGAGAAACCCTAATTGCAGTAGATCTTCTGACCTTTCATTTGATCCTCTTCCCTCTTCTTTAGGTCTCTTATAGCCACAGACAGTCACCAGGTTCTCTGTGGTACTATGGCTTATTTTCCAGTTTGGAAGGTGATTTTGTAACTGCCTGCTTCGATGTGAAGCAGGGGTAGGCAGCTCCAGTCCTCGACTCTCGTTTTCAGAAAGTCTACACTGAATGTGCAGGAGACAGATTTGCGGACAATGGAGTCAGTGCCTGCACATCCACTGTGGATGTCCTGAAAACCCGACCTGTTTGCGGCACTCCAGGACTGGAGTTGCCCACCTCTCTTGTAAGGTCTGCAGGTACTTGGTACCCGCGGACTTCACATCAGTTTTTAAAGGGGAAGCACACGCATGTTCCTTTTGGAAATGTCCCCACCCAATCTACCCGCATGCATTTACCACTGCTGTTTTGTGTGCAGGTTGTGTGCAGGGGAAGAAAATAATGTGTAGACTTTAGAAAATGCAGAAACGTGTGCATCCTTCCAAACCCCAGCTCAACGCACAGCTCTTCATACTGTGGGTAATGCCCTCACGGCGGCAGGACAAGTTTTCTGCGGGGAAAGAATTTCTCTCCCTGAGATCTCAACCTGCAGCGTTCTGACAGTAAACCAGGAGCATCACCTGCAGGGCAAAGGAGCAGCTCCACCAGCTGAGCTAATAGGAGAAACCCCTCCTGCTTCAGCCATCCCCTTATGACTCTACCTGGTCCCAGTATGACAACAATCTGTCTATTTACAACATAGTCTATTGATATATGACATTCTTTTTCCAAACCAGTGCTTCCCAAGTGACGATCCTCCATCCCGCAACCCTTTCTGGTTTTCAGGATAAGCACAATGAATATTTGGGAGCTGGGCACGCATAATCTGATTTTATCATCAGGCTTCCTGCTACGCTGCTTGTCACCTTTATGGGCAAATTAATTTTGCATTTTTTTTTTTTGGAATGGTGTTTTCAAATTGCAATAATTTATTATTCCTTTGTTTATCTAGAGAAGGCAAATCATGCATATTCTTCAGCACAAGGCCTTTCTATTGAGGCAAAGAGCACGTGGGCCACCTGTTCAAATTTAACCGTAATCTTACCACTGTACCAGCTTATTTATTTATGGAAGATATCAGGATTTCGAAGGCATCAAGCAAATATATTACAATCGCAAATTCAAAATAGTGAACAGCCACAATTTAAAATACAATAGGCTTGACATCACAACAAACAACATTTCAATAAAATCAGCAAAATTCAATAGATTGTAACCTTAATGGAACAAGAGTATAACATCATCAGAAACATTTTTAAAAGATGAGAAAAATATCTCCTTACATGGGAAAGAAAACCTACAGCTTACTCACCATGAAAAACAAAACGAGAAACATCCCTATGACATCCCTGGAAATCCCATCAATAAAATCAGCAAGTTTGGCATTAACAAGAAAACGAGCATTCTCAGTTGCCGGTCCTATATTATGGAACTCAATGCCAGAATATATTCGACTCACAGCAAACCGAAATGAATTTAAGAAAGTACTGAAAACATATTTATTCACCTGCGCTTATAATATAACTCAATGACCTCCCTAACATTAATATGTCTGATAATGTTTTAGTTTGAATGTATTCTCACCGTATTTTAATTTGTCATATTGTTATGAAATTTTGTATGTTTTTATTATTATGTGTACCGCCTAGACGGATAAAATATTATCCTTTCGTGCGGTATATAAAAACTTTTAAATAAATAAATAAATGAATAAATAATGGAAAAACCTACAGTTTGTACCTCCAACCTGAATTTAATACGGAGCATTCCCCAGTTCCTTATCAGGCACCGAACAGCAAAGTCTGATCCTGCTTTTTGAACTGTACTCTATCAGTCTGCGGACTTATGTGTTCAAAAGAGAAGGTAAAAACCAGGAAACGGCGCTTTTATATGTATGAAGTAAACCCCTTCGTTGTTCATGTCATCTATTAGTCAGACTGTATCTGATGAGACATTTCTTGTTTCCTGCTTTCAGTCTGACTCCATGCAAAGCGCTTGGAACCAGTTATTTTTTGAGAGTCTTGTGAGAATGGGAGAGGAGTAGGGGAGGGATAGTGAATGACAGGTTGGGAGAAAGTGCATATATTTATTTATTTATTTATTTAAATACTTTTGATATACCGATACTCAAGACTGGTGTCTTATCGTACCGGTTTACATTGAAACAAGGGGTAACCAATTAACTATGAAAATAAAGTTACAAAGAACAAGGGGTTTACAGGATGGGAGAGTAGAGAGCGAAAGCACATGATTAGTATAATAAGTTATAAATAACTAAGTTTAAATATATTCGGCGGTGTGAATGTTAGCAAGTGTGAAAAATGTTTCTTAATGAGAGATTTACTTTGAAATGAGAGGGGGGCAAGTATTTTTGATATGGGAAATAATTAGTGGCATATTAGACTATTTCAAGGTGAAACGTCTGTTGTCATGCACTGATGTCTTTTAGTGCGTTATGTTTGTTTAAAATGTTACAAAGGTGTGTTAAATGGATATTTGTAAGTTTTTCTTTTTTATACCGCTTCAATAAAAAACATATTTTGCAAAAAAAAAAACCCTTTTGGTTAGAATAGAAACTATCTGAGTTGGGAGGTGACAAAGGGTAGTGGTAAATGGGGTTTTCTCTGAGGAGGAGGTTGCTACTAGTGGTGTGCTAGGTGAGTGCCCTGGGATAATCCCCATTTCAGAAAAGAAAATGTGTTAAAGCATTTCTCAGCAATAATGGTCAAATTCAAGAGGAGTAACAGTTAATATAACACTGCAGGGGAAAGAACAGTCATGCTTTAATGAAACTCTTATTTCCCTAATTTTTCGGAAGATATAACTTGTGGCAGAATGAGGATGCCCTAATGTTCAGAAACTGTTTCATAGGAGAATTAGGCAGAGGATGTGGATAACAGATTTTTTTTGCAAACCTACTATTCTTCTTCTCTAGGTTCCATGAATTCAGTACCTGAACAATAAGATATCCCGGAATACCTCTGAGTTTCTAAAGCTACAAACTATGGAGGTCATTTTCTATGCGGATCGCACGCATGCGATAACTAAATGGCGGCGGGTTCTGGGCGGCGTCTGCACCGGAAGGGGAGGAGTCGGGGCAGCACCGGGGTGGACGCCGTGAAGACACCGCTGACGGCGAAAAGGTAAGGAACCTTTTCGCTGCCAGTTTTGCACCCAATAGCACCACCTTTTACGATGGCGCTATTGGGTGCGAAAGCCAGCAGCTATTGGGTGCGAAAGCCAGCAGTGATCGCACTGTGGAGGTGTGATCGCTGCCAGCTTTTGCAGGCCCGCCCCCCTGCTTCGCCACCTGCCCCCCCCCCCCCCCCCCCACCAGATTTTCTAAGGTCTGTGACATTAGAAAATCCAGGCCTATGTGGATTTCCCACATGGGTTGAACATTTGTCCTTTCCAATTTTTTTTTTTTACCCATAAGCCTTTGTGAACAAAAGTGTGGAGCTACAGTATTGTCCAATGCAAAGAGGATTATGGGTAAAAAAAAAATCTTTGAATAGAAAAGACTTGTCATGTATTTCTGGATCCCTTTTTTTTTGTCTAATTTCAGGAAATATTAATTGTGGCCCAGATGACTGATTGTGCGCACACTGTTTACCTATTGTGGGCTTGGGCAGGTATAGCCAGCCAGTATGTTGTACCAATGCTTTCTGCATCTCAGTCTGGCCAAGGAGAAGAGAAGGAGGAACAGCTAAGTCCAATGGAGCATTCTACAGCTAAATGTATAGAATCCACTCTTCCTCCTCCTTTCTCCCTTCCTCCTCTCTTATGATCTCTTCTCACACTACTCCCCCCCATTACACACACACACACACACACACACACACGTTTTGGTGGCAGCAGTAGCCACCACTCTCCTTCCCCCACACCCCTGCAGTAGTGACAGCGGCTCAGCTCCTCATCCTCCTCCCTGGCACCAGCAGCATGGGAGCAGAATGAGCGTACATGGACAATCCTTTGGCTGCTGCTCCTCTGCCCTACCCCAGCACACAAAACAGACAATTGCTCCAGCCCAAGACAAGATTGACGAAAAACCAGGGTTATCATCATTCTTGGGTAGAATTATGTAATGAATAGACAGCCATGATTCATAAGTCCTAAAAATGTTCCGAAGTAAAGGTCTCCTGTCCTTACAACTACAAGCACAAAGCTGGATCCCTCTTTTCTGAGCACATTTATAATCACAAAGAAAAAGCTATTACTTTCATTAACAATATCCAGTTAGGTCAGGGTCCCGACTCACATGAGTTTCAATGAAATATCTGTATCAAGGAACACATTTTCTACTTCTCTTCTTCTTTGTAGGTTTGGACCTGGCAGTTTCTTTTGCCCCCTTTGGGCTTCCAGTTCAAATGGACCTGGCACCATGGGTTTTCACTTCACAGTTTTTATAATCCACATCCTCCCATTTAACCCAGAGGAGGGCTTTGGTTAGGGGCCACTCCGTATACACGCACCCAAAAACTGTGATATACCTGAGGAGGTGCAAACATTGACTCTGCAGCACCCCCAGCTCTGGGCGGCTCGAGGAAGAGAAATCTCACACAGGAATCAAAGCCCGGTTTCTTCTTGTAGGGCAGCGCGCAGCCCTGCCACCAAGTCAAGAAGTCGGCCCGTTTTCTCTGTGTTCATGCTGAGCTCGTTTACTTCACTGGAACATCAGTCTCAGCCAAACATACAGAAACGGAACTCATCACTCTCCAGAGAAGGAAGTGAATGTGACTGGATGGGATAATGCACGGTCCCCCATGAACTGGAACAAGCATACTGTAATTTAGTGTGCAACGTGATGATGATCCAGTTGGAAGAGGGTTATAGGTAATGACACTGAGCAAATATAGAGAGGACCATTTGCAAAGCCAGTTACACACGTAAACTGACCATCTGAAAATTGCCTTCTCTGAATGCAGCTAAAGGTAAAAGCATTACCTGGCAATGCATGCAGTTTTAATCACATTTAGAGGAGGGAGCATGTTTTTGTCGAGGGAGGAAAATAAACATACATAGATTGCATTTTCAACTCTACCTATGTTATTTTCCTTAAAAAAAAAAAAAAAAGTACCCGCAGGAAAGGCTGGTGCTTATGTCCATGGATACTTTGTACCTATCGCAAGTTTCAAAGCTAAAGTACCTGCGTGTCTTCTCTTTGAAAATTGGAGCAAAGTCAGCAGGTAAAAAATACTTGCACATTTTGCCCCAAAATGCATGGTTTGAAAATTGCCCCCCAGAGGGAGATTATGGTAACAAACCTGTGTTAGAATGTTGCATCTCCCATGTTTGAAAACTGTCTTCTTGTCTGCTTTCACATAATATAAATTGGATCCTGGTATCTTATTATTGTCCCATACTTTGGGTGTAAGATGAGTGCGGTGGGGATAACAATAGACAGTCTTCCTAGTGGATCTGAGTCCTTCTCCCCACTTTCACATGCCAAATGCAAAGCAAAGGGATCAACCCACTGCCTACAAAAAGACCCAGATGATAGGAAAATGAGTTTATGAAACATAGGAAGTCTGAATGAAGTCTTTCCCTCAGCTACGTATTGCCATATTGGAAGGGTTTAAGTCAGCAGCAGGTGCTAGGAAACACATCATGCTTCACCTGGGCAATGAAACAAATTCTTTCTTGTTCTGATTTCTGCTTCAGTGTTTAATTTAAAGTGTTCGAAACCTCCTTTCCATTTAACCAGGGTCCTCTTCCTGAAACTAAGACAAGTCAGGGCACTGTGGTGCTGCTCCTAACGTAGAGGCCCAGGCGGGCATCACACTGACAGCTATCAAGCATGACTAGAGAGGAAGAGCCAAGGAGGGCATGCAGTGATGCAAAGGAGACTTTGCTAAAAATCTAGATGCTTTGCATTCCAAAAAAAAACAAAGTAGAAGGACAAATACAGCAAAAAAAAAAAACAACCTAAGGAGATCAGCAAGAAAAAGGCAGTCATAGTAATAAGACTGCGAAAGGAAACAGCAGAACCAGGAAACATTCAGGACTCTGGTTATTAAGGAAAACATCTTCAAAGGGGTTTGGCACCCAAAACCAGCAGACATGCACCTAGGTAGCAGGTACTCACAGGCATGTTATTTTAGAAACGTCAGAAGTAGGCACATGTTTCCAAATTAACAAAAGGAAAAAAACAAGGGGCGGGCTGGGGATGGTCCGGGGCGCAGTAGTTGATGGTTTGTAAGCGAGATCTACGCGTACATTACTGCACTTTTACACCTGCTAATTGACTTGTGGAGGTGAAATCGGGTCTGTCTATTGTCTGCGGTTTTTGGGTGGGAGAACCGGGTGACCTCGGCTCATAGTGAAGTGCTAAAGGGTCCAGGTGAAATGGGGATGGACTGGGTGAACTGGCAGAGGGATCAGCGATCTGGTGATTTTTAAGTACGCACACATACTTTCTAAAATGCTTGCCTTGGTGTATAAATTGGAGTTATTAAGCGTAGATGTCATAAGATTTTATGCTCTTAAAGTATACGCTGTATAGTTTTAAAATAGGTGGAGAAAGAATGCATTTTCTTGCTTTAGAAACATTCACAAGTACTGAAATATATGCATATGTTTTGGAGCAGAACCTTGCAGTATTTTATAAACTGTGCAGCACAATTTATAAACTATAGTAGTAATCTCAGCACATTCACTTATGCGGGTAAATGCTGCATCACGGATATGTTTGAAAGTTGAACTGTAAAGGGTCAGTTTTAAGAACTGCGTGCGCACGTCCATGTGTGCACGGTTCCCAGCACGCACACATGGACATGCCAATTTCATGACATACGTGCACCAGCTCGCGTATGTTATAATAGCTGATGGCTATTTTAAAATCCAATTCCCTCCCAGTCTGCTCCAATTATACCCCTATCTAACCTTCCTACCTTTCCCCCTCTCCTCTCCTCTCCTCCCCGATCCCTACCCCCACCTAACTATTAGAATTTTTTTTATTTTTCACCTTAATGCTCCACGTGCCACGTGCCAGCCGGCGGGCACTTCCCCAGGACAGTGGCTAATGGTGCTGTCCTGGCCCGCCCTCCCCCCCTCCCCTCCACACCCAGACCACATACACTCCCTCTCCCGCCCCTTTGGAGAGACCCAGCACTTCGGCACGTAACGGGATTTACGTACATGGCCAGGCCCTTCCGAAAATGTGTGCGGCACGCCCAGGGCCCATGCGTAACCCCCCGTTTTTATGTGTGTGGCCAGATTTAAAATCAGGCCGTTAGAGTACAAGAAACATTTATAGTATTCTCCCTTTAAATAGAGCTATGCCTGTCATTCAGTCCACACACATGTAAACAGATTTTCTATCTGGATTTGCTACACCAGACAATGTGATGTACATGTTAACAGACTATGCACCTGTCCAGTTTTAATGTATCCATCTTTCTGGGCAGATTTACTATAGACTAATCAACTTTGACTGTATGCCTTAGTATTCCATGTTTATTTATAAATATGAATGACCTTTCATACTAAAATATGTTCTACTATAAGTTATGAGTATGAGTATATGTTGAGTGCATCTAGGGCCTGATATTCGAAGCACATTAAACACTATTTAGCTGGATTAGAAAGACGTATATGGCTAAGTACCAAGCACAGAATAGGCACCTATGTTCAGCGGCCACTGCTAAGCTGTATAAGTCCCTTCTACGGCTATAAGTTTCATGCAAAAAAAGTAGGCATGTACTGGGCAGAATGAGTTAACTTAACAACTTATATGACCAACTACTGATATTCGGAGTTAGCCACATAAGTATTTGTGTAAATTTAGACGCCCCATAAAGCAGGTCTAAACTTAATTGGGTAGACTTATCCAGCTAAGGGGGTTATTTTCTACAGCTATCGCACGCATGCGCTAGTTACATCGGGGCGGAGTTGTCCCCGGAAGAGGAGGAGTCGGGATGTCACCGGGACCAACTCTGCAAAGATGGTGCAGACAGCGAAACGGTAAGGTTCCGTATCGCTGCCTATTTCGCGCCAATATCTACACCTTTTATGGTGTTCGGCACAACGCCGGCAGTGATCGCACTGCAGAGGTGCGATCGCTGCCGGCTAGTGCAGGACCGCCCCCCACTTCACCCCGCTGCCCACTGTTACCTCCGGGATTTCCTTTGCCTTGTGACATTAGTGAATCCAGGCCTAAATGAGTATACAAACTTGCATATTCAGCGGCTTTGCCGTGCTGCTGAATATACATCATAACTTATCCAGATAATTTCTAACCAGCTAAGTTACTTACACAGCCAGCTTTGAATATCTCCCCCATCTGGATTAATATGTTATCAAACTGTTAAAGTATGACATTATATGTGTATGTTAGTGTCATGAATAATATTTAAGGCCTGAGCACAAATATAAAATCTGAATACTCTGTTTAATCAGAATGCATTTATCAGATTTTAAGCAATAAAGTTACTAATAAAATATGGTTACAGTTAGGGACATGCAGAGACAAAAAGTAATTTTCTCTTTCGTACGTTCTTTTATTTTTGGGGGGATTCTGTTGCCATTTTCATGGGAGTTTTAATCTTCCATTTTCTCATTGTAATTTTTTTTCATCAAATACTGCATACTGTTTGCAAACAATGCACACGTTTTGCAAACAGGGTGAGCTATTTGCAAATAATGCACACTATTTGATGAAAACGAATTACAATGAAAATTTTCATGTTTTCTTGCTCAAATATGGTTTGTTTGAAACAAACTGAAAACAAGCTCATTTTTCTCGTTTTACAGATTTATTTCAAATGAATGCACATTCCTAGTTACAGTACTATGAGGTATTACTATATATATATATATATATATATATGTAAAAATATGTGCATATGTTTATATAATTTGGTATGAATGGGACCTAAAGATAATGGGACTGGTATTTTTTCAGCAGTTTTCCTAAAGTCCTTATATTTTATTTTTATTTTATTTTATTTTATACTTTCTTTCTTTTCTCTTTATAATTTTTTAATGAAAATGTTATTTACTTCTAAGTTTTTATTTGTATTAGTCAATTTAAGTAATTTTTATTCTATACTATGAGATTTTAGTAATTTATTGTTTTTTAATATGTTGAAAACTGTAGAGATAAAGACATTGTCTCTCAACAATGGTATAAAAAAGCTGTACAAATAAATAAATAAATAAATATTGTTTTCTCTGTCTAATTAAGACAGGAGAATCAGAAACAACAATTTTAAAAGTCCCCATTACTAAGATACCATAATTTATCAGTTTTAAGAGGATTTACTAAACTGGGGCACCTTTCAATATCCCCAAAGCCAATGCTTTCTTTCTGTAAAAAAAAAAAATGGTGCCAGTTCTCACAGGCAGGATGCATGTTTCTTTTAGGGATGACAGGGCAAATCAAGCATGGAGAGGAAAATGTGCCAGTACTACTGGCCCAGTAGAACTAGCAAACCCCATGAAAACTCCCGCCCTAAGCTAATTCTAAGGACTCCCAGTCTCTGGGGTCTGATTTAAACCAGGGACTCTTGTTTTTACAATTTAGTTGAAAAAATTGGATTGGGCCTGAATTCCTATGTTTTCAAATAAATTGTGAAACCAATTTGTGTCCCTTATGTAGGCTTTCATGCAGTTCACTCAGGGAATGATGCAAAACACTGGCCACACTGCATGGGTTTCAAACCTACTGCTGCACGACAAGAAAGCCAAAGTCTACCTGAAAAAAAGAACATTTTTGGAACAAAAAATATGACAAACAAGTATGAAATTCTTTGAAGGGAAGAGGGAATAACTGCGTTTTGCTTCATTTCTTGGAAGAGGTGCATCACATATATGTTGGTTTCCATGTGAGAGCACAGAGGGGTATTTCATTCTTGTCAGCAGGTTGGTGCATCTTTTAGAATGTGCCTGTAGAGTTGCAAACCAGCGCATTCTTCTTTCCCGAAGTGTAAAAGGCATCTGAGCAAACCCTCTTCCTAGGGTTGCCAGTTGGCTTCATTTTTTCTGGACAAGCTGATCCAATCCTAGTTTTACTTCACTGCCTGCATGGCCTTGTAATCTTGCTTTTCTTAGGGAAATCAGAACCAAAAGTCCATGCATGCAGGAGGGTAAAACCAGAATTGGATCAGCTTGTCCAGTCATGAAAAAATGAAGCCAACTGGCAACCCTAGGAAGAGGATTTTCTCAGATGTCTTAAACACAACAGGAAAGAAGAATGCTTTTGCTAAAAAGCTGTCTGGCCCAGGGATATTCACGTCCAGTCCTTGAGGGTCACAAACAAGTCACGTTTTCAGGCTATCCCTAATGAATATGCATGGAAGAGATTTGCAATCCTCGTTTCCTCAACTACATGCAAATCTATCTGATACATATTCATTAGGGATATCCTGAAAGCTCAACCTGTTTTCTGCTCTCGAGGACTGGAAGCAAATACCACTAGCCTACCCAGAGACCAGAAAAGGAATGGCAGTGTTACCAGACAACTCCATTTCAGCCAGTAGAATCTATATGGGTAGAAATCCCATGTGTGTTGGGTAAGAGTATAGTGATAGGAGTATACTACTGTCCACCTGGACAAAATGGTCAGATAGATGATGAAATGCTAAGAGAAATCAGGGAAGCTAACCAATTTGGCAGTGCAATAATAATGGGAGATTTCAATTTCCCCAATATCGACTGGGTAAATGTAAAATCAGGACTTGCTAGAGACATAAAGTT
The DNA here is from genome assembly GCF_901001135.1 of Rhinatrema bivittatum. Classification (NCBI taxonomy): domain Eukaryota; kingdom Metazoa; phylum Chordata; class Amphibia; order Gymnophiona; family Rhinatrematidae; genus Rhinatrema; species Rhinatrema bivittatum. The sequence continues at coordinate 127,441,203 of NC_042621.1, read as the reverse complement.
CCTGGATGAAATAAATGACTGCTTCATGGAGCAATTGGTTCAGGAACCAACAAGAGAGGGAGCTATTTTAGATGTAATTCTTAGTGGAACGCAGGATTTGATGAGAGAGGTAACAGTGGTGGGGCCACTTGGCAACAGTGATCATAACATGATCAAATTTAAACTAATAACTGGAAGGGGGACAATAAGTAAATCTGCAGCTCTAACACTAAACTTTCAAACGGGAAACTTTGATAAAATGAGGAAAATAGAAAAAAACTGAAAGGTGCAGCTGCAAAGGTTAAAAGTGTTGAACAGGCATGGATATTGTTTAAAAATACAATCATAGACATGCAGTCCAGGTGTTTTCCACGCATTAAGAAAGGTGGAAGGAAGGCAAAACGATTACCGGCATGGTTAAAAGGTGAGGTGAAAAAGGCTATTTTAGCCAAAAAAAACATCCTTCAAAAATTGGAAGAAGGATCCATCTGAAGAAAATAGGATAAAGCATAAGCATTGTCAAGTTAAGTGTAAAACATTGAAAAGACAGGCAAAGATAGAATTTGAACTGAAATTGGCCGTAGAGGCAAAAACTCATAATAAAAACTTTTTAAAATATATTTGAAGCAAGAAACCTGTGAGGGAGTCAGTTGGACCATTAGATGACGGAGGGGTTAAAGGGGCTCTTAGGGAAGATAAGGCCATTGCAGAAAGACTAAATTAATTCTTTGCTTCTGTGTTTACTATTGAGGATGTTGGGGAGATACCAGTTCTGGAGATGGTTTTCAGGGGTGATGAGTTAGACAAACTGAACCAAATCACTGTGAACCTGGAAGACGTAGTTGGCCAGATTGACAAACTAAAGAGTAGCAAATCACCTGGACAGGGTGGTATGCATCCTAGGGTACTGAATGAACTAAAAAATGAAATTTCTGATCTATTAGTTAAAATTTGTAACCTGTCTTAAAATCATCTATTGTACCTGAAGACTGGAAAGTTCCCAATGTAACCCCAATATTTAAAAAGGGCTCCAGGGGCGATCCTGGAAGCTATAGACCAGTGAGCCTGACTTCAGTGCCAGGAAAAATAGTGGAAACTATTCTAAAGATCAAAATAATAGAGCATATAGAAAGACATGGTTTAATGGAACACAGTCAACACAGTCATGGGAAGTCTTGCCTAACAAATCTGCTTCATTTTTTTGAAGGGGTTAATAAACATGTGGATAAAGGTGAACCAGTAGATGTAATGTATTTGGATTTTCAGAAGGTGTTTGACAAAGTCCCTCATGAGAGGCTTCTA